>NC_073692.1:265889116-266489116 GCF_029784155.1 Uranotaenia lowii
GTCCTGGCAAATGCCGCAAACGTGTATGAGGTCAAATTCATATTCCTGCCACATTTTGTTGACGTCAAAACGCAGATCATCTTCACTATCGTGCTTGGATGTGTGGTGATTCAATGCTGCATCTAATGAAACGAAACACAAGCTGCATTTGTTGCATGCAATCGAACAGTCTTCGTTTCGAGAAAATGTTTTGATTTTTGGTAAACACACGTTATAACCAGAACTATAGAATTGTTCATGCTTTTCGACATCCTCTGATTCCTCGAAATTATCTGGAGCTACTATTTCACAACTGGGCGAATCCTCGAAATGCTTTGCTAGTTCCTCAATAGATGGGTAAACACGCTTACAATTGCCACAACGGAAAAAATCCTCACGATCGAATATACGATCTATACTTTTTTCGTGAACTTCGTTGTGATCATGAAAAATCTTCAAGTTATCAGTAGTAAATTTACAATAAACGCAATCATATACAGGTTTTTTCTCCTCCGGAGATTGCTCCTCATCTGTGGCGCTTTGCGTTTTTTTTATAATTTCGTACGTTACGTACTCAATAGATTCCGAATCGAAATCTAGATTGTTTGAAACTGTTTCCAACTTCAAGTTTGGTTCTGGATCTCTGATTTCGATTATTTCATCTGAAAAAAATAAGTATGTCACCAAATAAAATAATTTGTATCATAATTTTTCACAAACCAGGACAATCCAAATCCTCTTCCAATGCCTCAAAATTTTTATCGTCATCTATTTGTTGCACTTGTGCCTCTTGTAATTCTTCTATCTCCTCAGATTCCTCGATAACATCTAAGTGATCATAGCTTTCATCGAACCCGAACGGATAGTCTTGTGCTAGACTTTCGACATCGGGAACCTTTGAACCTTCAAGTTTATAGTTGACATTTGTTTCTTCCTGATTTTTCAAGCTATCGATTTGGGTACTTTTGTTCTGGCTGTCTTTGTGCTGGAGGTTAACCTGTATTTCAGCAGACTTTTTAGTAGGTGAAACCTGAATCGATGCTTCATTAGTGATTGGTTTGGGAGCCTTCTCCAATTTGAGGAATCGGTAGAAATAGTGTTCATCGACCTCATTGATTATTATTTTCTCTGTTTGGGATGCACTTGAAGTCGTTTCCTTCCGCGGAACAACTATTTCATTGTTTGACGAAGTGTGAGATGGATCTTCAGATGGTTTTTCTACTCCGAAAATTTCGTAGAGCAAATTTTGGGAGTTATTAATCTTTTCTCGGAAGGAATAAAACTCCTTTATTTTGGATTTACAATCGAGACAGACATTCTTGGGAAAAACTTCTAATTTTGAAGGCTTTAAAATATAAACAATTAATAAATTTTACTCTTACTATAATGAATTGATTACCTACCTTAAAACCACTGACCGATTCCAATACTTTAGGAAACGGGACAATTTTGCCATCGAGAATTTCGTTGCAAAAGATGGGCTTGAGTTGGATTGGGGACAGTTGACTAAGACAGGATCGACACATTTCCTCCGCGTCCACTTGCAGTTCAAGTACGTCCGAATCTTTCATGTTTCCAATGCTTTGGATTTTTCGCTATCTTTTCAGCTTTTTCCGAGCCAAATCAGTGAAAAATTCACACACTTTGAATTTTTTTTTAATTTAGTGTTTATTTATAAACAAACAATATCAATATACACGCTCGAAATCTCGAAATGTATTAATTACACTGAACAAAATCGGACTATATAATTCAAGTGAGTGCGCAAAAATGAAAATCCAATACACGCGCGCTCCTTTATTTTAACTCAAAATTAAGTATAATCGAGGTTCAATTCGATTCTACACTCAGAATCAAAAACAACCCAAAATCGACTTTGCCAGGGCAGCAAAATCAAGTTCAGCTTGCTTTCTTAATTTTGGGGTGTTGTCGATGCACCAAAATCAAAGTTCGTAGCTCGAACTAACCACCCCAAAATAATTTCCCTTTGTTTTCTGAAAGGTCGTGTTTATTCCCCAACGAGACAGTCGTATCGAAAAAAAAGTTGGTAACTAGGTTTCAATATGATGTTCTCACGGTCCTCGTGCGTAATTTATTCTATTTTTCATCTTAGTTTTTCAGACGTTTTCAATCGAATGCAACCTCCTCCAGAGCAGACCAAAATGCTTTGTGCTTAAAAACCGTCTCCGGCGATGCAAAGGAAGAAAAATGGAACCATTGGGAAACCGGAAGAAGCGAATGGTGATCTGGGGCAAAAGCTGGATTTGCATTTTATTTCGCTGAAGACGGAAACTGCGGTAGACACTACGCTGGATGGTTCCAAGGTGGGTGTGCTGTTCAATCTGTGTCAATCTCCGAAAGATAGAAAAATAGAAATTTTCAAGACATGTTTCCTTCCTGATGTAATGATCTATTGAGAAACACGTCTTTACGTTTTCGATGATGGTTTATTACAGGACAACTTATGATACTAGACTAGTTGCTTTTATACCCTAGTCGTTGTTGTTTAGTATTTCCATAGCAACCACAACGTCTACACACTACCAAAAAAATCTGTAAAATCACATCATATATGATGTAAAGAAAAAGAAGCATCACATATGATGGAATATTCCGTGTGAGTTAAATATTACACGACTGTAAATTTGGCGAACGTGTAATATAAAAATGATGTAAACTTCAGCAGACGTGTAAAATTTCAAAGACGTGTAAAATTTAAGTCGCTCTGAAAATTCCGCCAAATGGAATGCTTCTTTTTAATTACATCATAAATGATGTAATTTTACAAATTTCTTTCGTTTTGCGCATTATTAAAAACAAGTTTAAATTTACCGTAAAATTTATTAAAATTGGTTTATTATAATTTTGTACCGAATATCGATCCACTAAGACACTCATGGCAAAAATTATCAACCAACAAATTTTTTTGCAAAAATAATGACATAAAAAACTGCATGACTATGAAGAACACTTAACTTTTACTCGTAAGTCACCGGGTCCTTGCTGATCCGGATTCCTTGACCGTAGCCTTCAACGTACATCTGCTACTGAGACGAATCTTACACTGGTCATCTGTCCTTGTTGCGGTTGCTGTGGTTCGAGTTGTCTCTGCAAAGACAAAAAAATCATATGATTTTGCTTTACCATTATGTATTTTATAACTTACCGGTCGTTGGATTGGATAGTTTCTGGCACCATGCCATACCAGGACGCATCTACACTGGCTGCGGGATTGAGCTGGCAACCACTGCGTTTTTGTTTTCCAATTCCGTCGTCCAGATCGATCGCATTCGCATCTGACGTGGATGTGTTTATCATGAACCATCGTAAGAAAGGTAGTATCACGACCACTCATCGATTACAATTCACTAACGAGTCCGGATTTTAGATGGGCTTAAATGTGTTGTAAATTTACATTTAATAAATGTTCTAAAAATATATTCTCAACAATTACCGCTGTTTGGGCCGCATCACGAAACGCCTGTTTTGCCTTTCTATCGGGGCGGCAAATTGTTCTCGATTTGCGCCGCGCGTTCGGTTTCTTGTTGTTCTTACGCTATGCTGCCTTGGATTCGTTATGCCTTTTAGCCTTCTTTTGACCATCTCCAGTGTCCAGTGTCGCAATCCTCGTACTAATTTAGAAAAAGGAAAAAAGAAATTCACAAATTACAACATACTACAAAAATTTAACAAAAATCGTTCCTTACTCACCTTTTTGGTTATTGCTGCTTTCCGTTCGTCTTGTTTACTCTTTTTCTTCCCGACTCCAGACGGAAAACATTCCGAAATACGGGCAAAATAAAAATACTGTTCCGTCAGGATTTTTCGATGTTTCTTCGCACCATTTCCGGACGACAATTTTCGAGGAACAAACCTTATTTCACGGGCTCACTGAGCAACGATTATTTGTAACATCTTCCGTACTATTGGTGTGGGCTTTTCGGATGCTCGTCAGAAGGACCGATTTTGTCAAAGTGCATCCCTATGTCCAAACCTTCGACGAAAGTCACTGTCTTAATACACAATTTTCACTTAAATTATTCTGGCTTGGAGCAAAGCTAGACTGTAACCGACCCGAACTTTTTTACGCTAGCGAACGAAAAAAAAGGAAACCTTGGAAACAAGCAAATTCCGCACCATCAAAACAACACGATAAAATTACTGAACGAAACCGGATTGTCAAAAGATCCGCAGTTTCCGTCTTTGTCACTCTGCACACAAATTTGAGGGAACGGGTGTTTTTTTTCTTTTAAAATCATATCAATTGAACTCCGATGAACATTATTAAAACGGTCGTTTTGCTTATTGAAACCATCGAATTTTCTTACTTTGAGAGCGCTTAGAAATTTTATTTCCAGTGATGTTTAGACTTCAACATTTGTTTGTTAAGAATTAAGAAAGAAAAAGAAGGATCATATATGATGAAATTTTCAGAGCGAATTAATCATTACACGTCTGTAAACTTCAACTGCCATGTAAAATTTGAAAGACATGTAAAATATTTAAGACGTGTAATATTCAATTCGCACTGAAAATGCCGTCATATGTGATGCTTCTTTTTATTTACATCATATGTGATGGAAATTCACATCAAATAATTACGTTCCGTGTCAAGTAATATTCATGTCATTAGAATTCAATGCTTTTAAGGATTCAACTTTTTTCAATCTGTAAATTCACATTGAATAATCGTGTTCAACGTCATGTAATATTAAAGGTTTCCAATTTCAGTGTTGTTAAGGATTCAGATTTTTTTTCTGTGTAGGATACTTATATACTACGTACATAGCAACTTGAGTTGCTATGCTTCTTATATACAAATAGCTGTAAATCGCTGACTGCTATGATTTCCAACACCCCCTCTCAGATATTTGAATCTATTAACCTTAAAGCTACAGCCAACGATTTTTAACTTCACTGGATAAACCGTCCGCATCTGGATGACTGTCGGATTACAGTCGCACCTCCTCTGAACACCTCATGTACTCCGTTTGGCTGGGCACCCAATTTTGAAACGACGTTTCTTTGACCGTTCAACAACTGTCCAAGTCTGATGATCCTGCAACGTCATTTGCTCGCCCTGGATCGCTTGCCGCCTTTCAACCTCGGTTGGATGACCATCGACATCGGTACAACGTTCAGGAACCTGTTTGGGATTAACAGCAGCAGAAAGAGCTCTATGTGGAAGAAAATCAGAAAACCAACCTGGTCTCCTGCACTCCCGACCACTAGACCTGGGAACTACCACGTTAGGTTCGTTCCTACCTTTTTGTGGTGGGAGTGCGGTTGCGCCTTCCTCGTTGCTGTCGTCTTCTTCAGCAGTGCTACTATCTCCGGATTCTCGACCATCTTCTTCAGTCTCTTCTTTTACGCTCTCATGTTCCCCCTCTCGCTCGGGAAATGGTGGTATTATCTCCGGAATAACCATTCTCTCGTCCGCACTTGGGGCCTTGCATACACGACTCATCCGCCAATAGAAGAGGTTGCCCTTCGCCTTAGCAACACCGATTGTGCCGCCGTCCTTCCTCAGAATTGCACGGTCAGGTTTGAACTCCACGTGCACACCCGCTTTTAGTAGTCTCGCCAACGACAGCACATTGTACTTGAGCTGCTTGACGCACAGCACATTGCCGAACGACAACTTGTACTGATTTCTCCCAACGGCCGACACGCCTTTCACGGTACCTTCCTTCGTTGCTATCAGCACCTCACCAACCTTTGCGCTGTCAATGTGAAGTGGCTCACGCACGCTGCGAATTTCGTTGAACAAGCATTCGTCACGGGCCATGTGGCAGCTCGCACCCGAATCGAGAACCCACTCGATTTCGTCTCGATTGCTGAACACCTTCGCACCAGAAACAAGTGCAAACTCCTTGTTGAATGAAGTTTTCCCCTGCGCTTCGTTCGCTCGGCTCGCCTCGGGACAAGCATGCTTCTTATGCCCGACCTTTCCACAATTGTAGCATTTTCCGGGAAAATTCGCTGACCTCTTACGTCCTTTTCCAGATTTGGCCGCAAACGCCACCTCGTCCGAACCGTTGAACGCACCCGGTCCGAATTCTCTTCCAGAACGCTTCCTCTCCTCTGCTAAAAGGCGTGCTTTTACGATATCAAGCCTTATTTGTTGATCTTCCAAATTTTCCATCGCCGTGGTTACGAGAAAAATGAGATTTTTGACCCCCTCCTCCCCCTCCGTGGACAAGCGTGGACATTTGGCAAACCCCTACCCCCCTCTCCGGATGTCCACGTGGACAGATTTGAAATAGTTTTTTTTAATACCTATGATTTGATCGTTAGAAAACACCACTTTTTGCATTTTTTTTATTGACATGGCTGATTTTGAAAAAACTTAATAATAGTTTACTGATATAAAATAATTTTAAAAATCTTAAATTTCTAATTTATCATATTTATCACTTGTAGCTACTAATTGTTCAAACTTAAACTGGAAAGCTTTGCAATTTTATGATTTTGATTTAAACATCTTAATATTTATTCACACGCAGCGAAAAGTAGTACCATTGAAATTAAAAATACACATCTTTGATTCAAAAACCTTGTGTACATTGAAACAAAATCCAATTTCCTTGATTTGAGTAAATTTTATATTGAACCGAACTATTTTTCGTTTAAAGCAAAGTTCCAAGTTTTAAAATCAAAACTTTAAATTTGAATTCAAAGAATTTATTTTTTGGCGCAGAATCAATGTAAAAATTCATTGATTTAGATGATTTGTTTTTTGAATCAAAGTATTTTTTCGTCAAATAGTCGACACAGCTTCTGTTTGGCGGAAAAGTTTTTGCAACAACCAGTCAGACCTATTTATTTCAGCGGAATCTTCCTGCCGGGCAACCCCAGACAGCACAGTGAGATCCGGCGTAGGAAAGTTTCGACAGCTATGAAAGGTCAAACGATAGTGGACTCCAAGGTAGGTCTTTCAAAATCAATTTAATTTTAAATAACAACATAACAATTTTTTTAGGGCAATCTTTCATCCAACCAATTTGAAGAGGTAACTGTACTGACTGTTCCAGTCCTCCGGCTAAGCGGTTGCAATCGGTTCCGATCCGGTCTAAGGAGACACGACGGCTGGCGCCGAAACCCTTTGGTCGAAACAACTGTCCACCAACAAATATCGTTCAGTAAGTACTATTTCCATGTTATGTATGTAAAAAAAAATTTTAATTGTTAGAATTCTTTAGCTTAATGTCGTTTTTTGTGAGCTTTTTAGCATTTTTGTCATAATTTGTATTATTATTCTACTCTTTATTTACAGATGAACCGGTTCAATAATTCAAACAAGGGAAGATCGATTATGTGAAGTGATGAAAGGTAGAACATCTACTTACAGAGAAAAAAAACTTACAGAGAAATAAAATATTTTAAAGCATAATTGATTTCTTTTTATTTCCAATAGGACGAAAATTAATAAGTAGTACTAGAATTTTTGGGAACAAAAAATAGAAATGAAGAACGATTTTTTTAAATTGAAATCCAAATGCCTTTGAATTAAAGGAAACTTACATAAAATCAAACGAAAAGGTTTTTGAATCGAAAGCATTTTGTTTTTTGGAACAAAGAAAAAGTTTTGATTCAAAGGAAAGCATTTCTTCGAAACAAAAGAAAATGCATTTGAATCAAAGGCATTTTTATTTGTCCCAAAATCAAAGGAAAAAATCCTTTGTTTTTGCGGCACTTTCCTTTGAAACTAATTTTTATTTTTCTGCGTGCACCTTTAGAAAATATTTTGAAAGTAAGTATGTCCACGTGGACATGACCCAAACCCCTACCCCCCTCTTCGTGGAAAAGCGTGGACATTTCCATACCCCCCTCCCCCCTCTAAGTTGTCCACGTGGTATGTGGACGGCCCCTGATGGCGACAAACACTAAGAGCAAACGCACCAATACGAGAGTATACGCGGTCCGATTTTGCTCATTTCAGCGAACCGATTTTGGTATACACACTCTTTCGCGCACCGGGTGGAAGCATATTATTTTTAAATTGTGCATTGCACTGAGAAAACTTTAACAGAAAATATTAAATTAAATTTACTGATCGAATAAATTTTCGGAGTCGATAGTTTTTTCGCTTCAATTTCGGTTATTATCATTTTTATTAATTATTAATTATTATTATGCATAGCGATTGTTGGAGGTTATTCGACGGGTTAACTGCTATCCGTTATGTGACGCCAAAGTCGACATGCTGGTTGAAGATGCCATACAGCAGCAACAGGGCCACGCAGTTTCGAGCGACCAGCAACCGGGTCAGGTTGCGGATGCAGCTAGAACTTAAGTGAATTCTGTGCAGTGTCAGCCGGAATCATCCGAAATTCAGCGGAACTTGCGCGAAATATGCCAGCTGCTGTGGAGTTCCACGATCAAACAGGAGGTTTTCCGCCGCCGGTCCAAGACTTTGGCTTCAGTGAGTCGGAACCGTTTTCCCTGGTGCAGCGCAGCGAGAAGGAGGATTGTATGCGTCATTGCCCCGGTTCAAACTTATCTGCTAAAGGTGCTGCTCATGGCCCCGGTCAGACAGTGAAGTTTTTTTTTCTATCTGCTGCCTATACTTTTCCAACCTGTACGGAGGGTAGAAAAAAATTTAAAAAAAATAAATTTTCGCTAAATAAACAGTTTTTTCACTTACCTGCATTGCTTACGTTGTTGTTACTCGATGCTGGTCAATTGCAAGTTCTGCACTGTTCAAAATTATGCTAATTCCGACGACCCACTCGGCTGCGAAGAACAAACCCTGGGCCACCGATTCCGAGGGCCTAAATTTTCACCTCTTTCGACCCAGCACAGAATACTTCCAAAATGGCTCTATATAATTTTCGACACATTTCCGATCCCCCCGCGAACAAAATTCCGTCCGCACGTTCGAACGAATCAAAAGAAAAGCCACAATTGCTTAATTAATCAACAAATTGTTTACCAAAATTACAAAATTTTAATAAACATCGTTTGTTGAACTTAGGTCGAATTCACAGTGAGCGCGGTGCGAAGTGCGAAGCGAATTTCCAATTCGCGCGAAAAACCGCTTCTCATTGAAACACGTTGGAAAAAACATCGACCGGCCACAGTGCAAGCGAATTTTCGTGCGAAGACCCGGCTGGATCGCGCGAATTCATCCTGTTCATCCGGACATACACTGAAAATATTCTCTCGGATATTTTTTATCGAATAATGATTTATCAATAAAATCTTTTTCAAAAGTTTATTTATAAATATTATATATTATTATATATTTTATTATTATTGCCGTTTCTGTGTTGGTAATGAAAAATGCACGGTTTTTTAGCGCGGATTTTCGAAACAAACGCGGTTTCAGTCTTTTTCTATCGAAACAAATTATAACTGGCAATAAACGACCGGTGGCATGAAAGCCCCGCAATATGTGTATAGGGTGAAGGGGCTGAACGGATAGAAGTTGGAATTTGCTATCTGACATCATCTTGAAATCCAATATGGCCCCTTCTACTCAACTTTAAAATGCTGGAAGTGACTGAAAAGCACATGAAACTCCCACAATATGGGTATTGGATGAAAGTATTCAATAAGTAGAAGTCGAATTTGGCTGTCCGACGCCATTTTGAAATACAAGATGGCGGTTTCCGCTTAATTCAAAATGCAATAAATAACTGAAAATCGTAAGGTCCATCCACAATATAAGAAATGAGTAAAAGGGATAAAAAAGTAGATGAAAAATTACTGACAAAAATTTAACAAAAATTTTGAGAGAACTGTAAAAAAGCACTGAAATGAATAAACAAAAATAAAACAAGTGTTATAAAACTAAAGTAATATTGACAAACATAAAACAAAACTGTGGGAAAATATGAATAACTCTTACTAAAATTAAAAAAAATATGACAAAAAAAATAGTGACAAATGACAAAACTTAGAATAAAACACGCCAAATGTGGTTAAATAATTAATCCAAAAATATGACAAATATTACAAAATTAGACAAAAATATGAGAAAAAAATCACAGAAATGGTAAAACTATAACAAATGAGAAAAAAAATTATGATAAAATTATAATCGAAATTTGACACTAAAATGACCTGACAGAACTAATATAAGGACCAATATTTGACAATAAATTTACAAAAATGACAAAATAATAACAACAAATTCACAATAAAATCACAAAAATCTGACAAAAAATAAGGCAAAATGGCTAGAATATGACAAAGTTCTGAAAAAAAAATATGACAAAAATTTGTCAAGAATAATGACAATAATCTAACAAAATTATGAAAAATGAGATAAAAACAAAATACTTTCAAATATATGTAAGAAAAATGACAAAATGATGACATATACGACATAAAAATCACAAAATTAAAAAAAAAAGACAAATCCGAACATATAATAATAATAATAATAATTTCTTAATGATGAATATGTAAAAAATATATCGCAAATACGACGAAAAAATGACACAATCTATACAAATCTATGGGCTTGTGATATGTGTAACTCAGTTGGCAAGTTAGTTCCCTCCTAAGCCAATGTCGAATATAATCGAACGAAAAAAGACAAAACTATAAAAAAAAACTTACAATCAAATGAACAAAAAATCTGACAGAACTATGACAAAAATATGACAAATGAAAACATGACAAAATTATGACAAACATTAAAATAAAATGACAAAAATATTACAGTACTATGACAACCTTTGTCAATTGTCATAGTTTTGTTATGTTTTATCATAGTTTTGTAACATTTTTTCATATTTTTGTTGCATATATTTTTATCACATTTGTAAGATTTTGGTCATAGTATTGCCAGATTTATGTTATTTTATTTCAAAATTTTGTCATACAGACCCCGCTTGATTTTGACAACATTCGATTTTGGCAACATCCGAGCAAAAACCGTTCGTTTTTGGCAACATCCAAAAAAGACGTTTTTTTTTGTCTTTTTTTTATTTTTTATTTTCATTTCAAATCAATAAAAATTAATGTAAAACGTAATATTATGATAGTTTTAAACAGTAAAAACATGAATTTTTCCATGATTTACTGCTTATAACTAATATAATTGAGTCAAATTGAAAAATTGTATGCTAATATAAGGTTTTACATCAATTTTGACTAATTTGAATTAAAAATAAAAAAGTGACAAAAAACCGTTCAATTTTGGCAACATTCGAATTTTGGCTACATAAAATTTTCGGGCGTGTTGCCAAAAACGAACGGGGTCTGTAATTGTAATTTTTGATTGGTTATTTTATTTGTCATATTTTTATTTCATTTTTCATATTTTCCATAATGTTGTCAAATATTTGTCAAAGTTTTTATTTCGAGTTTTGGCATTAGGCCGGAACAAATTTCAAATCCTTCTTTTGTCACTCGGAGTTGGAACATCGCGAGGGGGGGGGGGACAATAAAAAATAACGCAAAAAAACAAATAAATTAGAATAAACTGCACGAAAGCTTGTATGCAACCAAGTTGCATACAATATCTTTGCACAAAACTTAAGAAACAAGTAATTTTTTATCGAAAAATTCAATAAAACCAAGAATACAAAAGGTGAAATAACTTCCATCTTCCGAAATTCGTTTTTTTTCTTCTTGTTATCTTGTGGATTCTTGATTTTTTTTCTCGAAATTTTCATTAAATACTTGAAACTTTATTTATTTCCCCCTTCGGGTTTTTGGAAATCTCGAAGGGGGGGGGGGGGGGGGGGGTGACAAAAGAAGAAATTGATATTTGTTCCAGCCTTATTACCAATTTTTGTTATTATTTAGTCAATTTTTATTAATTTTTGACAGATTTTTTTTAAATTTGGTCATGGCTTTGCCATTTCAATGTCAAATTTATCATAGATTTGGTATATTTTTCTCATATTTTTGTAATATTTTTATCACCTTTGCCATTTTTTTATTAAAGTTTTGTCAGCGTCTCGTAATATTTGTTATTATAATATAGTATTTTTTTCAAAATTTTGTTATATTTATGTCATAGTTTTAGTAGATTTTTTTGCGATTTTCAGTCATTAAAATTATTTTAAAGTTGAGCGGAAGCCGCCGTATTGGATTTTAAGATGGCGTTTCATAGCGTCAGACTGCAAAATTCGACTGTTACTAATTGATTGAGTTTTTCGGAATTAATGCGGATTAGTTTTTTTTTGCGCGGTACGTATCCCTCGCTCACAGTTTTGTTAATTTGCAAAGATTTTTTCACGTGTGATTAATTTTTGCAACACCGAAGGTTTTTTTCAGTGTTGAACCGCTTCGCAATTCGCGTGCACTGTGGCCGGCCTTCAAAAACGAACTTGCGAAATTCATCCGGTGAATGAATATTTCGCTTCGCAGTTCGCTTCGCGCTCACTGTGTTCGTACCCTTAGCCTTAAATGGTAGATTTTTTTCAGTGCATGTTTGCTCTCACCCCTTTCTAGTGAGCAAATTTGGTGATTTTGTCGGTCCCGACGGCAACGGCCCTATTTTGCTCACCCACATACTAACCCCCGGTGCGGTTTAAAAGTGATCAAACGCGTGAGCATTTTCACTATACTCGCGATTGCTGCGGATGCCCTAACCGTTGCTGCCGATCGATTTGTGGAATGCACACTTGTGCCAATCGTCCGTGGAGGCGAAATCCTGCAATTGACGACCGAATCAGTAACCAAAACTTCACTATGCGTGGAAAACTCACTCCGAATTCGCAAAAACCACTCCGGAATAACAGTGAGCAAAAACGCGTCTACACTGGTCGAACGACTCAACTCGGAATGATTATTTTTCCTTCAAAATGGAATAAAAAACCTACTTTTTGAGTACAAAACATTTTTATATTTTCGTTTACATAGCTCCGAGACAGACCCATTTTAATGCGATGATCTATGCTTTAGTTAAGTTTGAAAAACTACTTTTAAGAAACTTTGAAATAATTTTCAAAACAAAACCTTTATAACTCTGCTTTGAAAACAAATAGAGTTTTAATGTTACAACAAAGTTTCATATTTTATCCTGTTCTGCAACTTTGTAGTATAAAATAATGCTCTATCTATTGAAACAAAAAAGTTGGAATATTCATTTTTTTTATAGTAGACTTTGACTAATTTTTCATGCTTTCAAATTATGGAGCATGTATAAAGCACAGAGAACAGACGTACAAGCTAGCCCACGAAACTTGTGTAAAAATCCCAACACCCTTTTTGAACTAATTTTTGTTTTTTGGCTACGATTACGCCTTTTCGAAAACTGGGCACTTAAAAGTTGATTTGTAACTCTTGAACGGCGCAATAGATGACACTGTTTGCAGTCAGTTTCAGAGTGCCTCCAGTAGGGTGGGTGTATACTAAGGAAAAGTAGGCAAGGGGTACTAAAAGTTTCTCATTGGTGGGGGGTGGAGACGGTGCGCTTTTTGACAGCGAATTGTTCGCCTACCATGCCTACGATTACGATTGCCTGTCACAAGGGTCACAAGATGGACGATTCCGTGCATTGGTATAAGAACACACCTAGCTTTACCCGCCTTGGTCAGTTTCTAACGTATTTTTTTGGTGATAGCATTTGAAATTTTACACACTTTTATGACGGTTTTTTGTTCGAGCTTGTACGTCTGTTTTCTGTGTTTAAAGGAGCAAATGTTCTGAAGACACTTAAGCGATAAGATAAGAGACAGAGGCGCTAGGAAAAAAGTTTCACTTTTAGCCATTTCGGGCCACTATGCAGCGTGGCGCGTGGACATAGATCAGTTTAAAAGTGTCGTACATGATTTGTTTTATGTTATCAATAATAGAGACACTATAATTTAATATAGCCTGGCAAAGAGAATGACGGAAGCCAATCGAACTGTCATTCGCGGGAGCCAATCGAGCAAACTTTCTAAATAGGGGCAGTTCACATACCGCGTGGACAACTTAGGGGAGGGGGGGGGTGTCCATGGAGAGGGGGGTAGGGGTTCGGGTCATGTCCACGCGGACATACTTACTTCCAAAATATTTTCTAAAAGTGAATAAATATTAAGATGTTTTAATAAAGCAAAATCTTAAAATTGCAAAGCTTTCCAGTTTAAGTTCAAACAACTAGTAGCCACTTAAAGGCAAGTGATAAATACGATCATTTTGAAATTTAAAAATTTTAAAATTATTTTACATACATCAGGAAATACCAATTCGTTTTTTTTTAAATCAGCCATTTCAATAACAAAAAGGCAAATAGTAGTGTTTTCTAACTGTCAAATTAAATTTAGAACAAAAAATACATTTTCAAATCTGTCCACGTGGACATCTGGGGAGGGAGCTTTGGCAAATGTCCACGCTTGTCCACGGAGGGGGAGGAGGGGGTCAAAAATCGCATTTTTCTGTCCACGCATAACTTTCACTATTTTTCACCTATAGATCATAAAATATTTTTCAAAAACGATTTCGAGTTCAATTAACAAATATAGCATTTAATTTACAAATCTAAAAAATTATTTTATAATTAGCAACTGGAGAGAGTTTATGAAGAGCTTAAACATTATCAGAGAATGCTCGATTGGCTCCGCGCGAATGACAGTTCGATTGGCTCCCGTCATTCTCTTTGCCAGACTATATGAAATTATAGTGTCTTAAATAAATAACGCCTTAACAAATGCGTTCAAATATTCCGCTTAGTTAGTTAGACATATTCAATATCGGTGGTATACATTTAGGGGCAACATAACATGCCGATTTGGACGATTTCCAGTTAATCAAATTTCTTGAAATTTGAAAAAAAAAATTAATTTCAAACCCGTTGGAGAGCACCCATTGATTACTTTAGAGAGGTATTTAGAAACATTGTTTGAGGGATTTTCCCTTAAACGTCCTCAAGTCGCGAGTAAATTCCCTCAATACCTAAACCGTAAAGATGAATGGAAACACCAAGTGACCTTTTGAGTAATTTTTATTGTCAATGATATAGTGAACATTATTTTTGCAGCTTTTCCGATTGTTTAGTAGATTACACCAACAATGTTTGTTACACTGACTGTCTTTAATTGTTGTGTATTCTCGCTTTCACGATGTGTGAAATTGATGAATCTCACGAAATCAAATAATAGATAGGCTTGTAACTGTATGATTAGGGTGCTGGCTTCCGGTAAAAAATAAAATTGCTGCTAACTACCCATTCTGGCTGGCTCAATTTTGTGACAGCAACGAGCAACGAGATACTAATTAAGATTCTCGAACAGGGCAACGAAGAATATCGTGCTTGTTTAATCTGAAGTGCAATGAATGGACTAACGACTGCGCTATAAAAGCTGTGGCATTTGTTTAACTTTAACTCATCATTCTAAAATGGCTCGAACTTTCGGTTTCGGTTTTGTGTTGTTGATGGTGACGCTAGTTTTAGTGGGAACCGTGTTAGCTGCCCCGAAGAAATCCGGCAGCAGAGTAAGAAAATTGTGTCTATTTAGTGGATGGAATGATTAATTATAATCGTTAAATCCTGGAAACAGAATCCTGGATAAAAAAATCGATTTGAACCACCCATTTAGAAATTGGATTTTCGTTCTGGATTTTATATACTATCAATTCAGTTTTAAGTTTTATAATTTCAATTCTATTAGCAGTTGTGAGAGTTAAAATCTATTATCTATATTATGGATTTTTTTTAAAGATAAAAAATGAGACTTGTGGAGTTTCATGAACTATTATATTCTTATTTTGCACCATAGGGAAAACGGAGTCCACAAATGCCGCCGATTCCACAGATTCCACCCGGCTTACCGAACCCTAGTGATCTTCCAATTCCTAGTCCAGCAATGAGAAGGGTAAGTGTTAATTTCTATATTAATTTTAATGGGTTTTTTATATTTTGTACTTTTTTGCTTTTCATTAACATGCCCTCTAGCCTAAAATTTCAACACATATCAAGCTTCCTTCTAAAGGCTCAAAAATGCCTGTCTATCCACCTTTCTTTCATATTCTATAATAATACAAATTCTCTCTAAAATTTTATTCCGCCGAACATGCCACCTTAACTTTCGAATAATTTGTACTTTTTTGTAGTTCGTAAGACATGCCACCTCCCATGTGGCCGCAGGATCCAATTCGATGCAACAGCAACAGCAACAGCATCCTCATGACTTACCAAATGGGCCTCCAACGCCGCCCACGCCGGGAATGTCAAACCAGGGTTAGGTTTAAGATTCCCGCAAGGTGCCTGCTAGCAAGTCAAGAATGATCAATCAATGGAGAGAAAACGTGTGTGGGCGTTATTGATAGACTTATTTGAATAGTGATCTAGTATCAGAATAAAATGCCAACAGTCAATCCAAATTCAACGCGTTTTTATTTATCGTGTCTTTTTTTCTCGAGACCTAATAAGTTTTGAGGTTCCATAAGAAAAACACAATTTGAATAATTGATGTACCCTTAATTATGCACTATAGTCTCCCAGAACATCTGACATATTCTATCCTGCCGTGAATACACTTCACTGCAGATTCTTGTGATTTTATTCATTCCTTAGAAAAATGAAAACGGTTTTGAAGAGAATGGCTGTAGTGTTAAACTTCCAGAAAAAATCGGTCGGAAATGAATCCAGCTTTGAAATTAATATATTTTTGCTACAGTTATAGCATCGAGATGAGTTTTGTAACGTGTGTTCATGTTAGAATTCAACGTAAAAAATCTGCATTCATCTGTACCAATTCTTCGCCAATAGAGGAGATAAGGGCAAAACGAGAACCCAAGGGAAAATTCCCAAAAATAATTTTTAATAGAAACACATTTTTAGTTCATGGAGTGTCTATCTTCAAACAGAAAAGTAATCTCCTCTTCAATCGCTCAACGAGCCTGAAGTGTGTATGGGATTTTGAGACATTTTGTTCGGGAGAAACATGAAAATCAAGGTTTTCATCAATAACTTTGGTTTCCTTCGACCGGTTTCTTTTGAAAACGAGCCCTAAATTATGACAAATATTTTATCCGAAGACTGCAAATCGATTCGAGTTAAAATAAAATAGTTATTGGGCTTCAAAAATGGGTTAACTATTTTAATTCATCACGGTTTATGCTGCCACGAAATGTTCGAACGCCCCGACTTATTAACAATGTCGTTTCGTTTTCAAAACAAATTGGCCGAAAGAAACCAAAATGATGGATGAAAAACTGGTTTTACTTGTTTTTCTAGAACAAAGTGCGTTGAGCGACCCCTTCATGTGATCCGATCTGGCCCAAATTTGGCATGAGATCTTGCACTAGGCCTAGGATCAATTTTAGCCGGCAGCCTGCATAACATTTTACAGGTTTTGTTTATTCCATCGGGGCTTATTGTGCATATAAACAAAAGTAGAAATACTATATCCTACAACGCCAAAAATAGTACATAAAGATATCGCTGACCATACTGACTGGACACTCAATTTCGTTTTTGAGGTGAGTGATCGAGTAAGGAACTCACAAATCAAGAGGCTGAGATCAGTTTTTATTCAATAGCTGTGCTGTAAACTTGTCTTTTATTGCTCCTAGAGAACATCACAGTTTCGGCGAATTGGAGAAATTTTTAGAGTCTTGTACGGCTATAAAATTCAGTGGAGAAGTGTAATCCTGGTTAAAAATTTATAACCAGTGTGATTTTATGCTGTGGTAAGAGGAATAAAGATTCAAAAACTTCATAGATTTGAGGAATTTAAGTTCAGCGAATTAAAAAGGAATTCGTCTTTCGTTTTAGGACAAAGGCGGATTGGCTTTTGTGCTTCTGATTCTGTGAAGATAAGTTTTTTTGCGGTTTTTTTCCGGTGAGAAGGTGAGGTGTTGAACAAAATTAGTGAGGACGCAAGTATAGGATCGCGCCAAAGATCAAGTGGCAGAGTATCCTCAGACAAGAACAGCTAGCTGGTAGTGCAGCTATCACGTATTAGTAGCTGGTTTGTGCTGGTTGCTAGCTTGCTAGTCGACTTGCGGGCTGGCTTGCTAGTTGTGGTTGGTTGCTGTTAATGGGGCTTGTCGGCAAACGTCTGCAAATATCGACCACTTGAAGTGAGTTTGAAGAGGTATTAAATGGAATTGAATTGAAGTGGATGTTTGTTTGGCTGGGAGAAAACATTCAGCAAATTTAATTTAATTCTGGATTGTGAAAATAATTTCAATCCTTTGCTTGGGAGAGATTGGTTAGATTTATTTTACTGCAACTGGAGAAAAAGCTTTAATGAATTTTCTGAAATTGATAAGGTGAACTCTATAGCTGAGAATACAATTCAGAAAATATGACACAAATTTAGTAGCGTTTTTAGTAAAGATTTTACTGAACCTATCATAGGGTTTGAAGGTGATTTAGTCGTAAAGAATAGTAGTCCTATTTTCAAAAAGGCTTACAATGTCCCTTTTCAATTGAAAGATAAAGTTTTGAAACATTTGGACAAACTTGAGAGAGAGAAGGTCATCACCCCAATTAAGACGGGCTGTCGTGTGTATTGTTCTCTTGATATGGAGGGTGCTTATACCCAGCTGTCGATTTCAGAAAGATCAAAGAAGTTCATGGTGAATAACACGATTAAGGGACTCTTTACGTACAATAGGCTACCACAGGGTTGTGCTTCTTCAGCAGACATTTTCCAACAAGTTATGGAACAAATTCTTTGTGGAATAGATGATGTTTTCGTCTACTTAGACGATGTGCTAATAGCAAGAAAGTCTAAAGAAGAATGTGAAAAGAAACTTCATGAAGTTTTGGAAAAAATTGTAAAAAGCTAATATGAAGGTGAACTAGGAAAGTGCCTAATACAAACTAAAAAAAATGCTAAAGTACCTGAAACAGTAACGGAGCTTAAAGCATTTTTAGGGCTCATAAATTTTTTTTGGAAGATTCCTTCCACATTTATCAGCAAATTTAAAAAGCTTCTACAAACTTTTACGTAAGGACGTAAAATACGTCTGGAGTGAAGAATGTAACATTGCATTTAATAATTGTAAAAATCTGTTAACTAAGGTTGACTTTTTGGAGTTTTATGATTCCAGAAGGCCACTGGTTGTCGTAGCTTATGCATGTTCAATGTACAGCGATGCCTTGTTTTACCTCATGCGAGAGTTTATTCGTGGGTATGAAAGTTTTTTAAGCTCCGTGACAGTTTTGGGAAAATCTTCGTGACAGTTTTCAATGCGTTGAATTTCGCATGACAGTACTACTTACTCCGTCCGACTGTAGCCGAGATTCGCTCGGGCCGAGTTAATTTCGAACGAACGTATTTTCCTTTTGCTTGAAGCTACTGCGGGTGGTGATCACCCCAATCACCCTCCCCTCCCCTTTTCGCCTAACCTGCACCGGCACCACACATCGCGTTACGCCTCGGTCGTATGTTGCTGCTCGGTGTGAATGTATGACTCGTTCGATCTATTCGAACCGAGCAGCAGCGCATACGATCGGGCATGGGTACGGTAGGGGCACGACAGTGACCCGTGACAGTCCTGCCCAAAACTGTCACGCCCTGCAACCGACAGTTGGATGAAATTATTTTCGAAACAGGAAGCATGCAGGGATGAAAACCGAACTGTCGGTTGGGTTTGCTACAGCTTAAAGCACAACATTTTCGGCAACGCATGCTTTGAGCCGTTTGTTCAGATACAGCCTGGGTTCTCGCACGTGTGCGATGTAGCCGAAGCGTTTCGATTCGTTACCGACGGTACAGCAGCGAACCGAGTGGTAAGGAAAACCGAGACAGTTTGTTTGGCAAGAAAAAAGCTGTCATAGCAAAGCTGTACTTTTCGGAAGCCTGGTCATGTCAGTGTGATCTGTGAAGATATTTTTCGGAGTGGAACACAAAATGGGGGAAATAAGTTCGTTTTTCTGTCAAAATGTCTTTCAACAACAAAAGGGTACATTTCGTAAAAATTTAAAAATGAAGAGTACGCCCACTTATTGATCGAAAAAGAGTACATAATTAAATTTTTCAAAATATCTCCTCACTAGCGGTCAAAATATTCTGTGTACGATTTGAACATCGGATTTTGTTTAATTTACCAGTGAGCAGCTTTTCTAGAAGTCAGGAATTAAGTTGGGCCTGTTTAAAAGTCAGGTAGACGAGCCAGTCAGAAAAAAAAAATCTTTTTTATCGTATCTATTATTGAAATTTTCGAATTGGGCTCACATTCATAACTTCATGGAGTCAATCATCTTAAATTTTATTCGGTCTAACAGCTGTTGACACGGCCAGAGCTACGTGAGCCATCTCCCAACTCTGTCGTAGGGGAATCAAAACAAACACGGTGATTGGAAAGGCAACGTTTGACAAGTGGCGGTTAAACGAGGCGACGAAAAGGTTTAGAATAGATAAGTGAAATTAAGACAGAAACGTGGTCAGTCAGTGAGCTCGATAAGCCAGTTATTTAAAAGGAATTAGATAGGGAATCCAGAAGTAGAAGGTTGTATACCGCAAAGTTGTGGTGATAAAATTGAGGTTACCTCAGATACTCAATCGGAATCGTTAGGACGATCAACACCTCATCTGAACCTATCGAAATAGGATCGTAAGTTAGAGCCGGATTAGAATTGTTTCCTAGTTTGTAAAAGCCCCTTTTTTATCTAGGTATGAGAGGTACCTATTCATTCGAGTGCAGGACATCAAGTGCTCAACCGACTAAGTGCACGATTGATTATTAAATCAAAAGTAAGTGGCCTCAAAAGTTTCACCTTAAACTACCTAACACCTTACTTTAAAACGATTAGGTCAATATCTATACCCGGAATTGATAAAGGGTAAAACAAAGAAAGGGGAAAAAGGTTCATCTAGTACCGAGATCAGGATCAGGAGTTATTGAAATACTAAAAATTTGTAAGTCCTTCATTATATATTTTTTAAGATCATATGTTTATAAAATGTTGAATATATTTCAGCTTGAGCTGTCTAAAACTGCTATAAGAAACAGTGTTTATAAAATAGATCCGAAGAGTTTACGTAACAAACTCAAGAAATTTTTATCGGATCAACCTCCAAAATGGAAGGTGCTAGTGGACAAGATTTCACCCTCACCCCTTGCGTGACTTGTGGTAGCGCCTCGACCCAAAACGAAGGTATGGTTTGCTGCAATGGATGCGAAGGATGGTTCCACTTTCGGTGTGTTGGGGTGACCGAATCTGTCAAGCGACAAAAGAAGTGGTTCTGCCCAGCTGAATTGTGCCAACAGATGTATTCTAAACTGTTGAGAAAACAGGAATCAGCATCGGCAGCCCGTAAAGCAGCGTCTGCGAAAAAGGTGGAAGGATCTGAAAAGTCCAATGTTGGATCCGAACAACAATCTAGTTCCTCCGACGAAGGTAAACGGAAGTCCCAGACGGAAGAACAGAAGGAGAGAACCAAAAAGCAGGAGGAAGATCGGATCCTAGAAATGGAACGGCAGGATTATGAAATTGCATTCAAGGCTCGGCAATACGCCATTGAGGCGGAACTCCGAGAAAGGGAACGTGAACTAGAAAGAAAAATGTTGGAAAAAGTTTTACTAGACAAAAAAACGGATGTTGAACGTTTACGGAAAATGCGCAGTTCCTTTCAAGAGCAAATGGATGCTGTCGATGAAGAACTCGCTCAATTAACGATCGAAGCTAAACAAACTACACCCACAAACCAACGGAGTAAGAAAACTTCTACGCCGTTGTCTAGAAATGACAGCCTGGCAACGATAAAATCGGTAATCTCACCACCTAGGAAGATTCACACTCATGAACCTGACACCACTAGTGAATCTGATAGTGGTGCCTCGGGTGAATTGTCGACAACCAGCGAGTCTGATGCCGAGAGTGACAACGTAGCTTCAACAAGTACATCACATCTTTGTAGACCAACCAGAGCTCAACTGACTGCGAGGAACGGTATCACCCGAAAACTTCCATGCTTCTCGGGAAAAGCTGAAGAATGGCCACTGTTCTTCAGTAGCTATACCTCTTCGACGGAAGCATGTGGATACAACAACGTTGAAAATCTTGTCAGGTTACAAGAAAGTCTAAGAGGAACAGCCCTGGAGAGCGTCCGCGGTCAACTTCTGTACCCTAAGTTGGTTCCAAAAATCATTAAAAAATTGCGGAAGTTGTACGGACGTCCTGAATTGCTGCTACATTGTTTCACGGATAAAGTACGGAAACTTCAACCTCCGAAAGCTGATAAGCTTTCTAGCTACATCCCCTTTGGCAATGCGGTCGAACAATTATGCAATCACCTAGAAGCGGCAGAATTACATGACCATATGAATAATCCAACGTTAATCCAGGACCTAGTCGGAAAACTGCCCGCCGGTGATTGTAACCGTTTGTTACTGCTTTTTATGTGACTCCGCCACAAAATCCTACCACTCCTGTACTCCGTTGAGAGTAATACCACAGTAGATCCAATTCCTCTTTCCTAAACGCCCTAATGCAGGCACTTTTCTCTGAGGGATATCCATGGGCGTCGGGTTTAGGCAGGGTACATGCCGGGGAAGTGTGATCACCCGGAGAGCGAACACACCCGCGTAAAAATTACATTCTCCTTCGTATGTGTGTCGGTCAAATGTAACGTAGATTTTTGCACATGCGGGGCTAGTTCTTTCTGCCTGTGACCGTTTCAGAGAACGGAAGTGCGCGTCATTAAAAGTTCGTAAAATTTGTGAAATTGTGGTGTAAATGTTTAAAAAGTTTTTTCCTATAATTACAGAAAAAAGTAGCCAAGTAAAACCGCAGCAAGGCTTACAGTGGCATACATTAGTTAAAAACCTAGTTAAAATCTTATAAGCTAAAAATTAAAAAAAATAGTACGGTTAGTAGAAGCTATGATGTAGTGTAAAAATGTTAAAACTTAATTAAATGTATATTACTTAAATAGATAAAAAGTGGTTGACAATACAAAAACCACATGCAGTGTAAAACCGCATTCGACGAAACACAACATTAAAAAGGTAAATTGTCTAAAAAGAAACAAACAAAAATGTAAACCACGTGTAAATTAAAAAACGTCACAGATATATGTTAAAACCCATTTGGCAGGTCCAAGAGGGCCTTTTTTGTGTTTCTATCCCATTTGCTTAACAGCACGGCGCAGCAGAAAAACTAAACGGGCAGAAAGGAGCGGTCGGAAAGCCAAAATCCGACTGACAAACACATCAGCACGTCCCCTCGTATGAGGCATAGTTCCTCAAGCCATAATCATCCAAACTACAACAACGTCCCCTCGTGGTGAATAACCAAACTACTGTGGTGACATCCTGCAGAGGATCGTGGGCTCTTCCGGGACGCCGGTAAAGAGCCTGTGATACCCTGGGCGGTGCTGAAACAACCAGCCGTCCAGCCCTGCTCCATAAAAATTCGACCAACATCAACCGTACGCTAAAGGGTTCAACGGAAGAAGAAACTTCAATCGGCCGGCCAAAATGTGCCTAAAGAACCGCAAGTATACCGTGTGACGTTATTGTGAAGAAACACAGTTAGGGAAACCAAGTTTATAAATAAACCCCCACAAATTATGTAAAACCCAACGTATGAGGATTTCTGTATTATAGGATAATTTTTGATTCCTTTACACCTTTTGCTCAGTAACGTTATTGGCTGAAAGCCCCCCAAAACTTCACTCTTGATTGGCCAGGTTGGGAATTGCTAGCTCCGCTTTATATTGATTTCATTAAAGATTGTGACCCGGTTGATAGCATGCGAAGTACCACCCGGTACGTCCCTGTCTAGCTTGGTTCCTTCTGGATATCCCTTCTGTGAGTTCCCCGGAGGAAAGTGTCTTGGGTTGAAAAGCATACGATCCTGAGTTCCATCATAATTTCTTTTCCCATGTTCCCCACCCACTGAGTGTAGCAGCTGTCAAGTTACATTCTGGCGCCCACATAAAAACTAGTTCAACCTTTTACATTGTCCATCCCCCGGAGAGGGAAGAAAATCAGTTCTGATTGTGCCAAAATCGTCCTCTGAACGATTCACTGGAGCATAATTTCCAAGGATTACAGATTTATGGTGTTAAAAGTTTATTTGAAGTTTATTATTACTAGTGCAAAATTTAGAAATTGTGTTTACAAATTTACAAATTATTTATATTGTTGAAAATTTATCCTTTATAGAGTTTATAAATTATATTTATATTTATTTTTTTTGTGTATTTTAGAACCTGAATAAAATTGGAAATGGATTCCGAAATTCAAAACATATATTCGAACTTTTTGGCTCATCATTTAGCACGAAATGAAATGGAATAGGAGTTAACTATTAGAGCAGTCCCATTCGCAGAAAAAGAATCCAGAGCTGCATTGCTAAGACGTCTGAAAGATCGTCTCAAGGTGGAACAAAATGAATCGAACCCTGATATCGATTATTCTCGGTGGGGAAAATCTGTTGACGAGGAAATCCAAATTATAGATTCGGAGGTGAAGAACATTGCAGATATTCTTGAGCACCGAGTGCATTTTGACGGTATTCGCGAAACCCTGAAAACGAGATTAGCACACTATTATGCCAGATGCACCCGAGCTCTGGAAGCTGCCGAGCTGGATCAAGATCTGAAAGATCTGGATCAGCTGCAGGCAATGACTATCAAATATTTTCAGTCCCACTTTTCTCCTATTGGCGTCTTGCAAAAAGTTCAATCGGAACTACTAGTTAACATAGCCAGATCGTTATCAAACCTTAATCTGTCGCAAATGCCGAATGCGAGCCCGTCGAAGAAACCTTCCGGTAGGAAAAATAAACCTGTGCTGTCGCGAAATAGTAATCGATCGGGAAGAAACGATGATATGCTAAGCAGCGAGAAATATAGCAGCGAAGAAGGCGCTGTAGCTCGAGATTTAATCGAACCGCGATTTCCGCCGCGAAAATTAAAATCGACCCAAATGTACCGCGCGCGAGTTTCAGATTCGGAAGAAGCCGAACGGTATGTGAGGCATATTCGTATCAAAAAGGGCAATCGGGGCCCATCGCGGGTCGAACGTTCGGACT
Source organism: Uranotaenia lowii (assembly GCF_029784155.1). Taxonomy (NCBI): domain Eukaryota; kingdom Metazoa; phylum Arthropoda; class Insecta; order Diptera; family Culicidae; genus Uranotaenia; species Uranotaenia lowii. The sequence continues at coordinate 265,913,982 of NC_073692.1, forward strand.
CGGATGAAGATTGGGTGTTGCCATCGGACTCGGAATCTAGCGAGCCCACTCCTCGTCGTCGCGAACGCAGATCTCGTCATGATTCACATCCTCCGCGTAGGGGCCGCCCAGTTTCCGATTGGAACCTGTGGTATGACGGGAAAGACAATGGCCAAGGTTTAATGCGTTTTATCCGGGAAGTCGAGTTTACCGCGAATTCGGAAAACATGTCCCAACAAGAACTTTTTCGGTCAGCGATTAATCTCTTCCGTGGTCCAGCAAAGACCTGGTTCATGTCCGGTTTTGAGAATGAGGAATTCGCCTCATGGAAACAGCTAGTTCGCGAAATGAAGAACGAATTTTTATCGCCGGATCACGATCACGTGAGCGAGATGCGTGCGATTGCACGTAAGCAGGGCCCAAAGGAGAAATTTCAGAATTATTTGATCGAAATGCAGAAGATATTTAACGGGTTTACGAAATCGATTTCTGAGAAACGGAAATTTCAGATGATTTTTAGAAATATGCGTGCCGATTACCGCGGATATGCGATTGCGTCGAAGATAGAAAACCTTGCTGATTTGAAGACGTTCGGTCGACAGTTGGATGCCACGTTTTGGTACAAATTTCAAACTACTGAAGAAAATCCTCGCGTTCGTAGTCAGATAAACGAAATTAGGACCGGAACAAAACCGAAAACTCGGGACGGTATCGAAACGCCGAACCAAAAATCGCGGTACTTCTACGGAAGCTCGAAATCCGAACCCGGGAAAGAAACCCAGAAAAAGAAGCAACAGTATCAAGTCTCAGGAAAGTCTACCCTCGATCAATCTCGTAAGAAGAATCCTGCTCCTGATGGCCTCGAAATCTTACTATCTAATTATTCACCATTACCTGAAGGAAGATGCTACAACTGTAGACTTCCTGGTCACCACTTCAAGGAATGTAGCAAACCTGTTCATGTTTTTTGTCAAAACTGTGGGTTTATGAATTTTGAAACCAATAATTGCCCCTATTGCGAAAAAAACTTGCGACCAACTGCTTGAAAGGGCAAGTAGTTTCACAGAATCAAAATCCCTTTAAAAATTCCGATCAGACCGTAGATTTGGCCCAAATAGGGTACCAAGTCGTTAATCCATCCGATTATGTCAATCCCCATTCCCTCGAAGTCAACGAATTGTTACTTAACTTACAAAATGATGATCGTCCGTTTGCCAAAGTCAGTATTTACGATATTCCGCTTATTGGCCTCTTAGATAGTGGTGCTAATAAGAGCGTATTAGGTAAAGGAGCCGAGAATCTTATTAGAATGTGCAATCTAAAAATCCATCCCGTCGATCTAGATGTAGTTACGGCCAACGGTCAAATGTTAGAAGTTCTAGGTTACGTGAGCACGCCTGTGACTTTCAATGATGCGACAAAATTGATAGATTTGCTGGTTATCCCTTCCTTGAAACAAAAATTGGTCTTAGGATCCGATTTTTGGGTCAAGTTTGGGATTGTACCATCACTTGTTTCAATCTCTGTCGATGAAATTGATTGTTCACAGGACGTGTTCGCACTCTCACTCGACCAACAGAATCAACTGAACGAAGTCAAAGATTTGTTTAAAGTTGCCGTGGACGATAAGTTAGATGCCACCCCTCTGATCACCCATCGAATAGAATTGACCGAAGAAGCCAGAAAGAAACCTCCAGTACGCATAAACCCATTCCCCGTCTCACCAAAACGACAGGTCCAAATTAATGCTGAGTTGGACAGAATGTTAGAATGCGGAATTATAGAAAGAGCTTATAGTGAATGGTCGTTGAGATTAGTGCCCGTCGACAAAGCGGACGGAACTGTACGGCTTTGCATTGATGCCCGAAAGCTCAATGAACTGACCGTCAGAGACTCTTATCCACTCCCCCACGCCGACAGGATTCTCAGTCGTCTCGGTCCATCCAAGTACATATCCACTATCGACTTATCCAAGGCTTTCCTTCAAGTCCCCCTTCATCCTCGATCAAAAAAGTACACTGCCTTCTCAGTGTTAGGCCGAGGGTTCTTTCAGTTTCGAAGGATGCCTTACGGACTCGTAAACAGCCCGGCTACTTTAGCCCGGTTGATGGATCGCATACTTGGCGGAGGCGAGCTAGAACCTTTCGTGTTCGTTTACCTCGATGATATCATCGTGGTAAGCGACACATTCGAGGATCATCTAGCCCGTCTTCGTGAAGTTGCATCCAGACTAAGCATGGCGAATCTATCGATTAACATATCAAAATCAAAATTTTGTGTAGCTGAAGTAGGTTACTTGGGATATATCTTGAGTCAACAGGGACTACGACCCAACCCTGAACGTGTAGACTCCATAGTCAATTACGAGAGACCAACCTCACTCCGTGCCGTGAGAAGGTTCTTAGGGATGTGCAACTACTACCGAAGATTCATTGAGAACTTCAGTGCAGTTGTACAGCCCCTAACGGACCTTCTCAGAGGCAAGCCGAAAGCCGTTAAATGGAGCGACCTAGCTGAAGCAGCGTTTGTTAAAATAAAGGAGCTGTTGATCAGCACACCTATCTTAGCAAACCCTGACTTCAGCAGGCCTTTTTGCATTCACTGCGACGCAAGCGATCTCGCCATAGCTGGAGTGCTTACCCAGTTCCATGACGACGTTGAAAAACCCGTCGCTTACTTCTCGCAGAAGTTGGGAACAACCCAACAACGGTATTGTGCCACCGAGAAGGAAGCACTGGCGGTCCTCAAGTCAGTAGAAAAATTCCGTTGCTATGTGGAAGGTTCAAAATTTACTATTTATACTGACGCCTCAGCTCTTACATACATACTGCGAAGCAGCTGGCGAACCTCGTCCAGACTGTGCCGCTGGAGTATCGAGTTACAACGATACGATTTCGATATCAAACACCGACGTGGATCCGACAACATCGTGCCGGACGCGTTATCGCGAGCAGTTGAAGAGCTGAAGGTCTGCCCTGGTCAGTCAAACTGGTACCTCGCCACGGTAGCAAAAGTTAATCAAGATCCTGAAAATAATAAGGACTTAAGAGTTGAGAACGGTATCCTAAAGAAATTCTTGTCCTCCCACGAACCAAACACAGATTACCAATTCGCCTGGAAAGTTTGTGTACCACCAGATCTTCAAGAGCAAATTTTGATAGAAAATCACGACGACTCGTTGCATCTAGGTTTCGAAAAAACACTCGCGAAGATTAAAAAACTTTATTATTGGCCGAAAATGGCACGATACGTTCGATCCTACATCCAAAAATGCACGGTATGTAAAGAGTGCAAGCCCTCTAATCGATCGCAACACCCTCCGATGGGCAACCAAAGGATTGCCACGAAACCGTTCCAAATTATAGGACTAGACTTCATCCAATCACTCCCCAGGAGTAAACAAGGAAACTTGCACCTCTTGGTTGTGATGGATATTTTCTCAAAATTCTGCCTCTTATTCCCTGTTAAGAAAATTTCCACCTCACTCGTGTGTAAATTACTCGAGGAAAACTGGTTCAGGCGTTACTCCACACCAGAGTGCCTGATTTCCGATAACGCATCGACATTCCTGTCGAAGGATTTTAAAGCTTTCCTCGACCGGTTTAAAGTTCGTCATTGGACCAATTCGCGATACCATAGCCAATCTAATCCGGTAGAAAGGCTAAACCGGACAATAAACGCGTGCATCAGAACGTACGCGAGGTCTGATCAGACACGTTGGGATACGCGTGTATCCGAAATCGAGCATGCTTTGAACAGTACGCCTCACAGTGCCACAGGTTATTCCCCTTATAAAACCATATTCGGACACGAAATCGTCGATTCAGGAGAGGAACATCGTGTTGATAGGGATGTATGTGGAATTTCGGATATTGATAGGCAGACGCAACATCTCCACACAAACCAATTTATTCGCGACATCGTTTCTAAAAACATAAAGAAAAATTATGAAAAAAATGCAAAAACTTACAATCTGCGTTATAAAACTCCTGCTCCGGTTTATGATGTAGGCCAGAAGGTCTTCAAGAGGAATTTCCGTCAATCGTCAGCAATCGGCAAATATAATGCCAAACTCGGTCCGTGTTATCTCCCTTGTACGGTCCTGGCTAGGCTAGGAACCAGCTCGTACGAATTAGCAGACACCTCTGGAAAGTCGATTGGTGTCTTTTCTGCAGCAGACTTAAAACCAGGTACCTGAAAAGAAAAACAAAACAAAACAAAAAACACCAAAAGTTACCACTCTTGATTTGCAACGATACTTAAACTCACCTGTAATCGCGTTCTTTGTTATTTCCTTCCATCCCGGCCTCTGTGGGTTGTTGATGCGAAGAGCTGAAACGACAAAGAAACAACATTAATACCGTATTTGTTTTCTCCCCTCGATCAGTGGTCCACCGTACCCGACAAAAACAAACACAAACTGCCGCCAGTGTATTGCTACCTCACTCACTCACACGCTCTCTCGCAACACTGACAAAATTTTCGGGGCAACACCGCCCGATGGCAGTGCAACACCAGGTCAAAACTAGTGCAACACCGTCCGAATAAACTAACAGTTTGACAGCACCTAGTGGTGCACCAGTGCAACACTAGTGGATGCCTCGGCATAAACAAATACGGTATAAGACTCCTGGCTATAGTAGTGCAAACATTTTTCGGATGTGTTGCAGAACGTAGCAAAACAAAAAACCACCAAACAACTGAGCCTTACCTGAAGATTTTTGAAGTTTTCCACCATTTCCAGATATTTTTCCACCGCAGTTTTAGCAGGAACTGAAAAGAGATAGAAAAACGCAATTAATCAACTAAAATCTGCATTCATAGCGCTTAATGGGAACTTATTTTGTGAAAATTAGGACTTACCTTAAGGATCAACAGCCACCATCAGTTCGTTTACATCGAAAACCTTCAATATTGAAATTTTTCCTTCATTTCAACATTTCCACCTACTTGTTGTTATGATTATAGATTCTTCTTGTATTCTTCTTCGGAAATACATTCGATTTTGCAAGTGACGTTTCCCGTGAGTGACCGTCAAAAATATACACTGAGCTAAAAATCCCAGCTGTTTCTGTCACACGCTGACTTGAAAACACGCGAAGTGTGATTTAAAAAGAAAAAGTTCAAAGATTTAATCTTTATTTGGTTCAATCAAATTAAAAGATAGGTACGACGACGCATTCATCTCTCTCGAAACAAAATGAATGTATACACATTCATTTTGAAAAGGGACGATGGGGTAATGTAACCGTTTGTTACTGCTTTTTATGTGACTCCGCCACAAAATCCTACCACTCCTGTACTCCGTTGAGAGTAATACCACAGTAGATCCAATTCCTCTTTCCTAAACGCCCTAATGCAGGCACTTTTCTCTGAGGGATATCCATGGGCGTCGGGTTTAGGCAGGGTACATGCCGGGGAAGTGTGATCACCCGGAGAGCGAACACACCCGCGTAAAAATTACATTCTCCTTCGTATGTGTGTCGGTCAAATGTAACGTAGATTTTTGCACATGCGGGGCTAGTTCTTTCTGCCTGTGACCGTTTCAGAGAACGGAAGTGCGCGTCATTAAAAGTTCGTAAAATTTGTGAAATTGTGGTGTAAATGTTTAAAAAGTTTTTTCCTATAATTACAGAAAAAAGTAGCCAAGTAAAACCGCAGCAAGGCTTACAGTGGCATACATTAGTTAAAAACCTAGTTAAAATCTTATAAGCTAAAAATTAAAAAAAATAGTACGGTTAGTAGAAGCTATGATGTAGTGTAAAAATGTTAAAACTTAATTAAATGTATATTACTTAAATAGATAAAAAGTGGTTGACAATACAAAAACCACATGCAGTGTAAAACCGCATTCGACGAAACACAACATTAAAAAGGTAAATTGTCTAAAAAGAAACAAACAAAAATGTAAACCACGTGTAAATTAAAAAACGTCACAGATATATGTTAAAACCCATTTGGCAGGTCCAAGAGGGCCTTTTTTGTGTTTCTATCCCATTTGCTTAACAGCACGGCGCAGCAGAAAAACTAAACGGGCAGAAAGGAGCGGTCGGAAAGCCAAAATCCGACTGACAAACACATCAGCACGTCCCCTCGTATGAGGCATAGTTCCTCAAGCCATAATCATCCAAACTACAACAACGTCCCCTCGTGGTGAATAACCAAACTACTGTGGTGACATCCTGCAGAGGATCGTGGGCTCTTCCGGGACGCCGGTAAAGAGCCTGTGATACCCTGGGCGGTGCTGAAACAACCAGCCGTCCAGCCCTGCTCCATAAAAATTCGACCAACATCAACCGTACGCTAAAGGGTTCAACGGAAGAAGAAACTTCAATCGGCCGGCCAAAATGTGCCTAAAGAACCGCAAGTATACCGTGTGACGTTATTGTGAAGAAACACAGTTAGGGAAACCAAGTTTATAAATAAACCCCCACAAATTATGTAAAACCCAACGTATGAGGATTTCTGTATTATAGGATAATTTTTGATTCCTTTACACCTTTTGCTCAGTAACGTTATTGGCTGAAAACCCCCCAAAACTTCACTCTTGATTGGCCAGGTTGGGAATTGCTAGCTCCGCTTTATATTGATTTCATTAAAGATTGTGACCCGGTTGATAGCATGCGAAGTACCACCCGGTACGTCCCTGTCTAGCTTGGTTCCTTCTGGATATCCCTTCTGTGAGTTCCCCGGAGGAAAGTGTCTTGGGTTGAAAAGCATACGATCCTGAGTTCCATCATAATTTCTTTTCCCATGTTCCCCACCCACTGAGTGTAGCAGCTGTCAAGTTACATGATAAGCGAGAGTGGGTTCGATATAAGAAACGGAAGTCGAATGTTAACCTGCGCACACTAACCAAATTTCTTTCAAAAATCGTTGATGAAGCTTGTGAAGCCAACGTTGAAGTAGAAATCTCCGGAGAAACTAAAACCACCTCTAGATCTAAGGGGGACGAAAGGGGTTATCTATTCAATCACGATCACTTCGACAGCGAAAGACCAACAAGCCAGAGTTTTGGTTCACAAAAACCCTGTAAAGTATGCAACCGTACTGATCACAGACTACGCTTCTGTGAGGACTTTAAGAAGCTATCGGAAGTCGAACGATTCGAGATAGTAAATAAATGGAAGTTGTGCCATATTTGCTTAAATGACCATGGTCGATTACCCTGCCGGTTTAACAAAATTCGATGCGACGTTGGTCAATGCCGGGAACGACATCATTCACTACTCCATCCGTCAGGAGAGACTGTAGCACTGAATACTCATTTTCCAAAAGTCGCTAACATTATGTTCCGTATGGTCCCCGTAATACTGACATTTGGGAACAAATCAGTCGAAACAATTGCATTTTTGGACGAAGGTGCTTCAGTCGCTTTAATGGAAAAATCTCTTGCTGATAAATTATCCTTGAAAGGGGAAATGGAGCAGCTCACCATAAAATGGACAGCAGACATATCGCGGATAGAAAAAGAATCGATGCGAGCAAATGTGGAGGTATCTTCCACTTTAGATGGAGAAAAATGGTTACTACAAAATGTGCGAACCGTCACAGAGCTTCTTCTACCAGAACAGAACCTTGAAGTTGCAGATTTAATCAATCAATACAGCTTTTTGCGCGGGCTATCCGCGAAATCGTATGGAGGGAAACGCCCTGGTATTCTTATCGGTCTTAACAACCTCGATCTGATTGCCCCGATTGAAACTAAAGTTGGTAAAGCGGGTGAACCAATCGCAGTACGATCCAAGCTCGGATGGACAGTCTACGGGCCTGTCAAAGGTTACTCATCAGCCAAAGATGATGGTCATCTTCACGTTCATGTAGAACCGACAAACCAAGCACTTCATGATCTCCTTAAATTCCAATATACTTTAGAAGAATCTGTCTTCAAAAATCCCCGAGAATCGCTAGAAGACGAGAGGGCTCGGGAAATTCTCGAATCGACCACAGTTAGGATCGGCGAAAGATTTGAAACGGGCCTGATCTGGAAAACGGATGATCCACAGTTTCCTGACAGCTATTGGATGGCTTTGAGGCGACTGAGACAACTAGAATCTCGTTTCACTTCAAACCCGGAACTACATCTCAATGTCTGCAAGCAAATAGTAGATTATTTGCAAAAGGGTTATGCCCACGTTGCTACAGAAGATGAAATATCGAATACGGATCCCCATAAGGTTTGGTATTTACCTCTAAATGCAGTGTCTAGCAAAACTAAACCTGGTAAAATCCGACTAGTGTGGGATGCGGCCGCTAAGGTCCAAGGAGTATCACTAAATTCGCAACTCTTAAAGGGTCCTGACATGCTCGTATCTTTGCCGGCAGTCATTAACCGATTCCGCGAACGTCGAATAGCTTTCGGTGCAGACATTAAAGAAATGTATCACCAACTACAAATAAGAAACCAAGATAAACAGGCCCAACGATTCCTCTTTAGGAAACATCCCTCCGAACCGGTTCAGACTTATGTTATGGATGTCGCAACGTTTGGGGCAACCTGCTCCCCTTGCTCTGCCCAATACGTTAAAAATCTGAACGCCAACGAATTCGCCAAACGATATCCGGAAGCTGCATGTGCAATCATAGAAAACCACTATGTAGATGATTACTACGATAGTGTAGATTCATCCGACGAAGCCGTCGAACGAGTTGCACAAGTGCGCTATATCCACAGTAAAGGTGGGTTCGATATAAGGAATTGGGTCTCGAACTGTCAGGAGGTCCTCGATAGCATTGACGAAGTGAAAACAGACCAAAAGATCCACTTCAACCAGGACAAGCAAACAGAACATGAACGTGTATTGGGCATCATATGGAATCCTAAAGATGACGTCTTCTCATTTTCAACGGCTCATCGTCAAGACGTCCAAATGTATCTCACTGGAGAATCAAGACCGACGAAACGAATCGTAATGAGTTGCGTCATGGGATTTTTCGATCCATTGGGTCTGTTAACTCCTTTTACTGTACACGGGAAAATATTGATTCAGGACCTCTGGCGAACAGGATGCGAGTGGGACGAAAGTATAAATGATGAATCTTTCACAAAATGGAAACGATGGATTTCGCTCCTGCCTCTCGTAGAGCAAATCCAAATTAATAGATGTTACTTAGGAAATTTTCATTCAAAAAAGGTGGAATCAATTGAAATTCACGCCTTTTCGGACGCAAGCGAGCAGGCTTACGGGTGCGCTGTCTACTTTAGAGTTGCGACGTCTGATGGAGTCAAATGCTCTTTGGTGATGTCGCGAACTAAAGTCGCACCACTGAAACGAATTTCGATTCCTCGTCTGGAGCTCATGGCCGCCTTGCTAGGTGCTAAGTTAGTTAAAGTAGTTCGTCAAAATCATAGCCTAAAGGTTGAGCGCTGTATTTTCTGGACAGACTCTCAGACTGCGTTAAGCTGGATTCAGTCTGACCCTCATAAATACCAACAATTCGTTTCTTTTCGAATATCTGAGATACAAGAACTTACAAACATAGCCGATTGGCGCTGGATTGCAAGCAAACATAACATCGCAGACGTTTTGACGAAATGGGGAATGGGTCCCCCTTTAAATTCCAATAGTTCGTGGTTTAAAGGTCCCCAGTTTTTATACGAATCAGAATGTTCATGGCTTTCTGGAAATCAACAATCGCATAGTACACAAGAAGAAATGAAATCAGTGCTCGTGAATTTTCATGACGATATTACATGTAAATTCGCTATCAACGTGGAACAGTTTTCGAACTTAAGACGCTTATTACGTGTCATGGCAACTGTTTACAGGTTTATATGTAATCTACGGCGAAAACACGAACGGAAGCCCATATGGTGCACAAAGGCTGATAAGGAGCAAATCAAATTAATTCTTAAAGAACTTTCGACAGTTCTCCTTCCGATTCAACAGGAGGAGTTGCTGAAGGCGGAAACTTTTCTTTGGAAACATGTTCAGTTGGAAGCATTTCCCGACGAATCACACATCCTGTCTGAATTAAAAAATAGTAAAAACGACCACGCTAAACCCACAATTACCAAATCCAGTCTGCTTTATAAATTGACTCCTATTATGGACACCGATGGGATCATCCGTGTGGGTGGTCGCCTGGCATACGCAGAAGACATTCCTTTTGATAAACGCTTCCCGATTATTTTACCTAAAAAACATGCTGTTACAACTCTACTCATTCGAAGTTACCATGAGCGATATGGACACGCCAACCGAGAAACAGTGTTCAACGAGCTGCGGCAAAAGTTTTATATTCCGGGTATGCGCACGGCTATTCAAAATGTGACAAAAACATGTATGTGGTGCAAGGTGTATAGGTGTAACGCAGAAGTTCCCCAGATGGCTCCCCTTCCAATACAAAGGGTTACTCAACAGCTTGGTCCGTTTAGTGCAGTAGGAGTAGACTACTTAGGTCCACTAGAAGTGGCCATTGGAAGACGCAGAGAAAAACGATGGATCGCAGTTTTTACCTGTATGGCAATACGTGCCGTCCACTTAGAGCTAGTTTACAGTTTAACAACTGAATCCTGTCTCATGGCTCTGCGCAGGTTCATGTGTAAACAAGGAACTCCAACTGAATTTTTTTCAGATAACGGGACCAATTTCGTTGGGTCTTGGAATGAACTCCGTAAGAAAATTGCCTATGAATGTGCCGAAACCATCGTAGATTCTACAATCAAATGGAATTTTAACCCACCTGGCACCCCCCACATGGGTGGTATATGGGAGAGAATGGTGCGCTCTGTAAAGGAAGCATTAAAAGCCTTTGACGATGGGCGTAAACTCACGGACGAAATTTTAATAACTACATTAGCTGAGGCACAAGATATGATCAACATGCGTCCACTCACATACATGCCCCAAGGAGTGACAGAGGAGGAGGCACTTACCCCTAATCACTTTTTGCGCATCGTAAAAAGAGCCGACGGAAATCCCGTCGAGGAAACACAGCTTGCAGAGGCGCTCAGGAACATTTACAAACGTTCTCAATATTTGGCAGATAAAATGTGGCAGCGTTGGTACAAGGAATACCTGCCAACGATTAACCAGCGGACAAAATGGTACGAGGACCATCTACGAATCCGCAAAGGTGACCTAGTATGGGTCGTTAATAGTAAAGATCGGAAACAATGGGTGAGAGGTGTCGTCGAAGAACTATTTGAAGGACTTGACGGTCGCACTCGACAAGTCTTGGTACGAACAGCAAAGGGGATCAATCGCCGAGCGGTCGTGAACCTGGCCGTCTTTGAATTAGACATTGGAAGTAAGTCCGGTATTCCCGAGGCTCTACCGGAATTACAGGCGGGGGTGTTGACACGGCCAGAGCTACGTGAGCCATCTCCTAACTCTGTCGTAGGGGAATCAAAACAAACACGGTGATTGGAAAGGCAACGTTTGACAAGTGGCGGTTAAACGAGGCGACGAAAAGGTTTAGAATAGATAAGTGAAATTAAGACAGAAACGTGGTCAGTCAGTGAGCTCGATAAGCCAGTTATTTAAAAGGAATTAGATAGGGAATCCAGAAGTAGAAGGTTGTATACCGCAAAGTTGTGGTGATAAAATTGAGGTTACCTCAGATACTCAATCGGAATCGTTAGGACGATCAACACCTCATCTGAACCTATCGAAATAGGATCGTAAGTTAGAGCCGGATTAGAATTGTTTCCTAGTTTGTAAAAGCCCCTTTTTTATCTAGGTATGAGAGGTACCTATTCATTCGAGTGCAGGACATCAAGTGCTCAACCGACTAAGTGCACGATTGATTATTAAATCAAAAGTAAGTGGCCTCAAAAGTTTCACCTTAAACTACCTAACACCTTACTTTAAAACGATTAGGTCAATATCTATACCCGGAATTGATAAAGGGTAAAACAAAGAAAGGGGAAAAAGGTTCATCTAGTACCGAGATCAGGATCAGGAGTTATTGAAATACTAAAAATTTGTAAGTCCTTCATTATATTTTTTTTAAGATCATATGTTTATAAAATGTTGAATATATTTCAGCTTGAGCTGTCTAAAACTGCTATAAGAAACAGTGTTTATAAAATAGATCCGAAGAGTTTACGTAACAACAGCTATTCGGCCTAACTTGCAGACTGGCGTTAATATGTCATCGGCCTAGCTGCCATTCGGCCTGATTTCTATTCGGACTAATGACCATTCGGCTTTACGAACATTCAACCTATCGTCTAATGATTCTTCGGCCTAACATCCTTTCGGCTAACTTCCATCCGTCCAATCCATTCATCCATCCATTCATCATCTATCAAACAAAACACCAGAAACATAATGTATGAGCATGTGTTAATTCTTTGAATTCTACAAACAGACCTAGATTAATTTGTTATTGCTTTGTTTGATGAATCTACGCCTCGCCGTTTAGTGCAAAATACATCGATCATGAATGATAAATCAAAAACAAATCACCTCGACCAGGAATCGAACTCGAGTCTACTCCCCGGCAGAAAACGCCCATCTTGCCTTGATTAATGGTGCTTATACTGTCCTGGGGCGGGGAGGGGGTGGGTTCTCATTATGCCCCTACAGTGACTGGTTTTCAGCTTTCGGCAAAAAAATTTAAAATGCATTTTTAAACGTTTTTATCTTCTTTTTCAAGTTTCATCTAATTTGGGAATAGACTATTTAAGTGTCTGAACACGAAACAATGATGTGATTTACATATTATAGCTGTTCTCTATGGTTAAATAAGCGTTTTCCTTAAGGTGGCCATTATGCCCGTATCTCCCCTAAGAGCAAGTTCACTGGTGTTGGGAAAAAGTGGTAGAAATTTTGACACTTACGGCACATTTTGAAAGTTTTGCCATGCAAAAACATTTTCAAGATCTGTGTCTAGTTTTTTCACAACACGTGTTGTATTTTCGCATGCTGTGATGCAAAAATAGCAATATTTCTATCACATACGACTGAAATAGAAACAGTGTTGTAAAAAAATACAACGCCCCAAGATCTTGAAAACATTTTTGCACTTTTTCCCAACACCAGTGAACTTGCTCTAATGATGGAAAATTAAAGATTTCAAGAATTCATCGAGGGTCCCCGAAGAAATTGTTTTATTTCTATGCACCCGAATAAAGTTACAAGTCGAGAAACTTCCAATAATGTCAAGAGCAGATTAGACTTAAAAAGTGCAATTTCCAAGCATATTCTAGACTGTTATCAAAACAGTCTTGATGAAGGAAATTAACTAATGTCAATGGTAAATGCGTAAGCAAAAAAAAACCAGCAATCTGGGCAATCTGTACTAAGACTGTGATGGAAAAACCATTATCTGATTTTCTATTGCGATTCTACCTTAGGGTGTCCGTCAAACCTGACTTTCCCCTACATAGCCTTGCTCAGTTTGGAGAGTTACAAACTACGAATACAACGAAGTTTGGTTTTCAAAATGCAATAATGCTAAATAAAAAAAGACAAAAAAGATTGCAAATCAATGAATTTCTTTCCCAACAAAAAACTGTAGTCCCGTTTTCGATTTTCCATTGGTTTTTTATTTAAAACTATTTAACAGTATATACAATAGGCTTGACACTACTTTGCATGTTATTCAGATGTACTAACTTAAAATGGTAAATTATGATCATAATTGTAACAATCACCATAATGATAAGGGTAGTTGTAAAACTCAACATAACTCATCTGCCCTACGAGAGGTGTTTGTAATTGTTTTTTTTTGTTGTTGTATTATTTCAATGTGGCTGTTTGCTATATCATATGCTATTTCATTTAGTAAGCGATTTGAGTTTTTCCGTTTTTTTTTCTTATTCTTGCCTAATAGAAGCACGATTGCACGAAAATTACCGGCATGCTTTCCTGTATTTTTCACTGACTGCAAGGTTGAGTTTTTGTTTTTGTTTGTTTCTGCCTTTGGTTGCCCTTAGATACATCTGCAGTAGTAGTTGTCTTTATTGTGTTGTTGTTCTAGTCGAGAGTTTGCTTTCATTATGAAATGTAACGCATTCGTTCTACGGTTGTTTTCACTTTCTTTTTGAAAAATTTTCTACTTGAAACTAAGTTCCCTAACGTACTGTATAAAGTGAATATATAAATCATTGAATATGTTTTACCCATTCGACATTCGCTTTCCGAACATCTCCTAGCTTCGATATAATTTCGGTATAAAATTTTGTTACTTTTATCTTCGCTATAACATTCGTAAGAAATTGGTCATTTGATTATTTCTTCTGGTTTTCTTTCCGTTGTTTTTGCAGCCGAGACACTTTCCTTGTTTTTTTTTGCGTTTTTTTTAATATTTTTTTGTGTGGAGTGAGAATTGCCGTTCACTCTATCGGTCACTTGTTCGATTATGATAAATTCCTTACCTTATAAGAAGATTATCTTTACAATAATGGATTGAACTTTTTTCTTTGAGAGTATGTTTTTGGATTATATCTAGAAGTTTTTTGTTGTTTACCTAAATAAATGGAATAGACGATTTAAGGGGGGGTTAAGGGATGGGAAAGGACTTTTCCTATTAAATATCTCTAGAATAGAGGTTCTCAAAAATCGACTAACGGAAAACTGTTTCTAAAAACTAGTTCGTGACTCGGATTAACCTTCGTTTGCACGTTTTAGAATCATTTTGTATATCTTCATGGAATCAGTTATCGAAAAGTTTAAACAAGTTCTCAACATGGGTAATTTTGTATAACAAACGTTCGAACAGTATATTGGTTTTGCTAGGTAGTTGACATAATTCGTTTAGTTCAAGAGAGTAACGAGTTAGGGTTTAGTTTTGCACATTGGTTTAAAAGTATCAGCCACATCAGATTTGCTTATAATATTGAATATTTTTTGTCGTTTGTCCATTCAACATTTGTTTTGGATGTATAAATAAGTATTAAAACTTTGTGTATATGTGTGTTTTAAAATTTGAGAAATATTTAACGTACTGGCGAAAGTCACACTTTCTTCTCAATATATCGTTCAGAATCATTTTGAATTTACTGGTTTTTACTTTCTAGTTAAAAGGTTTAAGGCTACTTTATCGAATTTTTGTGTAACTCAACAGCACCTAAAATTACGATAATTTTAAGCTTCCGATTGATCTACCGAACCTATCCTTAGAACGAAATTCAACGTAACACATTATTCGATTTGGAACCCTCTTCTCTAGTTATTTTTTTAAATGTTCGATTTTTAATTTCGCCTTATGTAAGTTCTTAGAAGAGAAGGTTTTGATTTGAATTAATTGCCTAATCCTCGGAACGTTCCGATTCCATCAACTTGGTGCAGTTAACGATGCCGATTGAAGAAGGTATGCACTCTCTCGCTCTCGCTTAAGTCACTTACTAAGTTATCGTTGATATTCAATCATGGCTCCCGTTAGTAACACCTAAATGTTCAGTGAAACCATAACTGAAGCATGTTATATTTTGTTGGGTACCTCGTTTTTTTTCTCACGCTGGTATTTCGGTGCTAATCAGTAATGAGATTTTGGCAATTTGTCCGTTGAAGATTTTTGTTTTGTGTCTGATTGAACAGCTGCGGAATTTAAGTTGACGGTTAAGATCTGTGCAGTGTTTACTTTTCATTTTACTTTGTCTGGAGAAACTGTATTCCATTTTGTACCAGCTTACAATGTTTGGAATACGACTTTGATGTGATCTGCGCAAGTGATTTTTGCTTGAGTTCTTTATCGTGGCGTTTCGATTAGCTGCGGAAGCTGACTCTATGTATAGAAATCAGCATTTTTGTTTTCTATTCTTCGAAACATGTTTTGTGCACCTTACAATCTTAGAGAGACTTGCCTTATTTACTTCCTAATTTATAACTACCATTCATATGTTTTATAACTTAAACTAATCAATATCTCATCTTTTGTTTCAGGAACGACCTAGTTTTTCTTCTCCCGATTCGGCGCCCAGTGATTATGCAAATAACGGCATTATTTTTGATGAATTTCAAATCGACGAAATATTAATAACTACAAACGCTCTAAACAGAAAAAAAATAAATTTACATGAACTTTTGTCTTTATGCAAAGTTTTGCGTAGAATAAGCAATTTTCCCTTGATTTAACTTGATTTCAAATTTTCTATTTCAAACTTCAAGTTTAAAATTTACACTGCCTGTTTCCAGTTTTAATTTTTCAAATTTTCAAGTTTCAATTTTAAATTTTCAATTTTCAATTTTCAATCTACAATTTTCAATTTTCAATTTTCAATTTTCAATTTTCAATTTTCAATTTTCAATTTTCAATTTTCAATTTTCAATTTCAATTTTCAATTTTCAATTTTCAATTTCAATTTTCAATTTTCAATTTTCAATTTTCAATTTTCAATTTTCAATTTTCAATTTTCAATTTTCAATTTTCAATTTTCAATTTTCAATTTTCAATTTTCAATTTTCAATTTCAATTTTCAATTTTCAATTTTCAATTTTCAATTTTCAATTTCAATTTTCAATTTTCAATTTCAATTTTCAATTTTCAATTTTCAATTTTCAATTTTCAATTTTCAATTTTCAATTTTCAATTTTCAATTTTCAATTTTCAATTTTCAATTTTCAATTTTCAATTTTCAATTTTCAATTTCAATTTTCAATTTTCAATTTTCAATTTTCAATTTTCAATTTTCAATTTTCAATTTTCAATTTTCAATTTTCAATTTTCAATTTTCAATTTTCAATTTTCAATTTTCAATTTTAATTTTCAATTTTCAATTTTCAATTTTCAATTTTCAATTTTCAATTTTCAATTTTCAATTTTCAATTTTCAATTTTCAATTTTCAATTTTCAATTTTCAATTTTCAATTTTCAATTTCAATTTTCAATTTTCAATTTTCAATTTTCAATTTTCAATTTTCAATTTTCAATTTTCAATTTTCAATTTTCAATTTTCAATTTTCAATTTTCAATTTTCAATTTTCAATTTTCAATTTTCAATTTTCAATTTTCAATTTTCAATTTTCAATTTTCAATTTTCAATTTTCAATTTTCAATTTTCAATTTTCAATTTCAATTTTCAATTTTCAATTTTCAATTTTCAATTTTCAATTTTCAATTTTCAATTTTCAATTTTCAATTTTCAATTTTCAATTTTCAATTTTCAATTTTCAATTTTCAATTTTCAATTTTCAGTTTTCAATTTTTAATTTTCAATTTTCAATTTTCAATTTTCAATTTTCAATTTTCAATTTTTAATTTTCAACTTTCAATTTTCAATTTTCAATTTTCAATTTTCAATTTTCAATTTTCAATTTTCAATTTTCAATTTTCAATTTTCAATTTTCAATTTTCAATTTTCAATTTTCAATTTTCAATTTTCAATTTTCAATTTTCAATTTCAATTTTCAATTTTCAATTTTCAATTTTCAATTTTCAATTTTCAATTTTCAATTTTCAATTTTCAATTTTCAATTTTCAATTTTCAATTTTCAATTTTCAATTTTCAATTTTCAATTTTCAATTTTCAATTTTCAATTTTCAATTTTCAATTTTCAATTTTCAATTTTCAATTTTCAATTTTCAATTTTCAATTTTCAATTTTCAATTTTCAATTTTCAATTTTCAATTTTCAATTTTCAATTTTTCAATTTTCAATTTTCAATTTTCAATTTTCAATTTTCAATTTTCAATTTTCAATTTTCAATTTTCAATTTTCAATTTTCAATTTTCAATTTTCAATTTTCAATTTTCAATTTTCAATTTTCAATTTTCAATTTTCAATTTTCAATTTTCAATTTTCAATTTTCAATTTTCAATTTTCAATTTTCAATTTTCAATTTTCAATTTTCAATTTTCAATTTTCAATTTTCAATTTTCAATTTTCAATTTTCAATTTTCAATTTTCAATTTTCAATTTTCAATTTTCAATTTTCAATTTTCAATTTTCAATTTTCAATTTTCAATTTTCAATTTTCAATTTTCAATTTTCAATTTTCAATTTTCAATTTTCAATTTTCAATTTTCAATTTTCAATTTTCAATTTTCAATTTTCAATTTTCAATTTTCAATTTTCAATTTTCAATTTTCAATTTTCAATTTTCAATTTTCAATTTTCGATTTTCGATTTTCAATTTTCAATTTTCAATTTTCAATTTTCAATTTTCAATTTTCGGTTTTCAATTCAACGATGGTTAACTTATCTTAAGAATCAGAATTCAAAATCAAAATTATTAATCACAATTCAGAATCAAAATTCAAGATCAGAATTCAGAACCTGAATGTGTGCTTTGGATTCCTTTTTTTATTTCGTTTATCTTGGTCACTTTTATTTCTGATTTTGTGTGTGTTTTTTTTTAAATTTGGCTGAGTTTTATTTTTATTGTGATTTTTGACGTTTATATATTTTTTCGAATTTAGTTTTTTTTATCTCAACTAAATTATCGATTTTCCGTCAGCTGCATCATCACTCGAACGCATCGGGATTAGTTTCCTCAGTTACGTTATTTAAAGCAATTTTACCAAGACGTGTTTGTTCGTTTCTACTTCTCTTCTTCTTCAGCGCTTCTCGCTTCACTTACGCTATTTAAGTAGAACTGATAGATTCGACTCACTATCGAAAAAAAAATCTCATCCGACTTTCGTTCCTATACAAGGGTGATTTTGTTTAACTTTTTAGATTCCGTCTTTACACATGTTGGGAGAAGTTTTACTTTTTTTTTATTCGTTATATTTAATTACGGGTGCTTAGTGTTAAAGAAAAGTAAAAAGTAATTGCCAAATTTACATCAACTTATGAGAGTCAACACACAGGGCTGCCAAAAAAAAAAATGTTGTTACTTGCGGTGGAAACAAAAGTTGAGTACATGCTTTATGACAAGGATGTGAAAACTGTATTTTTTTTTGCTTTTCGTGAGTTAGGTTCTGATAATGATTACTTTTTTTAGGTTTAAGGTTATTTTTCTACTGTATAAGGGTTATGAGTCATTCGTTTTGAAGGTTTGAAATTGTTAACCGTAAGTTTGACGTAAGTTTGCCTATAGAAACTTGTTGTTTTGGTGCTACCGTTTTGTTTTATAATATATTCTTGTTTGTTTTGTCTCGTTTTTATGTAATATTTATTAGTAGCAGATGATGAAATCTTGTTTGGTCCGCTTTTTGTTTGTGCGGATTTTGACTCAAATTCGAACTTTGGAGCGCACTATCCTTTCCGTTTCCAGGGCAACTGGATTTCTCTAAGCCTACTCAGCTCGCACAGCCTACTATGAATTTCCAAGTTCGGGGTTTACTTTTTTTCCTATGCAGTATATTTTTTGTGGTGTGTGATGTGTTTTTGTTTGTCACAGATTCCGAAAAGCAGTGACACCGAGAATTTATGTCGTTATTGAAAAGGCAGAAACATCACCGCACATCAATCAGTTAATAAGTGAAGGAAGGTGTTGTTGATTTTTGTTTAGGTGGGTTTTTTTCGATTCAGGATACAATATCAAGGAAAAAGAAAACGTAATTTTGTTTGTTTACAAGGCACTTAAAAAGAGAATTCATATAAAATAAAAGATTCTTCTGTTTGAAGTCGGTTTGAAAGCGTATTTTGACAGTTACTTCCTAGTGGTCAGGATGCTCAAAAATTTCTCTAATGACATGTCCAATTCGATTGAATAAATAATAACCGCTTTTCCATGTTGATAAAATAATTAAAAAAAAACAAGAGCATATCTTTCAAAAATTAAAATTCGAACTGGTACTTAGAGAAAAATCCATTGATTATTGAAAAAAAAATCCAAAATGCTTCAGAGTTTCAATTTCTTATCAAATGATAAGAAAAATCACATTTTCTTATTAATTTTTAAACACTTGTCAAAATTTTCTTTCTGGGTGACCTTTTTCATAAAGTTATGAAAAACCTTATTTAGATTCTTGTGAAAAGAGGATTATGCATTTTCAGCACTTGAAGATTCGGGAATCTGTTGGCATATTTAGAATGCGAAGAAAGTGAAAGAAGATCGAAACACTATGCTGAAGGTTCATCTACGTAAGTATGCAAATATCAAAATACACTTCTAAATATCACAATGCGTGTGGTGTATCTTTTGGGCTAAACTATCTTCTATAACTGGTACTCCAGAACATCGCTCAATATCATTTGAAAATCTTATGTCTTTGGTTAGATCATTTGATTTTAAAAAAATCTTTTTTCGCTGAGCTATGAAACTTTTAAGAGATTGATTTTTTTACATTTGACAGGTGAGTTACCGTTTCCTTTTTCCATTATTTCGTTGATTTAGAAGATCTCCATAGAAGAGGATGCCTGTTATTACCCAAAGTTTGCAAAGAACATTGGGTTTCCAACATTCATGATGATCGTCAGTCTTGCACTAGTTAATAATGAATCCTGTCGCAGCGTAAGAATTTAAGAATCCTGGTTAGTCCGAATAAAATCTGAAAGGATTAGATATCTATAGATATATGTAAGCTACCTACACAGGAAACTAATTCAGAATTGATCTGTGTTAAGAATTCCGAGACTTGAAGTAAGAAATCCGAATTCTCAATCCTGAACTTATACACTCTTATATATTATGAATCTTGATTCTGAGTTCGAAATATCTGTTCTAGTTCTAAATTCTGATTCTGAATTCTGATTCTGAATTCTGATTCGGAATTCTGATTCTGAATTCTGATTCTGAATTCTGATTCTGAATTCTGATTCTGAATTCTGATTCTGAATTCTGATTCTGAATTCTGATTCTGAATTCTGATTCTGATTTCTGATTCTGAATTCTGATTCTGAATTCTGATTCTGAATTCTAATTCTGATTCTCAACTCTGATTCTGAATTTTGATTCTGAATTCTGATTCTCAACTCTGATTCTGAATTCTGCTTCTGAATTCTGATTCTGAATTCTGATTCTGAATTCTGATTCTGAATTCTGATTCTGAATTCTGATTCTGAATTCTGATTCTGAATTCTGATTCTGAATTCTGATTCTGAATTCTGATTCTGAATTCTGATTCTGAATTCTGATTCTGAATTCTGATTCTGAATTCTGATTCTGAATTCTGATTCTGAATTCTGATTCTGAATTCTGATTCTGAATTCTGATTCTGAATTCTGATTCTGAATTCTGATTCTGAATTCTGATTCTGAATTCTGATTCTGAATTCTGATTCTGAATTCTGATTCTGAATTCTGATTCTGAATTCTGATTCTGAATTCTGATTCTGAATTCTGATTCTGAATTTTGATTCTGAATTCTGATTCTGATTTCTGATTCTGAATTCCGATTCTGAATTCTGATTCTGAATTCTGATTCTGAATTCTGATTCTGAATTCTGAATTCTGATTCTGATTCTGAATTCTGATTCTGAATTCTGATGCTGAATTCTGATGCTGAATTCTAATTCTGAATTCTGATTCTAAATTCTGCTTCTGAATTCTGATTCTGAATGCTGATATTGAATTTTGATTCTGAGTTCTGATTCTGAAATCTGATTCTCAATTGTTATATTCAATTTAAATGATTCTGAATTCTGAATTTGAATTTTGATTTCGGATTCTGATTCTTAATTCTGGTTTTGATCTTTGACTTCGAGTTCGTAAATTCGGATGACTGAATTATGGGAACCGTAAATGGTGTTCTTTATTCTGAATTTCAACTCTGAGTTCCAGAATGTGAAATTTATTTTTTCCTTTGAATTCTGGAACCAAAAACTTTTGGGTATTTCACATCAAGAGGTATGCATCACAGAGAAGTGCTGTTGAAAATTAGCTTTCAGACATTTTGTCTTCGAAACAAAGATAGCAGTAGTTTAGAATGTTTTTGTTTTTATTATTTCGTATTGTTATCGCTGTCAGACTTAGGAAATTTCAATATTCTTATTGGTAAATCGAAAACAACCTGGTATTGTGTATTTATCGGTGAGTTTTCTGTGATGCAATATGATGTGTGATACCCTTAAGAATCCTGAGTGTGTAAAACAGTATTTAATGTTATGAGAATTAAAAATGCGGATCTCAAACTTTAAAGTAGGAATTCTTCAATTGACAATAATTTATGTTGGGCAATTTGATGCTAATGTGTCTTTTATGAACTTTTTGAAAGTATGTATGTTTTTTGTTGTTGTTGCTACAAATCAAACTATTGGAGCTACATTAGACAAAAAATCTGACTATTATTCATGTATGTTCAATCAAAGTCGACTACATGTTTATTGATTTTCTCCCACCGATCAGATAGTGTACGTTTTTGACGTTTAAATTTATTGTTAATTGAAAATTCGTCTTTGCTAGAAACTAAGCTAAAAGATTAAACCGAATAAATCTGAACTATAGATATTGTTCTAAGTATTTTGGTCATCTACAGGACTTAAATTTGAACTCGTAAACTAATTCGCGATATCACACGTGAAAATTTATGACGCATGCTAATTGAAAGAATTGATGCTTTTTATTCAGTTGTCTAGTATTCTATCGCTTTATCGGCATCTTATCTGGTTCGTGCTGATTTCCGTGTTGCTTTGATAGATTCTGACTATCGTTCAGACAGCTTGTCTGTTATTTCTTTTTCATTTCTCTGCTGATCGCCATGGTTTACCACACTGCGATTTGGTTTATTATCTGAATCTTTAACTTTTAAACGCTAACTGCTAGGTAGTCTTTTTCAACATGTCACACACTTACTGTGCTCCGGTGCTTAAACACTCGCATTCGTTTCCATTCGCTCGTCGTGTTCCTTTACGCGCGCATTGTGTGTTGTCTGGGGTGCTACTTGCAAACACTCTTGCATATCATGCTCACTGTTCGATCGCCTGTCTGCGATCTCCTATTCTATTGGGCTACGTGGGGCGCTATTAGAAATCTATTCACGGGGTCAACTCTGTTTGCGACGCATCTCCCATCGTTCTACATTACTCTAGGTTGTGATTGAGAGGTCATTCCTCTCGCATTTTTGGCGTCTTATTAGCCTTGCCAGTGGCTTGATTAGTTAGAGAGATAGAGAGACAGTTAGAGAAGGGATGAAGAAAGAGGGTAGGTGTGTCTTTATAGTAGGTAGTTACTGATGGTATGCTTTGTAGTAGGTATCGACGTTGCACTTGAAAACTAGAATCGCGTGGCCCGTTCTCGCTGTTTCGTGAATTTGCTACTACTAGACGTCGGTGTAGGAGTATTGTTAGAATTAGTGGTGGTGGAGTAGTTGTTGTTGTTATTGTTAGATATCGAAATGAGGGAGATAGAGCTGGTGGCGGGCTCGATTCAGCTATTTCCCCTGTACGTTGTCATTTGCGTGTCCCCGGTCGCAGACGATTGATTGCTCGCGGACAGGGACAGATTATTGACACCGAATGAGTTAGACAGCATTGACGAGGCCGTCGTTGCTGCCGGTGCCGGGATTAGCGTCTCAGGAACCAAGTGTGGCGTTCTACTGGAGATTGGCGGGAGAATGGGACTTGCGGGCCAGGGATAGGCCGGTGTCGACGACGATGGGACACTCCTAAAAGAAAAACTGGTTTACGAAAGATGATGAGAACTAAACACCGAACATCAACTCGGAAGCAGGCGGGAAGGTAGCGTACATTTTTTGTCTGTCTATACATTAGTAGTGGCGTATTTGGCTTATGATTCTATTATGGTAGGGATCATTTGGATCTTTTCGATCGGGTGTTGGTAGTAGAACTAGTAGTATAGTAGTAGCAGGTTGGTTGATTGGTTGGTCTTATTAAATGTTCACATTCAAAAATGTTTCAATAGTTGTGGTGGTTAGTATGCGGATGCAGCTTCTACGAGAACAGAAAATTATTGCGGCATGCTTCACGGTACCTGGAGTGCGGTAACATCAACGGCGACCCTAATGGTGGTGCCGGAGTTGGCAAACCGGACGACGAACCGGTTACTGCGGCATCCGGATGCAGAAAGTTCCTTCGTTGGTCCATGCGCTCCTGATGCTGAACGAGGCAGCGCGTCAGTGCTTCCGGAAGATTCTCGATTTGTGTCTAGAATGAAGTTTAACCTCCTAGATCTCCATCCCAACAAATCTTGTAACCCATTGCTACTTACCTGTAGAGCTTGCATTTTATCCTCTAGACTAGTAATTCGTTCCTCCAGGGTGTCCTGTCTTGTTGACATGTCCGAAACTATTTCGTACACGGTGTTTTGTGTCTGGTAAATGTAAAAATAAATCAAATTAAAAACTGTATTCAAATATTGTTATTCACTCGAGCTGACCTTCGCCATGTCCGTTATGGTGTTGGCGTTGTCCATTAGTTTGCGCTGATCCATTTTCACTTTTCGTAGTCTGGAATGAGGCGATTGAAATTTTTTAATATTAGAAGAGCTTTGAACCGGTAAACGGCGATATTGAAATGTTAAGAGAATGATTTAAAAAATTCTTTATATTTTCATAAAATAGTATCAGATTCAGGACAACGTTAATATGAATGAAGATCCTAACAATATGAATTGCTTTTCCATAGGTAAATATTTTTTGTTCCGATTAGAGTCGTTTTAACATTTTTATGTCATTCGCGACTTTTATCAATAATTCCGTTGGTGAAATGGTATTGGCGAACCTAGCAGGTGCAATTGTACAAGAGGTTTAGGCCGATGACATAGTAGAGTGCGATGCGATGCGAATTGGCGGGAAATTTACGGACGCAGCCTACGCGAACTCGTGCGGCGGAACAAATTGACATCTGCTTCGCCGCGTTGAGTATGTCAGGTTTAAGCGATTCACAACAATTTTCATCAAATGTGGTTCACCGCATTAAACCGCATTCGCCGCATCGCATCGCATCGTATTCACTATGTCCATCGGCCTTACTCTTGGGGCTAGAGTTCACAACCATTGAGCCACGGCATAAACTGTGCCGACAGAGCTTATTGGGCATAGCTGTATTATCCTTAAATATAAGAATATTAGAACTTTTTGCTTCATTGCTCCATAACATATCTATACGAGTTTGCTGTATGAATGTTTTTAAAGCAACACACACTCAGTCAACAATCTCGGGCCGAAGGGTGTTCGACCGAATAGGACATTCGGCTGAATGTTGTAAGAGCGAAGTTAATCGGAGAACGTTAACCATACAGCAATACGGATTTGACGTTTGAGTTTATTTATTTAATTATTTATTTTATTAAATCAACAGATCATATATTGATCACCAAATGATATTTAAAAATTAAGATACTAACTACAAATACAAATCTACACTGAACTTAGAAACACTAAGAATTCTTCTTCGGAATACAACCTTCGAAACGTCAAAAATCAAAATGCTCTGAGAAGCGGGTTAAAAGTCTTGATGACGCCAATTATTGCAGAGTTGGCCCCGTAATTGTTTAGTCTAACAGGAACGAAGAGCTGAAGATCCCGATTCCTCAAACCACGAGGTCGGACACTGAGTGGAAGAACTTCCAAAAGTGCGGGAGAGTCGATTCTTGATGAAAGCAGATCAGCGACGAAAGAAGCACGAGTGGCGGTCCTGCGGGCTTGCAGTGTGTCGATGTCGATCAGGCGGCAGCGGCTTTCGTAGCTGGGAAGTCGAAAAGGGTCTTGCCAGTTTAAGTGTCGAAGGGCATACCTCAGAAAACGTCGTTGGATGGCTTCGATGCGATCAGAACCGTTTTGATAATATGGGCACCAAACCGCAGAAGCATATCCGAGGATCGATCGAACTAGACTGCAGTAAAGACTCTTCAGGCAGTAGATGTCCTTAAAGTCCTTCGTCATGCGGAAAAGAAGACCCAGGCTTCTGGAAGCTTTGTCGACGATATAGTTGGTGTGATTCTTAAAATCCAGCCGCGCGTCGAGGATCACACCAAGATCTTTCACGTGTTGAGCTCGAGAGATTGCATCGTTTCCGAGGAAATAAACGGCTGAGAACGGGCGTCGTTTGCGGGAAAATGATATTACTACACATTTATTACGGTTTAAAGGTAGGCGATTTGGATCACACCAGGAGGCAAAGAGGTTAAACTGGTTCTGCAGGAAGTTCACATCTTCGGAGCCATTGATAGATTAGTACAGTTTCAAGTCGTCGGCATATGCCAATTTTGGTCCATCGAGGAGTTGCAGCACGTCATTGAAGTAGATTAGGAATACTAACGGCCCTAAATGACTTCCCTGAGGCACGCCTGATGAAGCTGAGAACTGCCTGGAAAAACAATTACCCGTACGAACTGTCAATTTACGTCCAGTAAGGTAACTGCGGAACCAGCCAATAAGAGATCCACAAAATCCTGAACGCGCGAGCTTTCCAATGGCAATATCATGGTTCACCTTGTCGAATGCGGCAGACAGATCGGTATAGATGGCATGAGTTTGGGATTTCTATGCAAATCTTTCATGCACATACGAGGTAAAGGTTAATAAGTTAGTTGTAGTTGAGCGTTGAGGCATAAATCCATGCTGGTCGTTGGAGAGGTTGTGCTTGCAGAACATGAAAATGGGATCTAAAACCACCAGTTCGAAAAGTTTGGCTATAGCACACAGAGCTGAAATTCCTCGGTAATTATTAACATCTTTCCTATCTCCCTTTTTATGAACCGGGAACATGTAAGCTTCTTTCCACAGTGAGGGGAAGGTGGCCTGGTCAAGCGAAGCTTGGAAGATGAGCCTGATAGGAGTCTGCAAAGAAGGCATAAAACGCTTCAGGAAGGTAGCTGGTATCCCATCCGGGCCCGTAGAGAAGGAGTTTTTGAGTTTAGTGGCTGTTTTAGAGATGGATGTGTCCTCGACTGTAATACCGTTTAAAGAAAAGCCCAGTGGTGAAACACTTCTGATGGCACAATTCAGTTGGTCGTCGGTTATTGAAGATGTATCAAAGATGCTCGAAAATTTATTGGCAAAGAGATCGCAGATTCCGGAGTCAGAGTTCGCCATGATGCCATCCAGGAACATGCAGGACGGTATTCCTGGTTCATTCCGCTGATTCTTAACGTGATTCCAGAAGGATTTAGGGCTAGACTTAAGATTTTGCTGAATTCGACTAAGATGGTTTAGATAGCTACGTTGACAGGCTTTTTTTATAGGCGGAGTTAAGTTTGCGATACTCTTCCTTGGTATGCGGAGATTTGTGCTTATTGAAATTTCGAAGGGCACGCCTTTTTGTCGCTTTTAGTTGTCGTAAAGCTGCTGTAGCCCATGGAGTCCGAGGATTGGCATTGGCGGTGCGTTTCGGCACATGACGGTCGATTACGTAGTTGAGGATGTGCGAGAAATTTTCGGCTGCAGCATTAGGGTTAGCTAGTTCGAGTTCAGATTCCCAGTCTATAGTGGCCAGTACGCGAGAAATGATATCGAAATCGGCGTTCTTATAGTCCAAGTAGAAGGGTGTGAGTTTATCAGCGGGGTTACACAATCTACAGATATTAAATTTAACCAGTAAAGCCGGGTGATGTGGGCCTACTTTAACTAACGGTGCAGGTGCTGATTCGATAGCTGGTAAACGGAACCCGTCATTGGCGAAGCAAAGTTCAAGCATCCGGCCGTTCTCGTTTACAACACTGTTGATCTGACGTAAGGTTGCTATACTCAAAGAGTCTAGAATAATGATAAAAAAAAGATAAGAATTTTCGTTCGTATAGATGTCTGACGTGAGCGCTACATGTTGCGGAGACATGCAAATGCAAATCGGGCTTTTCTGAAACGGGTTTTGATGTTTTTCTTGGTACCACCATCAGGCGTTATCTGGCTACCAAGATACTGGAAGCACTCTACTTTCTAGACCTATTGCCCAGCTATCATGAAACTGGAGGGATTTCCTGTGTTGATCTCCATTGACTTTAAGACCTGCTGCCTTAGAACTTTCGGTGAGGTCGTCGAGTTTGCTCTGCATAACATCCGGTTGTGTTTGGGCGAGCAAAACAATATAGTCTGCCAGGTCAAGGTCGTTCAGTTGCTCGATTGTTGAAGGAATCGACGGCAATCCTTGGTTCGGTGCACAGTCGATCGATCCAGTCAGAATCTCATCCATTACGATTAGAAAAAGTAGCGGTGATAAGATTCATCCCTGTCTCACTCCAGCAGTTACCGGGATTGGATCAGACAAAAAAAACGTGCAAAACATTGCACGAAAATGCTTCGTACTGTGCTTCGATGAGATAGACTAGTTTTTCTGGGACTCCTCGTCGCCTTAGAGTCGCCCATATGTTTTCATGGTTAAGTCGGTCGAATGTTTTTTTCGAAATCAACGAACACTAGCAGAAGAGAGTCCTGGAATTCGTTGATTTGTTCCAGTATGATTCGTAGCGTTGTGATGTGGTACACACATGATCGTCCGGAACGGAATCCAGTTTGTTGCCGTCGGAGTGTAGCGTTAATTTTCTCCTGGATCCTGTTAAGGATCACTTTGCAGAGTACTTTGAGGATTGTTCAGATCAACGTTATGCCTCACCAGTTACCGCACTCTGTCAGATATCCTTTCTTCGGAACCTTTACGAGGATACTCTGCATCCAGTCGGAATGTTGCATTGCAGTATCCCAGATGCCAGTGAAAAGACGGTGCAACATTTGTACTGACAAGGCAGGGTCGGCTTTCAGCAGGCTTTCAGCTTCCGTGTTGATCCCATTGATGCGACTTACTGTTGGTACTATTACTGACTCGGAAGTGTTCTTCGAAGTGCTCAGTCCATCGTTCGAGCAGATCTGTTCGATCGGTCAATAACTGACCTGCTCGGTATTTCAGCGGCTTTCTAGCATTAAACCTTGCACCACTAAGGCGGCGAGAAATGTTATAAAGTAATCGGATATTTCCATTGGCGGCGGCTCTTTCTCCTTCTTCGGCTAGGGAGTTTGTCCAGGCTCTCTTGTCTCTTCTACAAGCTCGTTCAGTTCCGCATATCGTAAGCAGGCCTTTGCTTTGGCTGACCCGGTACATGCCAGCTCAATTCCGACTTCCGCCTTTCTTCGATCATCGACCATCCTCCAAGTTTCATCCGACATCCATTCGATTCTTCTTCCACAAACTTTACCGAGAGTACAATGGCTCGTCGTGATAAAGGCATTCTTGATTTCACACCACTGTTCTTCGACTTTTTTTTCCGTCGGCAGTTCCGAGGCTGAAGATTCAAGCTGTTCAACGTATGCCCTTTTCACCTCTGGATTCTCCATGCGACTTTCTCTTCTCGCCGTTATACTCGCGCGACACTCAGTCGTATCTCACCAAGGACGAGGTGATGATGAGATGCAATGTCTGCGCTTAGTTTGTTGCGGACATCAAGAAGGATCCTCCTCCATTTTCGGCTGATGTAGAGGTCGAATGGTTTGGCAAGGAGCGGAGCCTGGATGCAGTTGATCACCGAGAGGATAACTACCCTGGTGCTACGCTGTGGCCAGCATGCGTGAACTTGCATCCAACTGCTGGAAGGAAGGAGATGCTCATTACAAGAGTTCATTCTGCGATATTGAGCTATGCTGCGGTTAACATGCAGCTGCTAATTTCCTATGGCTGCAAAAAGCTATTGGTGTTACGGAAGAGCTCGACAGTCGACGATGCTATTCAACATTCTCAATCTGCGAATTGAGGAGTGGTGTTGAAACTCACGATTAGACGATTTGGCTATTGACGTTCTTTGGTGGAACAATCAATCGCTAGTGTAGAGTGTAGTTTTGTAAGGACCTTACTGAGATATTAAATGAAAATTAACTCTGTTCCACCACTGAAATCTGCCAGGTTGTATGCCCAGATACGTCTGAAATTGGAAAAAGAGTTATATCGAAAGGGATACTCTTAAGAACTTGCAATTAGCAAGTGTGCCAGCTACCAGCTAAAGAAACCAACCAGCGGCGTAGAGACAGGCCAAGGTGGTACTGGAGATCGAGGGCGGGAAGGCGGGATCCAAGAGGGTTACTCTCGGATGCTATACATGCGCTAATGTGCCAGACATGCGTAAACACGCTTCGGAAAAAAATCGGCCAGGCTATAACGTGTCACACTGAGGTTAAAAGCGTGAGTTAGCTTGAGATGCTTTTTTTTTGGTTTCGATCTCAGTTCAGAGTCAAGGTATTGACTTTCGGAACACCTCAACTTTTCTCTACTCTAGCTTCCCAATAAAAGCTATAAAATATCTTATCTGGTAGATACTCGGCTCAATTGAAGGCAATTGTTCTTTTTAGTGATGATTTGTCTCGAGATTCATTTATTGGAAAATCGACATTAGCCTCCCAATGATCCAAGGCATATTATCTGTAAACATTTTTTCAAACGGGGAGCTGACAACAACATAAACGCATCAATTTGTCAAGAATGAAACATCTGTTCCGAGCGACAAAACGACCGATAAACTGCACTTTTCGTTTGCAATTATTCAGTTGCATACCTACGTACAAATATGTATGCCCAGCTCAATGGATCTCAGCATAGCAAATAAATGGCTATCATCACCATCATACGTATGTGCTCAATTCAGAGTGAAGTTATAAATCCAAAATGTAGACAATAAGCTTGGAGGATTGGTGATCTTTCAGTGGTTGAATTCTAGTCTCTAACAAGCAGTTGCTCCATGATAATAGGACCAGGTTTTGTGGGGTAGCACTTCTGGAATCTTGGGACTTGTCATAGAATTCCTTCCAGCCAGCTTATAGTTAGCCACATCCCAACTCCTAACAGCTCAGTCGATGGCACATCGTTATTTTGTGGTTTGGTGTCATGCAAAATTTAAAAGCAGGTTTTTCACAACACTTTGCTCGTTTATTCTGTTACGAATTTTGATCTCCTTAGGTTGCATCTATACTTTTTTTTTTTAAAGTTTAAGCTATTTAAATGTTCGTTACCAATTAAACAACTTAGTAAGAGAGAATGATTCAAATCTACTCTTCAAATAATTTAGTCATTCAGACGCTGGACTTCACTTTAAATAGTAAAAACAAGCTAAACAAACGTCATGCAGGTAATTTTATTTTATACATTCCAAAATCATAAATTTAATTTAAAATCACTCGAGCTGAGCCAGTCTAGCGAGACAGGTTGACGAAGCTCCATAAATCTCGGCAATTTAATGTGCTATAATTTACACCCGCTTTTTGATAGTTGAACTCGATGTTCGTATGTATGTCACCGTCAATGAGCGGTTGTGTGCACAGATTGATGAATTATTATGACCCGTTGTAATTTTATGAAATGTGGTTACGGGTTTGGCTTTTCACGTATCACTGCATCTGAACAGACGCAAATTACAGATGCATTGCATAGGTAAATACACTTCCGATAGGCAGTGCTTCAAATAAAAATAAATTTTCAATTGTTGGCTTTCAACGATTTAACTGTTATGGGTTATTTGTTTTTAAAGCACTTTTAATTTATTCAAATCATTGATAAATGAGAATTGGTAATCTTTGTCTGTAATAAAGCTAATCAAGGGCAGTTTGAAAAAGTTTATATAATAATTAAATTGAAATTATTTTTTAATGCTTCCAGAATATTTTTTTTTTCCTTTAAACCTTTTTTTCCTGATATATTTCGATTGCTAAAAAAACTTTAAACAGGTCTAAATGGTGTGTACATCAAGCAAAAAATACGATTTTCACCTTTTTTTTTAAATATATAGGTATAAACTGATTTTATCATTACTTTTGATGCTGTAATATCGTTGAATTACAAAATCAAACCCAGTATCTAGAGAAAAATAATCATACATAAAAACGAGTGATTTAAATACTCACGCGTAAATGGCTAGCAGGAACTTTCGTTGATGTGTTCGCACTCGGCCCGGATTGACGCGTTTCACTAGGCGGGTGTGCTTGTAGATGAGCCAGGTTTCCCGAAGAACGTTGGCAGCGGCATTTTTCAACTGGAAAACAGAGATAGAAAACATCGATTTAAAATATAACACATCTTTTTTTTTTTTCTTTAACTGAAAGTTTTTACTTCAAGTGATTATTCACTGTCTCAGACAGTGTTATTCTGCCTTTCCTAAGATTAGTATCTCTTCTATAAATAGTGGTTCTTCAATATAATTTAGAAAATTTTGCATTACTCTTACAATAAAAAAATCCTAACTACTACCATTTTTAACCGTTTTTGTTAAATAACCTCATAAATTCATTGAAATTTCATTTTTTATGTGAAGATCTTGTCTAAAACC
Organism: Uranotaenia lowii; assembly: GCF_029784155.1. Taxonomy (NCBI): domain Eukaryota; kingdom Metazoa; phylum Arthropoda; class Insecta; order Diptera; family Culicidae; genus Uranotaenia; species Uranotaenia lowii. The sequence continues at coordinate 265,945,936 of NC_073692.1, forward strand.
GTCAATGAAATAAATTTTTCCAAAATGTTATTTTTGATCGATTGTTCGATCATTAACTCACAAAAATCTGCAATATTGAATGTCAGATGATCGATGCAAAAGTATGTCAGTATATTCTTATTTATAGAAATGGAGGCGTTTTCTTTGTAACACCATCACGTATGAATGGTCGGTCGGAATGAAGTGAAATTTGGTATCCGAGGGTTTTTCGGGCCAGAGATGGTTTGTATAATAGTTTCGAGATTATTACTTTTTATGGAAGGGGGCTTCATACAAAATCAACTAGAAACGCAACAAAACTCGAACAACTTGAAGACGATTTTTCATGAAAACTGATTCACGAGTACGAAGAAGGTTAAGAACTGTAAACATTTTCCAACGATTTATTAAATAATGGGTAAAACGAAGTTTACCGGGTCATCTAGTATCAGTATATAACAGTATGCAAAACAATATTTTAAGTCAGGGTGAGCAACCTTTTGAAGCAACGGGCCACTTTTAATTTGAAATTCTTTCGGCGCATTAAAATAAAATTTAGGTAATAATAGTTGGTAGAGCTTTACGTAATTTTTTCAACGACAAATTGACAACAAAACACTGTAAAAGGATCAGGCCCGTGCGAAGGACCCGTCCATTTGCTAGAAAATAAATTTTTAGCAGTCTAGTTTACAAATTTGAAATCATTTTTTCAGAAACAGCAGAAATACAGTGCGAATTAAATTTCGAATAAAACCAGAATTTAAAAGAAATCAAAACTCAATTGAAAAATAGATGTCAGACTTCCATCCATCGTTGAGAGTTTGTAGTTTGTAAAAGTTTGATAAAAGTGATTCTTTGAGTTTTCAATAAGAAACTGATAGAATTGTAAATATGGAATTCCCAGTTTTGTTAAATATTGAAAGCACGAAGCATATACTAATTTTTTTTACATTGCACATAAAAGCTTTGCTTTACAGCTGCTACTTCGAATCTTTTCCAGAACTTTGCATAAATTGTTTTAAAAAGATGATTGATTCAAGAAATATGATTAAAAATAATAAAAAAAACAGTCCTTCATTATTCATTTTTGAGAGCGATTTTTAAGCACTGAATATTTTGTCATCGTCTTTTGGCATATTGATTCTAAGGACAAAATGTAGAAATTATATTTTTCGTACAAATAATTCAGATTTATAGGATTCCAAGATGATTATCTTTTCCAAACATAAAAATTCAGGATGAGAAACCAAAGACAAACATATTATAAATAGTAACATTTTAAAAAAAGTCTGAAAAATTCGGTAAAACTAAAAAAAACGATTCTTTAAAATTTGGTAAACTTATTTGGAAATAAAATCTAAATATGAAAATGGAGCAGATTAGTTTTTAAACAATTCAGAAGAAACTTTTAAATAAATATATTTTGACATTTTAAAAACTTATTCAAAGAATTGATTACTCAAGAAAGCTGCATTTTGGAACCTACGATTTGAAAAAAATGGTAGGTAGATTTTAGCGTCCTGAACTCTAATCTTTTGTCAGATTTTGTCTGTCACTTCTAGTTTTGGAAAAATGATGTTTATGAGTTTTAAAATGAAGTTAAGTTGAATTTTGAGTGATATCAATTATTGATACTTGATGAACTTCTCTTCATAAGATCTTCATTAAATAAATCAAACTGAACCTTAATTTAGTTATTATACTTATTTAATTAGGGAATACTGTTACAGATTTTATTGCACTCAATAAATTTTTTAAATCCTGCAAAACGGTTTGATGTTTTCTTTAAAAGATTATCTAAAATTCAATCTAGTCAAACTCTTTTTTTAAAAATCGTAAAAACTCCCGTATTCTACAAAACGAAGGGAAGTAAACAAATAGTAATTATCTTTAAATTTTTCCACACAATAAGAAAGTTGATTGTTAGTGAAATACCTTTATTTTAAATTTTAAAGGTTTTGCCAAAAATTGCAGGAATTTTTCAAATGATTTACTTATTTTCAAAGGTTATTTTAAAACTAAAAGCTGATAGAAAAAAAACTTATTGAATATTTGAATTAAGGGCTCCCAAATTAATCATAATAAAAAAAGTTCTTGATTTCTTTGCATCTTGGAAAAATGTGAATTTTGTGGCTTTGTGTAATTTATCAAAACCCTTTTCAACGTGAATATTTAATTTTAGCAAAAATTTGTAACGACATAAACAATTTTTGAATAATCAACGATATTGGTAATAAAGTAATGGATGCTAGGTTTTAGATTTTATTTTTGCTTATTCTATTGATCATTGTGAGTATTCAACACCTGTCACATAGCTATAAATTTTTGATGTGTCAAATAATAATTGTTATTCGAATTTGAATTTTGAAGTTAAAATGATTGGTTACAAATTCTGAACTTATTTTTTTACACTTCTTGAAATAAGCCCATTCTTAAGGTTGGATTGTTGTGTGTCAAGATTTGAGTTTTAATACCAAAGGTTTATAAAATCGCAACTCTAAATTTACAATAGAAACATAAGTTTCAATTCATGAAGGTCATATAATGTCTTCCGCCGGAGGCGAGCCAATTTTCTGATATGTTTGTTTAAACTTATTTTTGAACACCTTTTGGGCTGAAAAAAATTCTGGATACTAAAGTAAATTCATTTTTTGACCTGAAAATTTTACTTGAAAAAATATCCATGGGGGGGGGGGTGTTAAACCCCTAAACCCCCCCCCCCCGTTCGCACGGCCTTGAAAAGAATAAATAAAACGAATCCATGTACTAGTATAAACTTTTTTTTTAATTGAAGGTGATTAAATCAGCCGAACTTTAATAGGTTCATCACTAAATCTTGATCATTATACAATAATTCAAATGTTATTATTTATCTGAAATATTTAGTGAATATTCCTTTTTTACAAAGAGGAAACGTCATTTACTTCCCTTTTGTTTATTTAAAACTAAAAATTGTGAAAGTCTGTCTATGGTTCATAAAAAGATTTGAACCATTTTCTGGGAAAAACCCTTTTTCTTTCGAACCAATGCGATGGTATTTTCCATCATCACTTCCCTTTAAAATTTTCATGGAGCTTAACCATAGCTATTTATTTCTGTGCGTATTTTCGAAAAGTTTTTCTACAATTTATTTAAATTTTGTCGTGAACCTCATTTTTGTTTCTATAAAGGCGTTTTTTTAATTTGAAGTTCCGTATGAAACTATTGCATTGAAATGTTGAGCAAGGTTTCAAAATTAAGAAAAAAGGTTACTTTGACGGACTTTTAACCAGATTTGTCAATGTTACAGTTTACATTTTCGATTCTAGAATTTTTTACAGATTTCATAAATTTTATTAATTTTATCGAGATACCTCTGGGCTAGGTTTTCTAAGGCTAAATCATGAAAATCTTATGACTTTGGTAATGCTTATTTTGAAATAAAAGGACTCAATTTGATCAGTGTTTGGTATGATTTGCTTTGAAATTTTTGAAAATAGCATCACACATAACACAATCATTCATTTTTTTATCAGTTCTAGTTTTGAAGATCACTTTAAAAAATTGGTAAAAAAAATAGTTATTCAATTTGATTACTTTTTTAACGAAACTGTAAAATACAAACACTTATATACTCAATGATCAACTTCCCATTTAACCATTAGTAATTTTGAATTCTGAGAAAAAAAGTTATGGAAGTTTTCTTTTTTTCCAAAGCTAAAAAATGGAAATTTTGAAGAAATTTTAAAGAAAAATTAAACTAAATTGAATCATTGATAGTTTTTAAACCGTTTGCCAAATCATTTCGCAGTCTTCAACAAAGTTGTTGTATGAATTAAAATATTCAATATCCAATATTCAATAACCTTCTTCAATGATGTCAGAAGAAGTTGTAATCTTATTTTTCATAAATCTATAAATTGTAGAATTTAATTTATTGGAAGCGTTGGAAGCGGTTTTGGCTGTGTGGTGGCGGCTTATAGAATACTACCACTGGGATACTGGTCCACGTCGTAAAAGGCGACTTATCCAGTACTTCCCATATGCGTTAGTCATTCTTCAAATGCGACTATCACATTGGGAGGGGGGAACCTTGGCTTGGTTTCAAGTCAAGTTTCTTCAGGGAGGATTCACCAATTGTGCTTATTGCTATTAATGCGCATGCACGAGTTGTATTCTCCTAAATTTTGTAAACACCCGCTTCAAGGTGGTTCTGTGCCTGCGGGCCCCAAAGTGGGGGTAGGAGGGTGTATAATAATCCTATCTTAAGCAGAACTTTGTTAAGGTCTGCACTATAGCCAGGCACTGGTGCAAAGGGCCGTATTTTTCCTGGCAACTCGTGGGATTCAGATTATACACACGATTTTAAAATTTTCATCCTGTATGGGATACCCCGCTTCATGCGTCGATATGAAGGTGCAGAGGTTCTTGTGTGTGATGGAAATATGTGTGGAATTCTTTGATAGAAATTCTTTCTATTAAGGTTGCACAGATAAATCTGCAGCACAAAAGAACCGCTACACTTAACTTATGTCGTTTAATCCTTAATGGAACTGCATCAATCGCCTTGGTCCAAGAACCCTATTTCCGAAATGGAACTTTTTACTTAGGGAATTTGCTCAAACCAAACTTTACTGTGTTCAGTGTAATTGGAATGACTAATGCCCGAATAATGCCTCGTGCATGTATATTGATAAACAATTCTTTAAATGCAACACTTATACCCAATCTAACAACAAGAGATATTTGCGTCGTTCAGGTTTCGCTGCCTGATAGAAAATACGTATACTGTTCAGCATACTCACCATATGAAAAATCATCCCCTACGGATGATTTAAAAAATGTCATTTCATTCTGTGAATCACAAAATATACCGCTTGTAATTGGCTGTGATGCCAATGCCCATCATTTTGTATGGGGTAGCTCAGATATCAATCTGAGAGGCTTAAATTTTATGGAATATTTAAGCAGCACTGATTTAGAAATTCTAAATGTAGGAAATAAACCAACTTTTGTTAGGTGTGACAGAGAAGAGGTGATTGACATCACACTTTGTTCTAGAACAATTTCTCAGGAAATTTCAAATTGGCATGTGCCTAACGAAGAATCGATTTCTGACCACAGGTTTATCTATTTTGAACACTCAGGTGAGTTTTTAGAAACAATTACATTCAGAAACCCAAGAACAACTGATTGGGACCTATATTTGGAGCATCTTGCTACTAAATTTCATGGATATACACCTGAAATTACTACTCCTTCTGAGTTGGATGAAGTGGTTGCAAAAACCACCGAAATTATTTTAAATTCTTATGAAGAAGCGTGTCCCTTACGAACGTTGAAATTCAACAAAAACAGTACACCATGGTGGAACTCAAATCTCAGTAAATTACGAAAAAACTGCAGACGCTCTTGGAACCGAAGGCGCACGGAAGGTTTTGATGCGTTCAAGTTGGCTCGCAGAGCTTACCGGAAAGCAACAAGAGCTGCCGAACGCTCAAGTTGGCATAGCTACTGCACAAACATTTCAGGCTTGCACGAAGCAAGTAGGTTAAATAAAGTCTTAGCCAAATCAAAAGATTATCAGGTTTCATACCTTAAAACCCTTAGTGGTGATTATACATCAAACGACGAAGAAACATTAAGTTGTCTATTCAATACTCACTTTCCAGGATGTGTTGATCAAGATTCATCGATAGAGCCTGAGTTCTTTTCTGGAAATCTAGATTCCTTGCATTTTGCTCGGAAAATAGTTACTACAGAATCGATCAAATGGGCAATCGATGGTTTTGCTCAATACAAATCTCCTGGAAGTGACGGTTTATTTCCAGTTTTGCTTCAAAAAGGTTTCGATCATTTCAAACACATATTAAGAAAAATAATGATAAGCAGTTTTGCTCATGGATATATTCCTAAACTTTGGCGGCAGATAGCCGTGAAATTTATCCCTAAAGGGGGACGATCATCATACAACGAAGGCAAAAGCTTTCGTCCTATTAGTCTAAGTTCATTTCTATTAAAAGCACTTGAACGTTTAATTGATCATCATATCAGGCAAGAATGCCTTGTCCAACATCCGCTTAATGCGACACAACATGCATACCAAACAGGAAAATCAACATTAACTCTTCTGCACAACGTAGTACATAATATTGAAAATAGTTTTTCACAGAAAGAATCATGTCTAGGAGCATTTCTAGACATAGAAGGAGCATTTGATAATGTCTCGTTTACATCAATAATGGATGCGGCACTACTTCATGAAGTGCCTAGTGTTATAACTAACTGGATTAGCGCAATGCTAAGTAACAGGAATCTTCATTCGTCTTTAAGACAGGCTTCAATAACAAAAGTTAGCACACGTGGTTGCCCACAGGGAGGTGTACTATCACCTCTTTTGTGGAACCTAGTTGCAGGCTTGTTGAGAAAACTCAATGACCGTGGAATACCAACCTATGGATTCGCAGATGATTATCTTGTGCTGGTAAGAGGTTTGTGCATAAGCACATTATTTGATATAATGCAACAAGCTCTGCGCTCTGTTGAACGATGGTGTTCTCATGTAGAACTGTCAGTAAATCCTCTAAAAACTAATATTGTATTATTTACTAAAAAACGTATCACCCGCGGGGTGCGCCCTCTGCTGTTTTATGGTTCCGAAATCACCGTGTCTAATCAAGTTAAATATTTGGGTGTCATTCTTGACTCCAAATTAAACTGGTCTGATCACATCGAATTCAGAATCAAAAAAGCATGCATGGCCTTCGGGCAATGCCGACGTGCAATCGGAAAAAACTGGGGACTCAAACCCAAACATATTAACTGGATTTACTCCACAATAGTAAGACCAATTCTGGCCTATGGGTGTCTAGTGTGGTGGCAGAAAGGAGAAGTTGCAACAGTTCGGACTAAACTAAATCACCTTCAAAGAATGTGTCTTTTGGGGATGTCCGGATCGTTCACTACAACTCCTACTGCAGCACTAGAGGCTCTGTTTTCTATCAAACCTCTACACTTGTTCCTAAAACAGGAAGCCTTCTCATGTGCTTTTCGTCTACAGGCAGTTGGTCTCTGGCTGTCAGGAAATATCGAAAGATCATCGAGTCATACAAATGTGTGGCCTGAATTAGTTAGATTAAACAAGTTTAATCTAGCGCCAAACGATTTAACACTCTCGAGTAGTTTTCCCTACATGGGGTTTAAAGTCAAATTTCCTTCTCCTCAAGAATGGTTATCAGGTTTCGTAGAGGACCAAATGTCCTCTCATATTGTATTCTATACTGACGGTTCATTATCAAACGGCCGTGCAGGTGCAGGAATTTACTGTCACGAGTTGAACATAGAATATGCTCAACCTCTAGGAAAATATTGTACAGTCTTTCAGGCTGAGCTATATGCTATTATGTATGGAGTGCAAATTGCACTTCAAAAGAAGATTATGTTCAGAACAATTTATTTCTGTTCAGATAGCCAAGCAGCTATCAAATCACTCAGTTCTTCCAGTTCTAGATCAAAACTGGTAATCGCATGCCGGAAAGCAATCGAAGAACTTGCTGAAGGCAATGGATTAAACCTTCTATGGGTACCCGGACATAAGGGAATTTTTGGAAACAAATGCGCCGACGAACTCGCTAGAGCTGGGTCGGAAAAGGAATTTTACGGACCAGAGCCGGCTGTCCCAATATCACCATGTTGGTTCAGAAACCAAATTCAAACTTGGTCCTTTAACCAGCATGAACGATACTGGGAAGAGTTGGACACTTGTCGTCAAACTAAATTATTTTTAGAAAAACCATCTCCAATCATATCGAGTTACTTATTAACTTTAAATAAATCTCATTGCAGCATCTTGATCAGAGCACTCTCCGGTCATTGTAAACTCAACTATCACATGCACAACATTCAGCGTGCTGAATCTCCAGTATGTGGTAGTTGTGAATCAGATGTGGAAGATCCCTTCCATCTTATATGTAACTGTCCCTCATTTGCCAGACTACGTTTTCGTACTCTGGGATCTTACGCTTTAAGCGAATCTGAGTTTAAGAAATTAAACTTAAAAAACATTCTATCATTCCTTACCGAATGTAGAAAAGAGCTTTAATGCTAATAATCCCTAGTGGAAAGGCTTTATGCCATCTTAAATAGATTGAATTTATTTCTTCCTTTTATAGGTTTTTCAGGTTTCTCAGGTAAATGATGAAATCTTGGATAAAAAAAAGGCTAGGCACAATTTTCCCGTATGTTTGGATAACGTGCCGCTATTAAGCCTACCCCCATTCTGATACCTGATACCTGAAGTTGTTGTATGAATTAAAATATTCAATATCCAATATTCAATAACCTTCTTCAATGATGTCAGAAGAAGTTGTAATCTTATTTTTCATAAAATCTATAAATTGTAGAATTCAATTTATTGAAAGCGTTGATACAAGAATATCTTGGCAATATTTGAGTTCATGATTGAATGAAGGGTAGTATGTAAATAGGTTGAAACCGAGCTTTTCGTTTTTATGTAGATTTATTTGTCAGTTATGAAAAATGTACGCAGTTTTAGCCGAATAGAGTAAAGTGGGGCAAGAGTACGCAGGAGGATAGAGTACGCACTAGGCTTTTACAGTAAACGACAACACTGAAACTAGCAACACTGTACCGGTTTGACAGGTCATCGAGTCAGCTGATCATACGTGTTTTTGTTTGTGGTTTGGTTCGCGCACGTCGGAGAAATGTGGTAAGTTTAAGTTTTTCCAATTTTTATGTAATTTTATGCGTATTTGGAAACATTATAACGCTTCGTGGAAATTCGCTAATCAAATCTGCATATGTGACAAAGGACACATAATTAATATAGATTAAATCTGTGGAACACTCATGCCAGGATATGATCGGAATATTTAGCACTTTTAGCTTTTTTCACAAATGGTCGTAGGGATCAAGAGTACGCAGATTTGGTGGGGCAAGAGTACGCGTTGTTTTCCTTCGTCTTTTTGATACCATTTGGAAAGCTAACCCAAAGAATAATCATGTTTTCAATAATCAGGACGTACAAATGGAAAATCAGCCGGAAGATTTGCTCTCCGGAGATGCTGGAAAACTCCAGGCAGCGGTTGAAGGACGGAGAATCGAAGCGCCGGATTGCTGAAAGCCTCGGGATTCTGGAATCAACATTGCGTAAACGCCTCAAGAAAGTAATCAACAGAAGATATTTTTGTATTGAATTGTGAATAACAATCATTTTTCTCGACCAGAGATTCGGTGCTGGATTATCAGTTTCATGAAGAAACATCGTTTGTCCTTGCGAACACCACAGCAGACAAGCCTTGCTCGAATGATGGGCTTCAACAGAGAGCAGGTTAACGTCTTTTTCAGAAACCTAGCTGAATTGATGACGAAGTACAATTTCTCGGCTAAGCGTATCATGAACATGGACGAGACACAGGCATGTCCTCTGTTTCAAATTGTGCGCCGAAGGTTGTCTCCAGTTCATCGAAAAAGGCGGTGGGCAAGGTTAGTTCAGCGGAAAGAGGTGAAATAACATTCCTCCAGAGGTGACGATTACATTCCTCCAGCCTTGATCTTCAAACGGAAGCGTGAGAAACCGGAACTGATGGACGGTGCTCCGAAAGATTCAATGATGATGGTGTCAGACAGCGGTAATATGAACGGTGAGCTATTTTTCGAATGGATTAAACATTTCCAAAAATTTGCCAAAGCATCGGTGGATAATCCAGTTCTGCTGATTCTGGATAACCACAGTTCTCATTTGAACCTGAAAGCAGTGTTTTTTTGTCGTGAAAACGGGATTCACATGCTTTCGATCCCCCTCCTCAAAGCAGCCATAAACTACAACCATTGGATCGCTGCTTCTTCAATGCTTTGAAGACTTCATTTTCGGATGAATGCAGCAATTGGTTGACCGCCCATCCAGGAAGAGTGATTACTGATTACACAATACCAAATAGCACGGCTATTCGGTTCTACATTAGGGTGTCCCAAAATTGCATTAGTTCTGGGAATCTGGGGGCTCACCCTCCAAATGGTAGATCAGGATGTGCCGAACAAACTTTTGTATGGAGCTGACTAAAAAAAATCATGTCTAGAGGTTCCGCAAGCGCGATCTTTAAAAAAAGTCCACTTTCAAAAGATTTGATTTTAAATAAATTCTGGGTCCAAAAATTTTCATAAAATTTATATATTTTATATTTTTTTAATTTTGTTTGAGTTAAAAACTACACGTAAAAAATACAAAATGAACCAAATTTGTATAAAAAGGTAAAACAAGCAAGCTATTTTCAAGAAAAAAAAAGTTTTTGGTCCAAAAATTTTGAATTCAACTGACCAAAATGTGTACCAAATGTAGAATATTTTTGATACCAATGCTATCAAAAGATGCGGATTTTTGTGCACTTAAACTTTGCTGAACAAAACATGTGGTTTGTATCAACGTGTGAACAGCTATTCATGATGTGATGCTTAACAAAAATAACAATTTAGGATATTTTTTATTTAATTTATCAAATTTGTCTTAATAAATACCTACTTTAAAATCAAAATACTTGCAAAAAAAGACTTTGATGGTTTAAAGGTGTCATCAGAAGGCCATATGCCAAATTTGAGCAGAATCGGACAACAGGAAGGGGTTGCACTGAATCTCAAGTGGGAAAGGGATTCTGAGACATAGTGTTCTAAAGAAGCATAAAAAACTGGTTTTTCATCATGCATTTTTGTCTTTACCAATCGATTGCTTGATTATAAAGGTTTTATTAAAATTTCAATTAAGACTAACATTTCACTTGAAGACTGCAACTCGATTGGACTTAAAACAAAAAAGTTATGGCTGTTCCAAGATTGTATTTTTGTGGCAAATTGTCGTTTAACACACAATGAGTACTTTTTACTCATTGAGTTTTACAGGACAATTTGTAACCAAAATACAATCTTTGAACAGCCATAACTTTTTTGTTTTAAGTCCAATCGAGTTGCAGTCTTCAGGTGAAATGTTAGTCTTAATTGAAATTTTAATAAAACCTTCATAATCAAGCAATCGATTGGTAAAGACAAAAATGTATGATGAAAAACCAGTTTTTTATGCTTCTTTAGAACACTATGTCTCAGAATCCCTTTCCCACTTGAGATTCAGTGCAACCCCTTCCTGTTGTCCGATTCTGCTCAAATTCGGCATATGGCCTTTTGATGACTCCTTTAAACCATCAAAGTCTTTTTTTGCAAGTATTTTGATTTTAAAGTAGGTATTTATTGGGACAAATTTGATAAATTAAATAAAAAATATCCTAAATTGTTATTTTTGTTAAGCATTACATCGTGAATAGCTGTTCACACGTTGATACAAACCACATGTTTTGTTCAGCAAAGTTTAAGTGCACAAAAATCCGCATCTTTTGATGGCATTGGTATCAAAAATATTCTACGCTTGGTACACATTTTGGTCAGTTGAATTCAAAACTTTTGAACCAAAAAATTTTTTTTCCTTGAAAATAGCTTGCTAGTTTTACATTTTGATAATAATTTGGTTCATTTTGTATTTTTTACGTGTAGTTTTTAACTCAAACAAAATTAAAAAAATATAAAATATATAAATTTTATGAAAATTTTTGGACCCAGAATTTATTTAAAATCAAATCTTTTGAAAGTGGACTTTTTTTAAAGATCGCGCTTGCGGAACCTCTAAACATGATTTTTTTTAGTCAGCTCCATACAAAAGTTTGTTCGGCACATCCTGATCTACCATTTGGAGGGTGAGCCCCCAGATTCCCAGAACTAATGCAATTTTGGGACACCCTATTCTACATACGAGAAATGTGACACAAAGAAAAATGCTGACAACGCTTTCGAGGTTTGCGGAATTGTACCGATGAACGCTGGAATATACACTGACAAGGATTTTGAACCAAGGACAAGGATTTCGAACTCTCTTTGAAGAAATACAATAAGTACACAACTAAGTGCTTAATCTTGCCCCACTTTACACTTAGGCTTACAGACTGAATGGACAACATAATATTAACATTTAACATCCAGTACCGAAATGGGAATAGAAACCATGCCTCAGTTGGTCCAAATTGCCGTGTCATCAAGCTAACTACACGGTCACCGAGACGTAATAGATTAATTTTACACAAAACTGATCACCGAAACTAGAAGTGATTGACAAAATCTGTGAAATGTTTTGAATTAGGGACGCCAAACTCTTACAAAATCAATTGAATCATAGGCACCAAAAACACTGTTCCGCTGTGTAATCGTTACAAACTTTTTGGTTTGAATAACAGAATCAAAGATATTGTTTTTTTTCAAGAAATCAGAATTTCGCTGAGTTTTGTCAATGAGAACACAACTTTCCTTAATTCTGTCATTAATCAAGAACAAAAACAATTCACTTTATCATACATTTTTAACTTGCTTGAAACTAAAAATAAAGATTCAATTTACTACTATAATACGTTTTTCGAATAAACTCAATAAAAAGCTGAAATCCTACAAAAAAGTCAACAATCTGGATGATTATGGGTCAAATGCAACTGCAAAAAAAAAAATGACGTGCATATCAAGTTATTGATTTCTTTTAGTTTAGTTGGGATATGTATTTCATTATAATCACCAATCTATCGTAGAAAAAAAATCATGAAATAAATTTAATTTGAGATAACCTTCGCGGGCCGCACGAACAAGTCTCGAGGGCCGCGGGTTGCTCACCCCTGTTTTAAGTTGATGTTATATAGTCCGAGATATTTGGATTTATATGTTAGAACTTTTATTCTTTATCAAAAATTTTATTTGTTGAGCATAATTCGATTATTGTTTTTACTCATTTTTTTTTAGATTTTATTTGCGGATTCAGTGCCCGATTTTGCGTTAGAAACAATGGCCAATCAGTGAAGTTTTGATTGTCTCTAAAAATTTTGTAAACTAGTGTTATTTTCTGAGCTTCCATTCTTGAAAACTCACCAACGTGTCCTCATGAAACCATTCTCAAAAAATAAAATAAAATAAATCCATGCCACACGTAAATTATCCATCCAACCCTTCCAGCACGTCAGGAAACGAACTTCGTTAGCAAAAGATATACGTGATCCCATAACCAATCCACACCTCTTTGAGGTTTGAGGTTTGCTCGGGATGAGGTTTTACTCCAGTGATTTTATGGCCGCAAACGCCATGCAAGGACGAGACGCACGAGAGCTTTTGCGGACCGATACTTCTGCACACAAAAATTAATTGGTTACGCTCCGTTAGATGCAAGTTTCAATTTAATCCTTTTTGCGGTTGATTGGTACAAATGAGCTCAACAATAATGTAGGGCGAACTCAACCACCATGATATGACTTTGGCCAGACCAAGGCTGCCGAAAAGTTTTCGAAATGGGTAGTTAGAAGCTGCCAGACGGACGGATTTGTTAGCTTTAGGTCTTATTTTGGACCATCGGAAAAAGGGTCGTGGCAGGTTTCCCAACTTTCTTTGATAGTTTGTGGGATCGACACTAAGTACCCTAACTGTTGCTGAACCAAAGCAAACAGAATGTAAACATTCTAGCTTCTAACTTTAGGTATCCGTCACCTATAAGAATTCGTGTTTTGAAGACAACATTTTCATTGATTACTCATATCGAACGAATTATTTATCGATCAAAATTGGTATCAGGCACGTTTTTTTTACGAATTTCAGAACACCCGAGCCTACTATTATCGGCTTTCACACAATCCAACAAGGTGTCAGATTTTACATCGGGGTGTAAAAAAAAGTGATTGCTGGTTGTAAACAAAATTTTCGATTCAAGTCCACAGTTAGTCCTGTAATCATCGGATGGAGGTATAGAATGTCCTGAGTGTTTACCATCCTAAATTTGTGTACCGGCTCATTCCCCACCCGTTCGTTTTTGGTAAGCCCAGTGATGAAAATCGGTTCTGAATGTGCAGACGGAAGTATTCAAGTGTGCTGATGCTTATGGTGAACGCCCCAGAGAACCAGTTTGATTGATTGTCATGCTTCACCCGGTTTGAGAGGGATGTATGCAGAAGTAGATCTAGGGATGAGATAGGTATGTACAATGTTTTTGAATCCTTTTAAAATGCCGAATTTTGCTGAATTCTGTTACATGGAAATTAAGCATTTCGAGGGGAGTACTCCTAAATCTTAGTTCATTTAGAAATGGGATACTTTCTTTTGCTGGTATCTGATTGTAGTGATCGGACATGCAAAATTTTAATAGCGTTGAATTGCCTGTAAAAAGTACTATCGTGCATAATTTGGGTGGGGTGGGGGGTGGGGGGAGGGGGGCTGTTTTAAAATTTTATTAAATCATGTTTTTATACGATTATTAATTATTAAATTCTTAACATTAACAGTTTTTTGTATTAAAACGTCCCTTTTAAAATACGTCCTTAAATCTTAAAATGTAAAGTTTAATTGATAAAATGAAGCTTTAAGTTACAAAATAAAGAAATTACTCTCATCAATGGTTGATATTTTTGGTAGATTTGACTTATTTGATTTGTGTAAAGAATATGTTTTTAACCTTCCAAAGCTGTTCGGGTCAATATGACCCGAAAACAGAAAAACAGTTTGAATTTGATAATATAAAATCAGAAGCCCCGAATGAGGTTAATCTCATTTCAAATTTATTATTCAGATTCAGAAGTTTAATTGATAAAATGAAGCCTTAAGTTGCAAAATAAAGAAATTACTCTCATCAATGGTTGATATTTTTGGTAGATTTGACTTATTTGATTTGTGTGAAGAATATGTTTTTAACCCTCCAAAGCTGTTCGGGTCAATATTCCCCGTTCCTGCGGCCATGTCTTTCGACATACATTTTTTAGAAGTAATTGAAGTTGAAAAAATGTTATTTGATGCGCCAGTTGATGGTATTCCTTAAGAATTAATTTGATCCGTGTATTTTTCATTTTTGTTTACATATTCATTTGGACTATATTTCGTATCGTTCAATAAATCGTAGGTACTGAAAAATTAATCCATCAAGCTGAGAAAATCAAATAAACTATCTTTACACTAAGTCGAGTTAGGGTCGGTTTTTAACTTTCCAGGTCCTGAGATCTAAAAACGTTTGGCTTTGGTTAAAAAATCTTCCGTTTTTTATGTCGATTTTCAAAGTTAGGTTTTTATGAGTGAATATTTACTTTTAAGTTTGTATGAGAAAACTAAAAGTTTTGTCCTGAAAACGAGTACGATTGTTCTTCCTATTCGGAACTTTGCAACTCATTATTAATTTATTCAATTTCTTTCAAATTATCAATTTATTTTCAAACATTCAAAAAAATTGTGCATAGTTCCATCTTTTTCACCAAAATATACCAAACCACCGCACAATGGGGAAAAAAGTGTACAAACCGCGAAGAAATTCAATATCTTTCGTGCTACATGACCCAAATCTATGGAAATATACTTTCCTTTTGTGAAAATTTCCGGAGAATCGATTGGACATAGTTTCAAACGCCGCACAAGCTTACGAACGGAGATATAGTGCCTTTTTAACCCCTAATTCCCCTATATTTTGTAAACATTCCAGAAAAACACTGATTCGAACCAGAGAATTTTGAACGAAAACAGACCTATCGTGTGTAATTTTTCCTGAGGAATCGAATGAAGGCTGTTCTGGCCTCCGCACGCTTCAGAAAATGGAGTTATGGCTGTTTTTACCCTCAATTCCCCTATATTTTTCAATTATTTCAGAAAAAAGCAAATTCGAACTTGAAAATTTGGAACCAAATGGGTTGTATTTTGTGTGATTTTTTCCGAGAAATCGAATGAATGCTGTTTGAGCCCCCGCACGCTTTGGAAAATGGAGTTATGGCTGTTTTACCCTAAATTCCCCTCAATTTTTCAAATTGTTAAGAAAAAGCATGTTCGGACTTGAAAATTTTGAATCTTTTGGAACTTATCTTGTGTAATTTTTTCCGAGGAATCCAATAAAGGCTGTTTGAGCCACCGCACGCTTCGGAAAATGAAGTTATGGCTGTTTTTACCCTCAATTCCCCTACATTTTTCAATAATTTAAGAAAAAAGCATGTTCGGACTTGAAAAATTTGAACCAAATGGAATGAATCCTATGTGATTTTTTCCGAGGAATCCAACGAAGCCTATTTGAGCCACCGCACGGATAAGGAACAGGAGTTATGGCTGTTTTACCCTCAATTGCCCAACATTTTTGAAATAGCTCAAAAAAAGCATGTTGAGACCAGATAATTATGAACCAAAAGTAAGGTATTTTGTGGAGTTTTTTCCGAGGAATCGAATGAAGGCTGTTTGAGCCGCCGCACGCTTCGGAAAATGAAGTTATGGCTGTTTTACCTTCAATTCCCCTACATTTTTCAAATTGTTAAGAAAACGCATGTTCGGACTTGAAAATTTGGAATCTTTTGGGACGTATCTTGTGTGATTTTTTCCGAGGAATTCAATGGAGCCTGTTTGAGCCCCCGCACGCTTTGGAAAATGGAGTTATGGCTGTTTTTACCCTCAATTCCCCTACAGTTTTCAATGGTTTCAGAAAAAATCATGTTCGGACTTGAACATTTTGAACCAAATGGGTTGTATCTTATGTAATTTTTTCCAAGGAATCCAACAAAACCTATTTGAGCCACCGCACGGATTGGACACAGAAGTTATGGCTGTTTTACCCTCAATTTCCCCACATTTTTCAAATAGCTCAGAAAAAGCACGTTCGGACTCGAAAATTTTGAACCAAATGGAACGTATCATGTGTGTTTTTTTCCGGGGAATGCAACGAAGCCTATTTGACACACCGCACACATCGGAAACAGGAGTTATGGCTGTTTTACCCTCAATTCCCTTTCATTTTTTCAAAAAGTTCAGAAAAATAATGATCGGACTTGAAAATTTTGAGCTAAATGAGACTTATCTTATGCAATTTTTTCCGAGGAATCCAATGGAGCCTGTTTGAGCCACCGCACGCTTTGAAATAGTGAGTTATGGCTGTTTTACCCTCAATTCCTCTACATTTTTCTGAAATCATTGAAAAATGTAGGGGAATCAAGGGTAAAAACAGCAATAACTCACTATTTCAAAGCGTGCAGTGGCTTAAACAGGCTTCATTGGATTCCTCGGAAAAAATTGCATAAGATAAGTCTCGTTTAGTTCAAAATTTTCAAGTCCGATCATGGTTTTTCTGAACTTTTTGAAAAAATGAAAGGGAATTGAGGGTAAAACAGCCATAACTCCTGTTTCCGATGTGTGCTGTGTGTCAAATAGGCTTCGTTGCATTCCCCGAAAAAAATCACACATGATACGTTCCATTTGGTTCAAAATTTTCTAGTCCGAACATGCTTTTTCTGAGCTATTTGAAAAATGTGGGGAAATTGAGGGTAAAACAGCCATAACTTCTGTTTCCAATCCGTGCGGTGGCTCAAATAGGTTTTGTTGGATTCCTTGGAAAAAATTACATAAGATACAACCCATTTGGTTCAAAATGTTCAAGTCCGAACATGATTTTTTCTGAAACCATTGAAAACTGTAGGGGAATTGAGGGTAAAAACAGCCATAACTCCATTTTCCAAAGCGTGCGGGGGCTCAAACAGGCTCCATTGGATTCCTCGGAAAAAATCACACAAGATACGTCCCAAAAGATTCCAAATTTTCAAGTCCGAACATGCGTTTTCTTAACAATTTGAAAAATGTAGGGGAATTGAAGGTAAAACAGCCATAACTTCATTTTCCGAAGCGTGCGGCGGCTCAAACAGCCTTCATTCGATTCCTCGGAAAAAACTCCACAAAATACCTTACTTTTGGTTCATAATTATCTGGTCTCAACATGCTTTTTTTGAGCTATTTCAAAAATGTTGGGCAATTGAGGGTAAAACAGCCATAACTCCTGTTCCTTATCCGTGCGGTGGCTCAAATAGGCTTCGTTGGATTCCTCGGAAAAAATCACATAGGATTCATTCCATTTGGTTCAAATTTTTCAAGTCCGAACATGCTTTTTTCTTAAATTATTGAAAAATGTAGGGGAATTGAGGGTAAAAACAGCCATAACTTCATTTTCCGAAGCGTGCGGTGGCTCAAACAGCCTTTATTGGATTCCTCGGAAAAAATTACACAAGATAAGTTCCAAAAGATTCAAAATTTTCAAGTCCGAACATGCTTTTTCTTAACAATTTGAAAAATTGAGGGGAATTTAGGGTAAAACAGCCATAACTCCATTTTCCAAAGCGTGCGGGGGCTCAAACAGCATTCATTCGATTTCTCGGAAAAAATCACACAAAATACAACCCATTTGGTTCCAAATTTTCAAGTTCGAATTTGCTTTTTTCTGAAATAATTGAAAAATATAGGGAAATTGAGGGTAAAAACAGCCATAACTCCATTTTCTGAAGCGTGCGGAGGCCAGAACAGCCTTCATTCGATTCCTCAGGAAAAATTACACACGATAGGTCTGTTTTCGTTCAAAATTCTCTGGTTCGAATCAGTGTTTTTCTGGAATGTTTACAAAATATAGGGGAATTAGGGGTTAAAAAGGCACTATATCTCCGTTCGTAAGCTTGTGCGGCGTTTGAAACTATGTCCAATCGATTCTCCGGAAATTTTCACAAAAGGAAAGTATATTTCCATAGATTTGGGTCATGTAGCACGAAAGATATTGAATTTCTTCGCGGTTTGTACACTTTTTTCCCCATTGTGCACCGGTAAAAATACTTCACCCAAATAAAATTTAATTTTTATAATTTTTTTCTATTTATTTGTTTATTAATATTATTTAAACAAATTTGAAATACTTCTTTTTCCAATCGTAGTTGGGCTTCAAATGGTGAGTCGACAATCTGGAAGGAAAGACAAACACAATTCTGGTCCTCACTCGCTCCTACCTCACGCCTCCACGAGTCATATGATCACAAATGACAGCCAGCTAAAAGTGTATACGCAGCTGGCGGCGAAGCCCGGGCAATGTTGTCAACCCGACAATAACCAAGTGGGGAGGTGCCCCAATCCTAAGGCACCGTGACGATAGGATGTATGGCTGGAGGGAATCTCAGTCGCTAACGGAACCTATGGGGCACCAGGGCGCACCCCACAGTATACAGCCCTTACTGTGTTAAAGCAGGGCACTGACACAGCGGACCGTTTCTTCCCTAGCTAATCGTGGGACTTAAAATGAACACAAATAAATCAAAAACCAATAATACGAGTGCCGACTGCTCGTCTCAGCCGGAAACCATGGATACGAACGAAAGTGAACTCGTAGAACAGCTCTCAAACGAGTCTTTCACAGGAGTGCCATCCATTTCCTCCTCCGCTTTAGATTCGCCCGCGGAAGGAGATGATGAGAGCAACGACGATGGGGTTAATGTCACCATCAAGGAGGTACAAACGCCGATCAAACCGAAAAACTTCGATACACGGCAACTAAGTGGTGCGGCGAAGAGACGGCTAAGAAAGCTCATCGCGAAAAACGTGCCATATGAAGAGGCAATGCGCCTAGTAACCACTGCGAAATCTACACCCCCTGCAAAAAGTGCAAAACGGGCTCGCAGTGGGGACAAGGATGGCTCATGTAGTGTGGAAAAGTCGAAGGCCAAAAGAGCTAAGGGGCCAATCGCCCAACAAAACGACAAGACCCTAAAGAGCAAAAACAAACACGGACACAAAACAACAAGTCAAATGGACGATCTCATGGGGCCAACCACCCAGTGAGATCGGGTGAAAACAAAAAAAGGCCGTCGTACAAAGAAATTACCAGTTCTGTTAGGGTAGGCATACTCGCTAAAAACTACCCGGTCACACAGTTGACGACGGAACAACTCAAAGTTATACAGCAGGCGATAAAAAAGGCAGTTCTTGGCCAAAGGCTCGAGACACTGAAGCCACAGCCACAGTAAATCCCAAGCCACAGTAAATCCCGTGCAAATCGCTTACCGGAAGGGACTAGTACGTTGAACTTGGGCCTTACCATGGAACAAGATCAACAAAAACCAGGCCCGAGTGGAAAGTGCGGTTCTAGAGATAACGATACCTCTAACAAACCTGCAAAAATTAAATTCAAAGCTGCCAAAACAGCTCCAACAACCCAAAGCACATGGAGTAAACCGATACGGGACAAACAAACATATGCAAATGGCAAAAAGCCGGTGTCTTGCCCCACTTCGTTGGGCAAAAAACCACAGAAATGAACACCTTAAAGTGTGTTCAGGCGAATCTTCACCATGCTGTAGGAGCCTCGAGTACACTACTGAGAAGATTCGTCTCCGAAAACCTGGACCTTGCCTTTATCCAGAACCTTGGGTTAACAAGGGTAAGGTACAAGGGCTCTATACCCCGAATGGTAAGATTCTCTACGACGAACGGAGCGCTCACCCAAGGGCTGCTCTACTAGTTAACAAAAGAATTAAATTTACTCCTTTTTCAGAATTTATCGACGGAGACATCACGGCTATACGGATAGAAGTACCAACACCGAAATGTAAGCACACGGTGAGTGTAGCTTCAGCGTACTTTCCCGGAGATAGCACCGATATACCCCCACCGATGGTAGTAGAATTGATGAGAAAATGCCGGGCACTTAACCAGCAGTTTCTCATATGCTGCGACGCTAACGCACATCACACGCTGTGGGGAAGTACAGATATTAACACTAGAGGTGAGTCCTTATTAGAGTTTCTTTCACAAAACAATATTGAAATTCAAAAGACATCAACATCAACAAGCAAACCTACGTTTATAACGACGAACAGACAAGAAGTCCTCGATTTAACCCTATGTACACCACTACTCCTGGGAAAAATAAAAAACTGGGAGGTATCGGATGAAGAATCACTGTCTGATCATAGACATATTACATTCGATATAGTGGGAGGGGAAATAATCAGGGACGTTTATAGAGACCCCAGGAACACCAACTGGAGTCTCTACATACACACACTTGAAGTTTGCAAACCTTTGTTGGATGTGAAAATACGAACAACAAAGCAGCTAGAGGAAGCTTCAAACTGTTTTACCAATAAAATCATATACGCTTTTGAAGCGAGCTGTCCACTGAAGGAACGTGTTTCTAATAGAAGAGTTCCCTGGTGGAACAGACAACTCGAAAAGTTAAGAAAAACAACAAGGAGACTTTTCAACAAAGCAAAAGCTGACTCAAACTGGGATGACTATCGTAAGTCCCTAACTGAGTACAACAAACACATTAGAAAAGCTAAAAGGAGTAGTTGGAGGCACATGTGTGAAAACGTTCAATCTACGCCAGAAGCTGCCAGGCTCCAGAAAGTTCTATCTAAAGAACACTCAAATGGACTAGGGCAATTGAAGAAAAACAACGGGGAGTTCACTACAGACCCGAAAGAAACCCTTCAATTACTACTGAGTACGCATTTCCCAGAATCCATCGGTTTAGAGATTAAGGACACTCCGGCTGAACAACCCAATCGGAATGTCAGACGTGATGAAGCTCTCCGCAAATCGCGCGCAATCTTTACACCGTCAATGGTTAACTGGGCAATAAGTACATTCGAGCCATTCAAAGCTGCTGGTGAAGATGGGATTATACCAATCCAAATACAGCAAGCAAAACAAATGGTAACACCTGCCTTGGTTGAGATGTTCGTAGCCAGTATGACACTTTGACATAAATCGCAGTATTTTAGCTCAAGTAAGCTGAACAATTTTCAGTTTGCTTACAAAAAAGGTATGTCAACGGTTATGGCCTTACACACTTTAACACAAAAACTAGGAAAGACTCTAGACGCAAAAGAAATATCACTCGCTTCTTTTCTAGACATTGAAGGGGCATTCGACAACGCATCTCACAGTTCAATCGAAACAGCTATGAAAAGACGAGGATGCCACTCGGCAATTGTTAACTGGACTAATAGCATGCTTATAAATAGAACCATCTATGCAAGTTTGGGAGGACTTTCAATCAAAGCCACTCCAACAAAGGGATGTCCCCAAGGTGGGGTTCTATCACCGTTGTTGTGGTCATTAATCGTGGACAACCTCCTAAACAAACTTGTATCTATGGGTTTCGAAGTTATTGGCTTTGCAGACGGCGTAGTAATAATAGTTCGGGGAAAATATGAGAATGTGTTGTCAAACAGAATGCAATCTGCACTTAACTACGCACTATTCTGGTGCAGGGAAGAGGGACTGAACATTAACCCTTCCAAAACTACTGTGATAGCATTCACTATGAGACGAAAAACTGCACTAAAACCACTAACATTAGACGGGGAAGTGCTAAACTTCGAATCACAGGTGAAATATTTAGGCATCATACTAGATTCAAAGCTATCATGGAATCCGCAGATAGAGCATGTAATAGCCAAGGCTACAATAGCTCTATGGGTTTGCCTCAAAGGAGTAGGGAAAAAATGGGGACTAAGGTCGAAAATTATCCATTGGATATTTACAGCTATAATAAGACCCAAAATCTCGTATGCTTCTTTAGTGTGGTGGACCAAAACTGTGCAAGCTACGGCCCGGAAGAAACTAGCGAAGCTTCAAAGAATAGCAACCCTAGCTATAACTGGCGCTATGCGAAGCACATCAAACGAGGCTCTGAATGCACTACTAAATAGCTAGCTAGGGAAGGATCTCAGGGCCTGTTAATTGGACCTGAACCTTTCTGCGGAGTATCGGGAGTGCCTTGAATATGGAACTCAAGAACTGGGAAAGCACCACTATTGTCTCCAATTGGAGAACAGCAGAGGGAGCAGCTCAGGCGAAAAGATTCATTGAACCAAGCGCACGACTCTCCAAAAACATGTTGAACCTAAATAAGCATGAGTTAAGTACTTACACAGGTCTCTTAACCGGACATTGTCCAACAAAACAACATCTCAAACGGATAAACATTATTCAAAATGATGACTGCCGGTTCTGCGGGCTCGAAAGAGAAACTGTAGAGCATCTTCTATGCAACTGCTGCGCCCTCCTAAATAGGAGAGAGCGTGTACTTGGGGCAAAGTTAATAAGCGCACAAGAAATATGGTTACATATCAGCCCTAAGAAGGTTATATCATACATCTTTGATATCATACCCGATTGGGATAAAATGCTTAGTCAGCAATCAACTGTTACTTCAACCCATAGTGCAGGTGAGCCTATTAACGCGGGGATTATAACCACAATAGATCAACTACTGGTCGCAGTGGGCTCTCCCCTACAAGGAAAAAAAATCGGAGTTGGAACATTGCAATGGGTTGAGATAATGAATAAAAATTCAAAAAACCAATAAATTGGAATAAATTACACGAAAGCTTGTATGCAACAAAATGATATACCATATAATATAACAAAACCTATAATTCAAGCATTTATCCATAAAAAAATCAATGAAATTTAAGATACAAAAGGTGATTAAACATCTTTCACAATTTGCTTTTCGCTCTTGTAATCTTTCGGATGATAAATTTGTAGAAATATTCATAAAGCACTTCCAATTTTACTTATTCCCTCCTTCGTGTTTTTTGGAAATTTTGGAGGGGGGCGGGGCACAAAAGAAGAAGTTGGTATTAATTTTTCGGCCTAATTAAATTAAACGAACACAAATTTTGACCATCTACTAGAATTCATTGCGTTTGAATAATAAACCGACAATACTATTTATTCAATCTTTCTGATCTCTGACGTCACTCGGAAGATCCAGTTTTGGGCAAAAATCATAACAAAAAAGGGGTAGGAATTGTTGAAAAAGCTCGGTGTCTCGTGATATAATTTTTGTTTTCCATCGGCAATTATTTAGTCTGATTTGTTGATTGTGTTAGTTATAATTTCGATTTTCATTTTGCTTTCCAAATTTTTGCATAGATTTTCAACTCTGAATCTTGGTGGTTGAAATTATTGTTTGATAATATAATTTGAATATTAGTGAATGTAAATTTTGTACAATCGATTCTATCGTAAATTTTTACCAAACGATTGTCTAAGATATTATTGCAAATATTAGAATATTTTTACATCCGATATCAATAATAAAAACAGCAAGACGTCGAACGCCTCTGGTCCAGTTTGGCATGATGACTACTTACCCTCTTGGTCAGCTGAGTGTCCATCATGAAGTTGTGCACATGTTTTTCCGCTCGTGTTAGCTCCAGCTTCCGGGAAACGACGGCCACCAGTAGGGCCGTACAGCCGGCACCCTGTATGTGGTCGACAGGACGATGCCGAAACCGATGGATTTGGAATTCGTCAAAGCAGCAGAGTAGAGGAAACCCCCGGTTGAAGGTTGTTGATTACACATCCGGGATTTTTTGTTGGCGACCGGATTGTTGCGGAAGCGGAAGTGTGGATTCCCCCACAGTAGACGGCAGTAGGTTGGTGACGATGGTTTCACGTTTTCGACACCGTAGAGATCGAGTTGATGTGTGGAATGGCAAGCGAAAGTAGCCAGCCGTCACATTCCAGGATGTCGGCCCAGGATTGTGTCCGTCGTTTGTTTTCGTTGTTGTATTGATGTGAAACGAGAAAGAAAAAAAGCAAAATATGGTGTGAATAACAAACTAGAGTTCGGCTCTCGAAAATTTACTTCATGTTTATGTTGAGCATATTTGTTTTTCTTTTGAATGGGCGTGTTTTTCTTTTGTTTTTTCTTCTATGTTGCATAGAATCAGGCGCTTATTTTTTGCTGGTGTTAGGCAAGAGGAGGTAAAAATTGTGATATCAATGTTTGCGAAAACTGCTGCAGTGCATAGTAAGGTTTAGTTTGATGTTACTGGTCTATAAAAGTTTGTGCTCATTCATGCCCGTTAAATTTCAACAATTTTTGGATTTCTGATTACTAACTGAAATAAATAATGATTATTTTCCGAAGTTTTCACTCAAGCACTTAAATATCAATGCATAATCGATCAGTTTGGATTTTACGAATCCCATGAGATCAATATAAATCTTCAAAGCAATGTCGAATGATTAAATGTTGAATGAGAAATTGTCTCATGAAAATTGATGCATATGAATGTTTTATGTTGCACTGCAAAAACACTGTAGAAAACATCAACTCATTGTTAATACAGTGGTTCCAGAGAGTAAATGAATCAACAATGAAGTTTGTTTGAAAGTGGTTAAGATTCAGATTACAAGTTTAGTTTAGATTTTCAAAGATGATTTTAAAGAATAAAGTACTTTTCTTTTTGTTCCGATAATTCTTCAAGTTTGTAAAAATAGTCAGACAGCCTGACAACAAATGATGGCTATTCATTTTTTAAAACTTTGTGTACTGTCTTAGCAGGGAAAAAATATGCAATTTTTTATTCAAACTAAAAAAATACAAAACAATCAGATCAAAAAATTTCAGATTTGAAAAGTGTAGTGAACTTTCTTTAAACTTCAAACCATGAATTATAGAGTTTTCTTCCGATTATTGAAAATACATCGTTTTGTGGCAACAAACGTCTTAAATCTGCTGTTTTATTCCCAAAGCCTCCTATGACAATGAAGAACTTATTTTTTCTCATATACTACTTTTTTTTCTCTTCTTCACTTCCTTTTATGGGCTAACAGTGCCAGCAAGTACCGATATGATTTATTGTTATCTTTTTCCTTCTTCAAACTCAAACACACTTGCAATCCACACACACTTGCTAGTACCTACCTACATTCTTTTCCTGCTTCATAATTCAAATTGTTTTGGATTAACTTTTTGCATTACGATCAAAACAAAATATTGTGATGGCCTGTATGTCGTGGTACATGAGTTAATTGGTTATTTTTATGCGTGAACAATTTTGGAAACTTTTAAGTTAGATTATAATTTTGCACTGTGGCTCCAGAGAGCGGTGAAATGGTGATTGTTTGCTTTTTGTTTGTCACTAACAATGACTTAGGGACATAAATTAAGTTTTAAGCAAGGCTGCTAAATATCAGTCAATATCGTTCCATCTGACCAACGTCTAGTAGTCAATGTTATCAAAAGAATATCAAAGTCGTCTACCAGTTGAATGACCTAGCTACAATGTCAGTCAGGCAGCAATGTCAATATTACGATCGACTTTCTATTTCATTTTCTGACTGAGTTGGGATGGATTTTACGTTAGAAGTTGCGCAACAGTTGAAAAAATGTTGTTTTAGGCTTTAAGTAGAAAAAAGTCACAGCAAGCATGTCGTTCATTCAACTTGGTCATGACATTGTGAGCTTATGTAGCTGACCAAAAATCAGTATTGCATGACATAGACATGCTAAGCAGTATCAAAGTCAGCTGACATTGCCTGTCTGACACTGATAATTTGCAGCTCTGGTTTTAAGTATTTAGTATAAAATTCAATTTTGTTGTATGTAAGCTTTTGTCCAATGAATTTTTTTTAATTAAATTTTAATATCCTCCTCTCATGGTATATCAGCTTTGAGCGACAAATACCTAATCGATTTAAAAAAATTTCCAGCCTAACAATCACCTCAGTGAGTAACGAAATATTAGTTTTTTTAAACAAGGTTCGTGTAAACCCCACGAGAAATGTACTTCAAAACGTCGTTGTTTGCTTGTACAAAAGTTGATTGTACATGGAAAGTGGTTCCAGAGAGTGATTCCTATTAACTTCTGAACTTTGAAAGTAAAAATACATAGAACAATTGTTTATTTTTGAAAGGTTATTCGTTAGAAAGCTGGAAATAAGTCTCTGAAGTCATGGATTTATGTTTTCAAATAGATAACAACTGATACAGAATTTTAAATTGTTCCTTTAAAATGTTTGAAGATCCCGAAAATTGCTGTTAACATTGTTGCCTTAGTTTAGGCATAAAAAAAAGTTTGGATTGTTATTTGCTATGCCCAGCCCATGCAAAGTGATCATTGTAACTTTGGAGGATTTATGTACATCAAATATTTTGAAATCACCATATGCCAAAAATGTTTTGAATATGTGGTTAAAATTGAGATCACAAATTAATTTTCTTCATAGGTTGACTATTTAGAGCACATAAATTAAATTAGGCTTTTCGATTTTAAAACTTCTATTTACATATGAATTTAAGGTGCTGCATTGTTAAATGAAAGTGGCTCCAGAGAGTGATTTCTTTTTTGACAAGGAATTCAACAGCAAGCTGCCATTCTTCCCAAATTTCTCCAGGAAGTTATGTTAATCTTTTAAAGAAGTGCTTTTTCCTGCATTTGAAAACTTTCGTCAACAAGCTTTTGTAAAACTTTGCTCAAATTTAATGAAATTGAAACGACTTTACCCAGTTGATGCTTTGATTTTTCTAAATTCTGCTGATTTATTCCTGAAGAAAGAAACTTGTTAGACACAAGACAAGACGTGATCAACATTTTGAATGCCTTTTTCATTTATTTATGCACTTTTCTCCAAGGTTACAAACACAAAGAAATGGATATAATCAGCTAAATTTTCATTCTAGTAAATAATTTGTCCATGTGCTTGTTTTAAAACACTTTCGATGCAAAGATACTGTGAACGTTCTAATACCAAATTAAGATCTATTTTACTGGCTAAACAATAGCTTATAATCAAAAATGTTCAAGAGATCGAACCATCAAAAGTTCTATGTAAAATCTCGTGTTAAGGTTACTTTGATTTATTAATATCAGTGGCTCTAGAGAGTAAATTTGATATTTTTTTTAAAGATGGTGTGATTAAAAAGGTCTAACTAACATCGTGTATTGAATTGCAATGAACATTAAAAAAGTTTAATTTCCATAATTTTGTTTCAAAAAGATATAAAGATATAATTGTTTTAGCGAATTTTTTGAAAATTGAAGTTCCGGGATTGTTCTAGAATAAAAAGTTCTCATTAATCTCGCATGCAATATGGTTATCATGGAGATAATTCATGAAACTATTGATTTAACTTTATCTGAATCGTTCGTTGGTTCATCATTTAACAAACGAACTGTTTTGAATTGCATTGAAAATCATTTAAAAAAGATGCACCTTCAGTGGCTCCAGACAGTTATTTATACATTTTTTTTTAAATCGAGGTTACAAATATATCTTTTGAAAATTATATCCACTTTTTCACAATGATTTTATAGTTTTATTAGAAAGAAATTTTTTTTAGAAAAAAAGGTGAATTTGGAAAATTCAAATGACTTTTTATTTCATCAATTACAGCATTTGTGCTAAAGACAGACAGATACATGGAGGATAGTAAAAATTATCCATTTTTTTAAAATAAATAGTAACAAATTAAAAAGAAGCTTGCATGCCATAAACTTGTGTAGAATCTACGTTAAACAAAATCGATAAAAAAATCGAGTGATTTTTGATCGTCAGTTTAAGTAACCTTGAATTTAAAAAGTGATTTTATTCTTATCTTCTACAGTTTGACTTTCGGTCTTTCAAATGTTTGAATTTAGGAAAGGTTTATCAATTTTTTCAATGAAATACCCTCAACTCTTTTTATTCTCGTCTTCGGGATTTCGGGAATATCGAAAGGGGGGGTTTATTTGATATATGTTTGTTCCGGCCAAATCATTTATAAATCAAATAAAAATTTTGAAAAAAAAAATTGTTAAGAAATTCCCAAAAAATTAGGAAAATTGAAAAATATTACTTGTTTTAAAATTCCGTACATTTTGCAAACCAGTGCATTTCAACCAAAAACAATTTTACCAGAGCCTCATAAACGTTTTGAAAATTGGATCAAGACCGTGCGAACGGGGCGGGGGGGGGGGGGGTTAGGGGTTTTACCCCCCCATGGAGATTTTTTCAATTCAAATTTTCAGTACAAAAAATGAATTTACCGGGAAATCAGTTGATCCCGAAAGGTGTTTAAAAATAATTGTTAACAAACATGTCAGAAAATTGGCTCGCCTCCGGCGGAATTTAGTCTTAAATCACTCTCTAGGCCTAAGACATTTCATTTTTCGACTGTATATGACGTTGACTAATCTAATCAATTGTATTTCGATTTGCGATTCAGTTATCCTTTTGTATTGAAACTCAAACTTGACACACAAAAACCTTAACTCGTGTTTGGAACGTATTTTTAATAAGAAGTGTAACTGAAATTCGAAACCAACCATTTGAACTTTGAAATTCATTTAAAGAATACAAATTCTAAGTATCACAAGTTGGTAACCATGTGACAGGTGTTGAATACTCACGATAGTCAACAGATTTAGTAAAATAAAAACAAAAACCTAGTATCGATGACTTTATAACACATGATTCTTGAAAAGGGTAAATCATCTCAAATTTTATGCTTGTATGAAATATTTCTCAAGAAACCAATTTCAGCCTCATTGTATTTCCTGTTTCTCATTCTTCTGAATCCATAACTCCATATTCAAATTAGTTTTTATGAATTACTCAAGGCCTCAAATTTCACATTTTTCCCAGGTGCAAGAAATTTAAAAGCTTTTTTTGATTGATTTGGGTTCCTTGAATCCAAATATGCAATTAGGTTTTTGTCAAACAGCTTTGGTTTTTGAAATCAACTTTGAAAATAATTAAAAATTAATTTTCAACATAATTAAAAATCTTTTAAGAAATTTCTTTTTTAACAAGAAATCTTCAAATCAATTATCAAGTTTCCCCAAGGTCGCAAGTTATTTTCGTATCGGCGGAAAAAGTTTTAGCAGTCTCCTACTTGTTCACTTAACTTCATTTATACTATTTATTAAATATTTACCACTTTTATCTAAAAACCTGGCAAAATCCGGGCATTTTATTTCAAAATTGTCGTCCGGGCAATATCCGAACAAACTTTGTGAAAACCTACTTATCAAAAATCAATAAAAAAACTTTTTAATTTTTTTTATCTTGATTAATCAGCAGATTTTGATTCTTATTTAAGGTTTTCAGAAAACCTTTCATAAGTTTATTTATGTAACTTGCTCAATTTTTTTTTTTCATAATTTTCACATAAATTTAATTATTTTAATGGCAAACCTTTTTTAATTTATCTTAAATAATTTTAAATGTTTCTCATTGTTTTTTAATTGTGAATTTTGTGTTCTGAAGAATAGAAAAACTTAGTTCTACCTTTTGAAACTTTGATAACTGGAAGAATTTGAATATACAAAATGATTTTATAACTGATTTTGACAACTGGAACTCTTGAAATAATATAGATATTTTTCTTTGTATCAAATTATATTTAATCATCAAGTAGGTAAATGTTTTGAATAAATTCTTTCAAATAAATGTTTTGTATAAATAAGTTAAAAATGATTTTTTTTCCTTAATCATGATTTTGCAATTCAAAGTTCAAAATAATACAAGGTAATTTTTAAATCATGCCTTGAGTTGAAAATGAAGAAAACGGAATGTTGATTAAGACGAATTATTATCGTTTTGATGAATAATTTCAAATCATGATTAAATTTTTACCTGCTCTGAAATTTATCTTCGAATTCGGATTTAGATTTATTTAAATCTGGGTGATTTTTTAAAATTGTATTTCTATGATTCTTTTGTCCGAAGCATTAAATTCTGGTTTTAAATCAAAATTTTAAATCGCATTCGTTTTCTGTGTTTTCGGAAAAATTGAAGTTAAATTTGAAAACTTGACTTCTTAGTATTTATTTTCAAGCAAATGTCTAGTTCACAATAAGGAACATCATTTTAAATACATTATTGATGACTTGCTTGAAAAAGGAATGATTCTTAACCTTGAAAATCTGGATTCTGAATTTTGAAACCCCACCCCCCCCCCC
Organism: Uranotaenia lowii; assembly: GCF_029784155.1. NCBI lineage: Eukaryota > Metazoa > Arthropoda > Insecta > Diptera > Culicidae > Uranotaenia > Uranotaenia lowii. The sequence continues at coordinate 265,976,484 of NC_073692.1, forward strand.
ATGAGCGGGTCCTTCGCACGGGCCTGAATTGGATAACGTTTCAAACATAGTAGCAATTGATGAAAAACCCAAAATAATGGATTTCCTTAGATCTGTTATAAATTTACTAGAACAAATATGATCGAAGAAGACTAGAAATGTCAAACACAGCTTTGGTAATATTGATTGACAATTAACTGCTGATCCATCCTTTGCTAAACAACAGCTGAAAATCACGAAGCAGAATAATTTTCAAATCTGTGTTCAAATTGTTTACTTATCGCTAAGCTATTTTGGGTAAAACAACTAAAAAGTTCCCAAAGCCGAAAGTTTGCTTTCATTTGGCAATTAAATTAGCTGAATTTTTTATTTAAACTTTGTTCCTGATTTGGGCGAAACAATTTGTTCTAGTTTTTAGGTTTATCATTATTTTTTACATTACAGAATGGTCTCCTTCATTGAAATACTTGTTTGTGCTCAGCAAATTTATGTCTAATAAGTTGTTGTTCATATTTGTCAATATGAACTGTTATACAAACACGTAATATTCTTGCTTTGAAAAAAATTATCAACTTTGTTTACCGCTCAAAAATCAGTGCTGGCTCCAGAGAGTGATGAAATATTTTTAATTTGATTAACATTCGTATGACGAATTTTAGGGCAACACTTATGAGTAAGCCTATAAAAATCGAAATGAATAGCAGTCGTGGCTCCAGAGAGTGATTTAAGCAAAAATTCGAAGAAAAAAGTTTTTTTTCGAAAAAATTTGGCATTTTAAAAAACGTAGGATGTAGGATGTTGGTAAAATTTTATGTTTTTTGAAGAGATCTCAATGCATCTTCCCACTAAGCGTACATCTTTCAAGAAACCAAGATTCGATCTCATAACCTCTGGCTTAGAAGACTTGAACAATTTCTTCTAGGCCACGGTAATTGGCGTTAAGGGGGGGGTAGGGTCTAACACTTTCAAAAAATCGATTTTTTTATTTATTTATTTTCTTATTGTAAAACATTTCAAAAATGTTGTGTCAAATTTTCAAGTCAATTGAAGCAAAACTGAAGAAGTTATAGGCCTTTATCTCCTCCTATCTAATACTGCAAGAAAGCAAGAGCAGAAACTTCAAACGCGTTTTTCTCGAAAGCACATTTTTAAAGTCCGTGGACATCGTCATTTGAAAACTACTTATCCGATTCTTTTCAAATTTGGAACATATTTTCTACATATAAAATACCAGACCCCAACGTTTTTCTTTTTTGTTTTTTTTTACTTTGGGGAGATTTTACAGGTGAAAAATGGCGGATTTTTCCGTGAAAAATCGTAGTTTTTACTTCAAACAGCCACAAAAATTTCATAAAATTTTTTTTAAGTTAAATAAAAACGTTGGGGTCTAGAAAAACATCTATTAAAAATATTTTGCCCGGATTTTTTGATTTCAGATGATTCTGTGCTGAGATACAGTGTCCACCGCAAATCCTGTTTTCTAAAAGGCATCCTCGAAAGTGCTCCGTCACTGGCTCATTTTTCAATATTTTTCTACGAAAAAATTACTAAATGTTCTTTTAACAATGCTTTGTATAATGCAAAAAATTTGAATACATTTGTTTGAACGATAGCTCTAGAAAAAAATCGTGAAAATGTTGTTTTTTTATACCCGTTAGACCCTACCCCCCCCCTTAATTTATTTGTATTAAATATGTCACTCATTCCTCATATTACTTATTTAATTAAGTTTTGCTAATTGTATGCATAAATTCAATATTATTGACACCAAATCATTTATTTATGATTTAAAAAATATCCAGTACCTCCTATCTAAAACTTATTGCTGCCCAGTTGCCGGCAAGCATGACGAAAAACATCCACCACATTGTAAAACTTTTATTTAAATGACCTCCCGCTTCCAGAACGGAATCATACCGGTCAATGCAAACGAACCGGATGATATATGAAACATGGTTTGCCCTCCGATATTATTCAAAACCGGGTTTCGGTTTAAAACTGTGCTATTCCACTTGTTGTTTCAAGATAGCTTCGTAGGATCTGAGTACGTACATATTTGTTGAATCTGGTTTGTTGCACAGCTAAAAGCTTGGCTCGGCGGCGATTTGATTTGGAAAGGACCAAACTGGCACTGGCCACCCAGAATAGTGGCGAAGATTTATGATTTTACCGTTCGGTGGTTGCATTTTGGTGGCGTCCAATTGCAGGGTAAATGTTGAATTAGGTACCAACAAAAAATGGACGCTGTAATTGCCCACTCGGGAGTTTTTGGCTCCAGTACATCCATCACCAGTTGCAGGTGTAAAATTTACGAGCCACCGAATAAACTAGAGCAACGTGCCTAGTGTTCAGCTTTTTTGTCTAAATAGAGAAACTTTGCTTTTTTAATAAAATTATAATTTGAACATAAAGATAATAAAATTTATTTATTTATCATGGTATCTAATAAAAAATTCAGCAAAATTCAAATTAAAAAATCATCATTTATTTCTATCGTTTGAGAGGATTATTATTTACAATTTCCATGACATAGAGTTGATTTTTCTACTCAGCTCCCTCGACTCCAAATTCATTATATGTTCAGATATGTTAGCCTGTTTTGTAGCTTGACATGATAATTAAAACTCCTTAAACCCACCTTTCTGCCACACTGGGCCCAGGTTTTCGCCTAGTGCACAGAGGAACGACATACCTTTATGTACAGAACGAGCTACATTAGTGCCATCATCATTTCAGCACGAACGGTTGTTTGAAGAGAAATAATGTCACTTAATCTCGGCAGCTTTTGGCAAACTTGCTGGTCGATTGCTGCATATGAACTGGGGCTGAAACTGAGTTGGGCAATATTTCATCTCACAAATGGGTCATGTGAGCCAGACCATGGAGTTATGTATGTACATATTTAGTCCTTACATCAACAATGTCCTGTTTCAGGTTTCGATGAAGGGATGAAAGTTTACATGACTGCTTCCGAGTCGATAAGAAAATTGATTAAGACCGTGCTCCAGCAACTTTCCTCCATAGAATATCATTACAATTTTTTAATTTTCTTTTTTTCATTCTGATTTTGTAGTTTTTATTTAATATTAAAATCACAAAATGTTTGAATCATCCCAACAATAACTTCACGAGCAATAGTTCTACTTCGCTAAATGGTACAGAAGCTGCAGAAAACACGACAATAACCGTGCCCCATCAGTTCGTTCTGCAGAACGGCGTCAAGCATTGTCGGTAAAGTTTCTACCCTCAGTCTTCGCAGGCAGCTGTTGCCGAGATTGCAGTTGAGGACATTCATCTTTGCCATAGATCATCAAGATTCTTCACAACATAAATGGTGGAAATTTCTGTCCCATAAACAAGAGACACACATCATAAAATTAGAATTGTCTTAGCGCTTGTTCACCCATACTTGTAGTGAGCAAAATTTGCTGCAGATTTGTTGAATTCTTGCTGGGCTGTGAAAATCCGTATGTTGGAAACATAAAAACATATCAGAATAGACTGAGTCGATTTGAGGTCATTTTTGAATTTCTCAAACTCTGGGGTCTGAAAGGCTTCGTCTTGGTCCAAAACTCGTTCATGATTTTTAGCAGAATTTTTAAGTCACGTTAACATGAGTAAATTTGAACTGATAAATTTGTATGGGAAAGTTGAATATTTAATACTGAAAAATCAGCATCATTTTTGTTTCTTCTGTGGAATCGAGCCAGCTGATGGTTTTTGTGCAAATTTATAAATTTCCTAAGGGATATTTTCCGCTTAGCTGTTTAACCTTCCAAAACTGTACGCAAAATATCCGTTTTGGGGAAATTTGAGTTGAAGTTTGATTTCGTTCTCCTGGCTGTAAGTGTTAACCGATTTTGATGATATTATATTCATTGTGTAGGTAATTTATTCTTATTGTTCATCATTTCAAAATAAAGTCGATAGGTATTACCAGGTTATCAGAAACTGATTCAGAAAGTAAAAAGTCCGAAAAATCAATTTTATTTTCAAAATACTCATAACTTCTGATAGCTTTTCTGAATTTAAGTGTTTCATTAATGTTTGAAATCGTCAAGAGTCCATCTATCCGACAATATATAGGCATGTTGGGGATCAATGAAAGTTTTGACCGCTATCTCAGATCTTCCGGTAGAAAAAAATTTTACTTAAAAAAGACATCCAATTTTGGCTTTGCTTAGCTGAATTTCATTTCCCTATGAACCGATGTTCAAAACTCAAATTTTAATTTTTTGTCGTTAATTTGATCATTATTTTCATAGAACATACTTGGTCTGTCAAAATACCCTGTTCTTCAGTATATTGGAATGATGATAAAGTTGTTTGTCATATTGACCAGAACAGCTTTGGAGGGTTAAGAAGGGTATGTCTTTTCGCATTGATAAACAATAAATTCAATTGACATCACTGCTAGAAGCTCGCTAGTGCTCAGCAGTGATGTCAATTGAATTCATTATTTTTTAATACCAAAAGACACACTCGCATTCGAAATCACACGGTAAGGCTGAATGAATAATCTTTGGGAGGCAGTGTTGTCCAATTCTACCCTAAATAAGTCCGAAGGTTTCATGAAAAATACCAAATTATCCAGTTTTAGAAAAAAGAATCCTTTGATATTCGTTACTACGTTGAATATCTGTAAAACAAATGATCCGAAAATTTTAGAGATCTATCAGATCTGGAAAGTAAACAAAGGCCTATGACACGGTAATCCGTATATCGTATATCCGTAGTGGAACCTGTTGAAATGAGTAATTCAACGCAGGTTTCAGTGGTGGAATAGAGTTTTTTTTATTATAGAGACTTTGAGTAGGCTCACTAATTCGACTCTGTATGTGGAATAGAGTTATCTTTATTCATGTTTCGTCAGTCTAGCCATTACATAACTACACAAGTCATTAGCGATTGCTATCGTCGCACTCTCCACTTATCATATTCCCTAATCGGGGAAGTACTCATTTCTCAATGAGTACTTTGATACTCTTACCCAGAATATCTGGCAACACTGTTGTGCTACCACAAACCCAATTTGATTATTCCCGCCTAACCGTGTGATGATGTAAACATTTGTACTGCGTTTACCATCATCACCTGTCTTCAGCAATCATTGATCTATTGTTCTCGATTGCGAATTGAACATAGCAAAAGGAACCAAAACAAACAATGTTTTGGTTCTGCTCGTGGCAGCAGAAGTTTGCTGCTGTGCCGCTGTGCTGCTGCTGTTCCGGAGGAAACCGTAAGTTTCAACACAACCTTATCTCATTATTCCATTTAACCTAATAAATGAACTGTACTTTGAGAAGATTACAAAGGTTTTTGGTGGCAAAAGAAGCTATGATTAAATTGCTTTAAAATATTTCAAATTTTAGTAAACTGTTCAAGATATGTACATAGTGGATGCAGTGGAAAGAAATATTAGATTGTATTTTTTTTTTGTTTGGAAAATATGCATTTTTTTTAAATCTTGACCACAGTTTTTTTTAGAATACAGATCAAGCATATTGCATTCAAAATAAAAAATCGATCAATTTTCTATAAGAAAAATCTGAATTTTCAAGAAGTATTAAAACTCAGGAATCAAATCAGATCTCACATCCAATAAATCGTTGTTGAAATCCAGGATCAAAATCTAGCTCAGAAATACTTATTTGTATATTTTTTTTCAAAGAAAACATTTTCATTGAAGCATGCTTGGCATCGCTCCTCAGATTTGCCCGTTCAGAGTAAGAGCGTGTATTTTTTTCGCTGTGCTCTTCCCAAGCAGAGAATCTTTAAAAAATGCTCAGTTACCTCCAGAGCGACCAAGCGTCCACCCAAGTGTGGGCAAGAGATGCAAGCAAACTGATGAAGTGCGTTCTCTGTGCAGATTAATTCGTTCGCACTCGGGCGAAAGAGAAGCTTTACAGAAAACTCGGTTTGTCTTCATCGGTTGCGTCTGGATCGATGTTTGGAAGTGTGTCAGAATTTACAATGCAGAATATAAATCTAACGGAACTAAATGAATAACGCCAAAGGTAGTTAAGATAGAATGCTGGTGTTTTCGACAACATTGCTCTGTAAAATAAAGCGCATATTTTGATATGAAATATAAAGTTTAGAAGTCCACCAATAGCGAGATATAAATCATAACTTTCTTGTTTAGCATTTTAGAGCTTTAGTTTCTTCTACAAAGTTATTTATCTCAACAAAATACGCAACTTTGCTTAACATATCAAAGTTCTACAATCTTAACTCAAGGAGATACGGTTGAATTAAAACAAAAAATACTTGAAAAATGCTCTACAAAAAGTTATTGTTATTATCGCGCTATTTTTAAATCTCTCGCCTTTAAATTTTATATCAAAATATGCGAATTAACAACTTTGCCCAAAACACCTATCTTTTCATTCCTGATCGAGTTCCTCTAGATTGATGTTCTGCACCAGGACAAATGATTAGCTACGAAAGCTTTCTTCGGTCGAAAAATATCAAAAGCGTAGCGGTTAAGGAAGATAAATCCTAAATTTTACGATTTGTGAAAGTTTTGAAGTTTTATTATTAAAATTTGTCCCAGATCCCTGCGTAATGTTCACGGTTTGTTTAAAAGACAAAGATTTTTGGATAATTTTAGTAAATGTTACTTTTCGAATTGCTGCTTTTGTAAATTAATGCTTCCTACGTACGATATTAAAGTACATAAACCTAAGTATACAGCAATTTGCGGATGCCCGAATATTGTGAAAAAACCACTTGGATTTTGCCCAGTTTTATCCACATTATTTGGAAAATGAAACAAGAAAATCAAATTCAGTTTAAAATTGTTTGTCAGAAATTGAGTTTGTGAAAGTTTATTTCTTCAAAAATCAAACCAAAACTTTCCTTCGTATGCTTTAAACATAAATTTGACACTGCTGATGTGTTGCAACAAAAAAATGTAAGTCGTTTTCCTTCACTAGATGAATGTCTGGAATTTCCTCAGATTTGGCCGGATATTGCTCGGTTTATGGAATGAAGAATTTCAGATTATTTACCCGGTTTTCACCATGTTTTTCAAATAATTTGCCAGGAAGTGCCCGGCCCGGCTACGTACAGAAATAGTTCATACATAAATCTACATTGGATCTCTTCAACTGATGCACTGTTCCGCACTGCATAACGGCTTTTTTTTTGAAGAAAACATTCCTGCATTGAAATCTTTCCGGCTGGATACACTGAGCTACGCAGCAGCGTCGCTAGAGCACAATTTTCTAGCCAGCTCCTTCTCTTTTCTGTAGAGCGAGCGACGTCCACCCGACCGTCAGAGCAACCGCAATCGGGCGCACTCGGCAAAAAGATAAGTGAACGTTGATCGGCTGAGCAGTGCACTCGGAAACCGAAGTGATAAAAGTGTATTTCGTTCTCTGCTCTGTTCTGTTTGCGAGGTGTTGGACAAGCATGATTGATGACATGACATGACAATGATTGAAGCTAACAGTCTGGTTTATCACATCAGAAATGAAATTAGATATCTGGATCTTAATCCACTATCCACCGACCGTGGCCTATAGGACAGCCTAAGGGATAGTCTTCTGAACCAAAGGTCATGAAATCGAATCTCGATCACGGGATACATGGTACTCTTTTTGTAGGCTGGTGGTTTTAGCATTTGACAGATTCCACACCAAATCGACAAGAAGTTGGCATGACCCTCTCAGAATTCAATGAAACTTTGTCGGTATAAAGATCTTACTAAGTATTGCAACTTGGCATACTCAGTGTTCCTAAAGTTTATCCAGACTAAAATTTGAAAAGGGCCAAACTTATCAGTCAAAAATTTCTGAAACATTTTAAGCTCGAAATTTACAATCCCTACACAAATGTGGTTCATGAGAGAGTTTTGGAAAAATGATTGAATTTTACGAAAAAAATTGTTTTTTTTTTAAATCCTACATTAAGAAAAATGCATTTCAAAAACTAAAACTCAATTAAAAAAAAGCCATCTCAAAATTTAATGACCTCTGCTTCATCGACCTTTATTGAGCGTTTGACAAAGTCTCAATAAAAACGACCAGATGCTTTGAGTTCACATAAACATTTCATTTCCAATAATAAAATATTAACAATCTATCACCAATGCAAAAAACTGTTAGTTTTGAACTAAAACTATACACGTTACATAAAATATTTTATTTCAGTATGGACTTGAAAAAGTTTTTCTTAGAAAATCTTGTTTCCCTTTAATATGCGCAAAATTGAGTTTCAGTTTTTAAAATGCATTTTTCTCAGTGTAGGATTTTAAAATATTATTTGTCAATATTTTTTCTTTAAAATTCAATATTTTTTCTAAAACTCCCCCGTAGACCACATTTGTGTATTTAAAAAAAAATTGGCCTAAAAAGTTGCCCCTTTTCAAATGTTAGTCTTGGTCTTTATTGCAAAACTAAGTATGCCAAGTGTCTTAACTACGTGAGGACTAAACGCACACCAAGTTTCATTCAATTCTGAGAGGCTCATGCCAGAAACTGTGTCGAGTTTGCGCGAAATCCGTCATTTGTAAGATGCTAGAGATCATATCCTTGAAAGATGTACGCCTCAGTAGTAGGTAAATCTGATCTCTTGAAATAAACAGAAGATTTGGTTTGTTCGTTAAAAAAATTGAGAATTCATCAAATATATTCAATACGAATTCCAAAACTCGAAAAAACTAGATACAGACAGAGGTGCAAAGAGATCCCTTCATGTTACATGCATAAGGTTGCCATTTTTTCAGCACGTATCCGGGCCGACAGAAACCTGACAATGTTATATAAAAACCTGACAAAATCCGGGCATTTGATTTTTAACCCTTTAATGCATGACTTTTTTTAAATGAGAATATCCGCTATTGGTTCATTGAAATAATTACATTTTAATTAGAATAACACAACACAACAGGTTTGAAGTCGTTATTTTGAGTATTATAAAAGTTATGGCCCATCGAAGTTAAAAAAATAATTTTTGAAATTCTTAATTAATAACAATACGATTTTGCCATTTTCTACCAAACCTTGATCATTGGGTGCAGAAAAGTGTTTCTGATTGATTGAGATTAAAAAAATTGTTAGAACTTTCAAATCTGAAGAAATAACAACGATTTTCCAAAAACTACTTTTTAAAAAAAATAAATAAATTTGTTTTTTGCAATTTTTCCGCATACTTTGTTCGATATCTTACACATACATTAGAATATCGCAATAAAACTACCATGGACTGATTTCTTTTAATCTCTAAAATATTTTTTGTGAACACATCACTCAAAAATATCCACGTGTTTTCGAGAAATTTGGATTTTGATTAGTATTGTTTTAAAACAACACTATGCATTAAAGGGTTAAATTGACGACCAAAAATCCGGGCAATATCCGGGCAAGTTTTGTCAAAACCCAGAAATTACTCAATAAAAATCAAGATAAAAAACTAAATATGTTTTCATCAAAACTTATCGACAGATTTTTGATCGTATTTTAGGCTTCCAAAAAACTTTTCATAATTATTTTTGCAAAACTTCCAATAACAATTTGCCAAATAATGTTAAAAAATGTGGGAAAAATCCGGGCTTTTTTCACAAAATAAGGGCAACCGGGCCGGGCTGGACTGTTCCGAAATTTTGTATCAAATATCCGGGCATACCCGGATAAAACCAGATAATCTGGCAACCTTATACATGCAGCGCCGATTCTAACTGCCGGACGTCAGATACGAAAGAATCATTTTGATAAATGTCAAAATGATTCTTTTTCCCTTACGAACAGAACGTCGAACGTGTCTGCAAGTAAAAGTCTGCTGTGCGATAACATCCTTTGACTGCACGTTTCGAAAAATTCAAACGATTTTCCCAAGCTAGGGTCACTTGCAAGTCCGAAGATAAAATCACTTGAGCCGAACAGAAAGAATCATTTCCGAAGATTGCGACATTGCATGTTTCTGGCTTGCTGCGTGCAGCGATGCCATCCCAAGCAACCGAAAGTCACATATTTACATGAATGAAGGCATCGAAAGTTACATATTGGCTGACAAAGAGAATCAATTGCCCAATTCCCTTTAGTGAACTTTATGTACTCATTAATGAACTTGAAAGTTGCAAAAGTGATTAAAATGTACGTTGTATGTGACTTGTTTTGCCCAATTCCCATTAGTGAACTATATGTGCTCATTAACGAACTTGAAAGCTGCAAAAGTGATCTATACGTACGTTATACGGGACTTAAGTCACATAAAGGGCACAAAAGTGCCCAATACGGGATTTGGTAAGTCACATAAAGGGCACGAAAGTGCTCAAACGGGATTTGATAAGTCACAAAAAGAGCATTGATGTGCTTTCAAAATCAAATCATCTCTTCGAGTTTTAGTTTCAGTTAGAACAACATCTAGGCGTGGTCTCGTGGTAGCGTGTTCGATTCTCACCACGAAGGTCGGGGTTCGATCCCCAAGCCGGGTAAGTTTTTTTTCAATAAGTAGTTATGTACTTGAGTGACCATTCTGATGCGATATGTGTAGGAAATGTAGGAAAGAAGCAATTGTGCAATTTGTCCGGCGCGTGGCATCATGGCGGCACCGGTACAGAACACAGTAAATAATCAAAAGAAGGTGATATGAACCGAAGCCAACGGTTCAGTTGAGATAGAGAGAAATTTTTTTGCTCACTTTGCGATTTTTTGAAAGCTGAATTAAGAGGCCGCTGGAAGCTGAATAGAAGATCATTAAGGCTTTTTTGGAACTTGAAAGTATCAATAAGAACTTAAATTTTGAGCTGCATAGAGCGTACTTCATGTCAATGATGGGGCTGAGTAAGCGTTTTTGTACCTGTTTTATGGGACTTTTGGTTGCTTGGGATACCCTCAAACGGGGCATCATGCAACAGCGGGATTCGATGCAACATTTATATAACACTACATCGAATAAATTTTTAATTTAATGTATTGTAATAAAGTTATCTTTTAATGATAACAAAATGATTATGACATAATTTCTCGCATCTTAAGCTAGTTGTCTTAAGTTTTTTATTTTTAAGTAAAATTTGAAAAATCGAGCTATAAATGTACAAATTTTAACATTTTTTGATGCCGAAAAAAACTTTACCCAGTATGACGGATCGGCTTGATAAAATTACCTACAAACTTTTTACAGGTTTCCTCATATTATACCAACATTGTTGGTGTAAAAATATTTTTCGAAAAATCACCCAATTTTTTTAAATTAATATTTTTAATATTCAGTTAGTTGCCTGGGGTTAAATGCAACAAAATGCAAATCAAAGAAATACCTTGTAAATCTCGTTTCCAAGTGTTGGAATATGAATGTTTTGAATCACGCGTTTGTAAACATTTAAATTTCATTCATCCAAACATTTATTTTTATGATTTCAGCTTTTAGAATTTTTCGTAGTATTATTTTACCCCTAAATGTATGCAGCATACTTAATTTCAGAAAAAATGTGAAAATTTATTTTTACAGACCCCCCCCCCCCCCCTACTGCAATTGATGTTGTCATACGTAATGGTCTTTAAGAAATCACAAATATATTAAAAATTATGAATTTTCGTACGTGTTCATAAGATTTTTCATTAAAAACAAAGTTTGTTGCAAGTTACCACATTTTCTAAGAAGGGTGAAAATCGCATGTTTTTTTTAAATTAAAAATAACTGAAGAAACCAATAATTTTTTTAACTACGCCAATTTGATGTCCCAGCATCCTTAAAACTTTTGATGCATAAAGGATACGATTAACTGTGAACATAAGTTTTTTAGAAGCTATTGAAGTTGAAAATTGTTGCATGTTGCCCCAGTTGACGGTATGTACCGATTTTCGGGTACTTATATCAATTTTCGACCAAGAATCGGTAATTACCGAATACCGATGTTTGACAAAACATACAGATTTCATACCGATTTTTGGAGAATTTATTCAAAAAGAAGAATTTAAAAAATTGACTATAATTAATTTTTTTTTAATTTTTTCAATTCTTAAACATTTATATTGTTTAAGAATTGAAAAATTGGCAAGAAATTTAGCCAGCTAGCCTCAGTAACGTGGATAGCATCTTTGTCTTCTATGCCAACTGTCTTTTGATCGAATCTTTTTCATCAAAAAATATGGTATATTATAAATTATTGCAGTTTTGGACGTTAATAGATGACATCTTGAAGTTGTATGTTTATAACTGTTCCTAAGAGCAAGTTCACTCGTGTTGGGAAAAAGTGGTAGAAATTTTGACACTTCCAGCACATTTTGAAAATTTTACAATGCAAAAACATTCTCAAGATCTGCAGCCGTCAAGTTTTTTTTACAACACGTGTTCTATTTTCGCATGCTGTGATGATATAAAAGCAATATTTCTATCACATAAAGCTGAAATTGAAACAGTGCTGAACACATTTTTACATGGTAAAATTTAAAAATATGCTACAAGTGACAAAATTTCTACCACTTTTTCTCAAAACCAGTGGACTAGCTCTAATTCTACGATCGTTCCTCTATTATGTGTTGTGAGTAGGGTGGTCGGATTTACCGGTTTCTTTTAAATCCGGTATTTCGGTATTTGTAATTTATAAAACCGATAAAACCGGTAAAACCGGTATTTTTCAAAGCATATCGAATTCATGAAAAATTTTCGTCTAATTTCAGTAGTAATGGCATAAGATGCTCAGAATTTATAAAGCAAAAGATTTAACAACATTTTCAACAACAACGATTGAAAAATATGGTATTGTGTCTTTAAATTATCCGTTTGTCAGAAATCTATCAATAAAAAATCTAACTATAATACCTATTTATCATCGACATTTCGTTATTATAATTTTGCTGTGAGGTTACAGAAATTATAGAAGTTTCATATAATTTTCAACGAATTTGTGTTCTGTAATCTGTAATACAGTATTCAGATTTACGAGCAGACTTTACAAATTTAGTAAAAGTTTTAAATAGTCTTTCATGAAAATGATATACAAAATATATAGTTACGGTAGAACCCGACCAACGGTAAACCAATCAGCGATCACCTGCAGATCACCTGACGTGGAGACATGCCAGCCATCAGCAGCGCACCTGCGAGACTGCAAGCTCAGCAGTTAATCACCATAAAAGACCTTGCCGTCCACATGCTCGCTCTCTTGGACCTCGACCTTCATAGTGAAAACATCGTGTAGTGATTATTGTTAAGGTAAAAGTGTGTAAATGGACAAATAAAGCTTTTTAAAAAAAGCAAACCAGGACTCCATCCTGTAATTATATATTTTGATAAACCAAAAGATTTTCGGTTAAAAAAATAACTATATTTGATTAGGCAAAACATAAAACACTATGACAAAGTTTCTGGATGGCTCACAGAATTACAGATTTTTTTTGTCCAAAATACGAATGTTTTCCCCGCAACCTAGAACGTGATCGCATCCAGTTTTCCTTTCCAACATTAAAACGAACAAATAGGAATAAAAATCTGTTAAAAATCCAGTCAAAACTTAGCAATAAAATAGTGGTTTGGATCTGAACCATACGCTTTAATTATAATACTGTTGCAAATTTATAAAAAAAACTTTGTTACTTCTTTCTCTGGAAAAAGGAAATTCAGGAGTTCCATCAATTACCTGGAAAATATTGATAGATATATTTCTTACAAACATTTTAACACTGTTGACTCTTATTGAAGCATTTTATGTTTTAAAACAAAGATGGAATTTTCTAATCAGTTTTCAAGATTTTTGGTTTTACATTTTAAATTTGTGAAAGCCCGGCACCGCTTAGAACAATTTTGATAAACTTTTGCATTTTCGCATCTTTTGACCAAATTCCAGTTTTTCAATGAAAAATACAGTGATAATTGTGGAGCAATCTTAAATTTCTTGTAGCTGTATTTTTTCTCCAGTCATTGTACACTTGTACAATTTTTAAATGTTGTGGAGAGTTAGTTCGATAGCTGAACTGAAATGTGTAAAGTTTTATGAAAAAATATCATCTAAGAGAGTGATGGCAGCTTGTCAATGCTCTTTTGGACGCCACTATTAGCTTTAATTCAAAAAGTGACATCGATAAGTTTTAGCAATAGTTAAATCTCACATAAACATTGCAGTTCGGTTTATTGAGCTTGGATTTTGAAGCTGATTGAACAAAATTTGAGTATTTGTACTCATACATATTTGGTAGACAAAAATACATTTAGCTGTGTCAATTTCATTTCAATGCCAAAGAATTTTGAAAAATTCACCGGAAATACTGGTTTTTTACCGTCTCGATAGTCGGTATTTCCGGTATTGAAAAATGGACGGTTTTACCGGTTTTACCGGTTTCGGTAAAACCGGTTAGACCACCCTAGTTGTGAGCCTACTTGGTTGAATAGTTCTACTGAATCAAAGCAATCGAAAGATTCCCTTTAATTCAACCACGCTACGGGCGCGATAGATAGTATTCAGTATAAAGAATTGGTAGCATTAAGAACACAAAATGACAAAAGTGTTATTGTTCTAAAATAGCTGGACAATATTTCTGCTTATAAAGTTGAAGAAACTATTTTGTTAACCAATTTTTTAAAAGGCGTTTTCACATTTTTCATTTTTAATATTTGTATTTTAATTTTTTTCCTTTTGTGTATTGGTTTTATTTTGATTATTATCAAATTTTTTTAGCTCTCGTACTCTCTTGTTTTATTTTTGTTATCTCTGTTATTTTTAATTTTAGTCATTTTTGTAATTTTTGTCATTTTATACATTTTGTAATTTTTGTAATTTTTATAATTTTTGTAATTTTTGTAATTTTTGTAATTTTTGTAATTTTTGTAATTTTGGTAATTTTTGTAATTTTTGTATTTTTTGTAATTTTTGTAATTTTTGTAATTTTTGTAATTTTTGTAATTTTTGTAATTTTTGTAATTTTTGTCATTTTTGTAATTTTTGTCATTTTTGTAATTTTTGTAATTTTTGTAATTTTTGTAATTTTTGTAATTTTTATAATTTTTGTAATTTTTGTAATTTTTGTAATTTTTGTAATTTTTGTAATTTTTGTAATTTTTGTAATTTTTGTAATTTTTGTAATTTTTGTAATTTTTGTAATTTTTGTAATTTTTGTAATTTTTGTAATGTTTGTAATTTTTGTAATTTTTGTAATTTTTGTAATTTTTGTAATTTTTGTAATGTTTGTAATTTTTGTAATTTTTGTAATTTTTGTAATTTTTGTAATTTTTGTAATTTTTGTAATTTTTGTAATTTTTGTAATTTTTGTAATTTTTGTAATTTTTGTAATTTTTGTAATTTTTGTAATTTTTGTAATTTTTGTAATTTTTGTAATTTTTGTAATTTTTGTAATTTTTGTAATTTTTGTAATTTTTGTAATTTTTGTAATTTTTGTAATTTTTGTAATTTTTGTAATTTTTGTAATTTTTGTAATTTTTGTAATTTTTGTAATTTTTGTAATTTTTGTAATTTTTGTAATTTTTGTAATTTTTGTAATTTTTGTAATTTTTGTAATTTTTGTAATTTTTGTAATTTTGGTAATTTTTGTAATTTTTGTATTTTTTGTAATTTTTGTAATTTTTGTAATTTTTGTAATTTTTGTAATTTTTGTAATTTTTGTAATTTTTGTAATTTTTGTAATTTTTGTAATTTTTGTAATTTTTGTCATTTTTGTAATTTTTGTAATTTTTGTAATTTTTGTAATTTTTGTAATTTTTGTAATTTTTGTAATTTTTGTAATTTTTGTAATTTTTGTAATTTTTGTAATTTTTGTAATTTTTGTAATTTTTGTAATTTTTGTAATTTTTGTAATTTTTGTAATTTTTGTAATTTTTGTAATTTTTGTAATTTTTGTAATTTTTGTAATTTTTGTAATTTTTGTAATTTTTGTAATTTTTGTAATTTTTGTAATTTTTGTAATTTTTGTAATTTTTGTAATTTTTGTAATTTTTGTAATTTTTGTAATTTTAGTAATTTTTGTAATTTTTGTAATTTTTGTAATTTTTGTAATTTTTGTCATTTTTGTAATTTTTGTAATTTTTGTAATTTTTGTTATTCTTGTAATTTTTGTAATTTTTGTAATTTTTGTAATTTTTGTAATTTTTGTAATTTTTGTAATTTTTGTAATTTTTGTAATTTTTGTAATTTTTGTAATTTTTTTAATTTTTGTAATTTTGTCATATTTGTCATTTTTGTAATTTTTGTAATTTTTGCAATTTTTGCCATTTTTGTAATTTTTGTAATTTTTGTAATTTTTGTCAGTAATTTTTGTAATTTTTGTAACTTTTGTCATTTTTGTAATTTTTGTAATTTTTGTAATTTTTGTCATTTTTGCAATTTTTGTAATTTTTGTAATTTTTGTAATTTTTGTAATTTTTGTAATTTTTGTAATTTTTGTAATTTTTGTAATTTTTGTAATTTTTGTAATTTTTGTAATTTTTGTAATTTTTGTAATTTTTGTAATTTTTGTAATTTTTGTAATTTTTGTAATTTTTGTTATTTTTGTAATTTTTGTCATTTTTGTAATTTTTGTAATTTTTGTAATTTTTGTAATTTTTGTAATATTTGTAATTTTTGTCATATTTGTCATTTTTGTAATTTTTGTAATTTTTGCAATTTTTGCCATTTTTGTAATTTTTGTCATTTTTGTCAGTCATTTTTGTAATTTTTGTAATTTTTGTAATTTTTGTAATTTTTGTAATTTTTGTAATTTTTGTAATTTTTGTAATTTTTGTAATTTTTGTAATTTTTGTCATATTTGTCATTTTTGTCATTTTTTGTAATTTTTGCAATTTTTGCCATTTTTGTAATTTTTGTCATTTTTGTCAGTCATTTTTGTAATTTTTGTCATTTTTGTCATTTTTGTCATTTTTGTCATTTTTGTCATTTTTGTCATTTTTGTCATTTTTGTCATTTTTGTCATTTTTGTCATTTTTGTCATTTTTGTCATTTTTGTCATTTTTGTCATTTTTGTCATTTTTGTCATTTTTGTCATTTTTGTCATTTTTGTCATTTTTGTCATTTTTGTCATTTTTGTCATTTTTGTCATTTTTGTCATTTTTGTCATTTTTGTCATTTTTGTCATTTTTGTCATTTTTGTCATTTTTGTCATTTTTGTCATTTTTGTCATTTTTGTCATTTTTGTCATTTTTGTCATTTTTGTCATTTTTGTCATTTTTGTGGTAGGCGGTGACCCGATGGCATCGCACGTGTTTGTTTTTCGTTCCAGTGAAAATTATTAATTATTTCTTTATTTAAAAAGAAATTTTGTGGAAATCTATTTCAAAATGTTTTTAACGCGCAGACGGATGTGTGTACAATGATTAAAAATCGAAAGTTGCTCCTGAAAGCTTGTGGTGTTGTTTTTTTTATGCTGCATTAAATTTGCTTGGAGCGAATGTGTTGAATCCTGTTTATGCTGCTGGGCAAGAAAAATTAAAGAGTGGATCTTAAAGCCAGTTAAGCCTAGAATTGGTTTCCTATTAATTTTAGGATTTGCATTTTTAGTGATTGTGTTTTGTACGTCCAACAAATGAAATGCTTTTATTAAGTGAAGAAAGGTAGTCGTGATGATTCGGTTAAAAAGCTTGGGGCAGTGGTTATGTTTGGAAATGTTGTGGGAAGGTTAGTTTTCCGGGAAGTCCTTAACTAATAGTTCAAGGCGTGCTATGACAAAAACAATTTGTCGTTTCTGCTGGTGGGCCGCTGAAAATTGCTGAAGCCAATTAATGGCTAAATGATAAGTATCTTTTCATAATAGTTCAAATTTGAGTGATTTAAATATTTTTATATTAGTTTAATATTTAGTAGTATTTAAGGTATCTATAAAAACTTTAAAGATTAGTTTTGTTTTAAGTTAACTCAAGTTTTATTTCAATTTTGTTCTATTGCATATGAGCTAAAAGTGTACATCAACGTGGAAGTTCCACGGTGGAACTGAGAAAAGACTGAGCTAAATCTGGGGACTGAAGGAAATGTACAATTAGATACAACAAATTCTTTCTAAATGAAAAGTTATTATTTTGATTATAGAACATAAATGGTGACCCGTTGATCAATATTTATCTTCTATATGAAAGCTCACTTTATTTTCTTAAAGAAAGATTGCTATATTGATTGCTTAGAAAACCTTTCGAGTTCTAAACAGATCTCGAAAGGTTTATTTTGTACTTATTTTCTCTTTGTTCTTTTTTCTTTTCAAGAGCGAGCAAAGGCGCTTTATCCTTGGTCGATGACCAGAAATGATTGAACACAGAAATCCAAAACAGAAATTATAGCTTAGCAATTTCCAATCCTTTTATTTACTACACCAATTCTTCAAAATCTTCTATTCTAAGGTTTTGCGATTTCTGTGTACAAAATAAATCATTTCCAACCACTGAAGAATAGTCCCTGCGATTGGCGAAATCACTATAGGTACATTAAGCTTGGTTTCTTCATCAAGGAGCATTTTTCTTAGCATGCTTCCAACGATACTGCCCATTTGAAACGTATGGTACTGGTGGTCCACGTTTCTTCCTGTTCCTGTGTTCCGGATGTCTCTGCGTTCTCTGCTCCATGGTAGGCCCAACCACTTTGTGTTTTTAATTATTTTAATATTTTTATGTTAAAATGATCAAAAACATGAACTAAGGAAAGAAGAATAATAACACATTTTATTATTCTTTGGGACTCAGACATAAGTTCTGGCTATGGAAGTATGATTATGATTATTATGATTATGATTTGTCATTTTTGTCATTTTTGTCATTTTTGTCATTTTTGTCATTATTGTCATTTTTGTAATCTTTGTCATTTTTGTCATTTTTTGTAATCTTTGTCATTTTTGTCATTTATGTATTTTTTTGTAATTTTTGTTATATACATATGTCATTTTTTGTCATTTTTGTCATTTATGTATTTTTTGTAATTTTTGTCATTTTTGTTTTATATGTCATTTTTGTCATTTTTATAGATTTTGTTATTTTCGTCGGTTTTTGTCTTTTCGATATATTTTGTAATGTTCTTCTTTTTGTCTTTGTTGTCATTTTTTAAATTTTTTTAAAATTTTTATCATTTTTTATTTTTTTTTCTAGTTTTTTTGTCCTTAATAGATTTCTGAATATTCCTTGTGATATCAAAAAGATAACACTTATCAATGTTTAGATGTTGTATGAACATTCAGATGGGTTTTATAAGGTACGCATCAAGTCGTGAATCATTCAAAAAACGAATGGCATAAATAGAATAATCAACTCCGAAAAACAATCCAGGATCGCTGAAGGGTATCGTCTTCTTTCACTTTCACTGGGCAAAAAAAGCACGTGGAAAATGCTCGCCCGGAAGAAAATTCCAACGGATTCCTCTTTATTACTTGGCAGGAATGTGCAGTGCATTTGGTTTCAAGATTTATTGCCAGCACTACCCCAATATATGTCGCACTGTGTACGCTCCTTCGACGGTAGAGAATCCACATGCCAGCCGTAATGGAATACAACCAACGAGCTGGAAAACCCTACTCGGATATCCTGGCTATATCCAACACAAATAAATGGAGAGGAACACAGTCTCGTTGTCCCTTTTGCCCTGTGTCTCTTGGACCAGCGTTTTCTTTCGATTTGGCTTGGGAAAACTCATTTCCCAAGAAGCCCTCCTGGCAGCATGAATGAACGTGTGGATTGGGAGGAAACGCTTCGTTACGTCGTCGTCGAGCTCTCAAAGTTTTCACCTAATGCATTGGGATTTTTTCGCATCTATCTTTACTTGTACATGCTTGTGGAAAACCGGTAATCATTATTATCTAAAGGAAAGCTTAAAATCCTTACCTCTAAATTAAATTTATATGACAGAACAATCGGAGACGACTGGTAATAATTAAAATTAATGGTTGAGATTAACTAATAACTAGTGTTATCTTTTTGACAAGTTTCGATGATAATAAATTTTTATCGGATATAAAATGTTGAAATGGCTTCGTGCCGCAAGCCGAAATGTGCCGGGATAAGGACGGGGGTATCCTGACGGACAATCGTGAGGTGATCAAAAGGTGGAAGCAGCACTTTGATGAACACCTGAACGGCGCACATGCAGGAGATCAAGACGGTGGGGGAAGGTACATCGCCGGCGTAGCCAACGACGAAGAGGAGCCACTCCCAACGATGAGTGAAGTTAAGGAAGCCATTCGCCAGCTGAATAGAAACAAGTCGGCTGGGAAGGATGGCATCGCAGCCGAACTCATCAAAATGGGCCCGGACAGGTTGGCCGATTGCCTACACCGGTTGATAGTCCGGATCTGGGACATAGAACAGCTACCGGAGGAGTGGAAGGAGGGGGTAATATGCCCCATCTACAAGAAGGGCGACAAATTGGACTGTGAGAACTACCGAGCGATCACTGTCCTCAATGCCGCCTACAAAGTGTTGTCCCGAATCCTACTCCGCCGCCTAACGCCACAAGCAAACAGATTCGTGGGAAGTCATCAGGCCGGCTTCATGGAGGGACGGTCTACGACGGACCAGATATTCACATTACGGCAAATCCTCCAAAAATGCCGTGAACACCAAGTCCCTACGCATCATCTATTCATCGACTTCAAAGCCGCATACGACACGATCGACCGTAACGAGCTATGGAAAATCATGGACGAGAACGGCTTTTCCGGGAAGCTAATCAGACTGATCAAGGCGACGATGGATGGAACGCAGTGCTGTGTGCGGATTTCGGGTGAATTGTCGAGTTCATTCGAATCGCGCAGGGGGCTTCGACAAGGTGATGGTCTATCCTGCATGATGTTCAACGTGGCGCTAGAAGGTGTTATTCGACGAGTGGTGGGCGAAATGCGGGGCACGATTTTCAACAGATCCAGTCAACTTATCTGCTTTGCCGATGACATTGTTATAGTCGGCAGATCATCTGCGGCGGTGGAGGAGATCTACCGCAAACTGAAACGCGAAGCAGGAAGGATTGGGTTGATGATTAATACGTCCAAGACGAAGTACATGCTGGCCTGCGGATCCGAGACCGACCGAACCCGCTTGTCCAGTAATAACAAGGTCACGATCGACGGCGACGAGCTGGAGATAGTCGAAGACTTTGTCTATCTCGGCTCACTGGTGACCGCAGATAATGACACCAGCCGTGAGATCCGGAGGCGAATTATCAGCGGAAGTCGTGCCTACTATGGACTCCACAAGCAACTGCGGTCGAGAAGACTTAGCCCTCGCACGAAGTTTAACCTGTATACGACGCTTATTAGACCGGTTGTTCTCTACGGACACGAGACATGGATATTGCTCGAGGAGGACCTGCGTACACTCGGAGTATTCGAGCGACGAGTGTTAAGAACCATCTTTGGCGGCGTACAGGAGAACGGAGTGTGGAGGCGAAGGATGAACCACGAGCTCGCGCGACTCTACGGCGAACCCAGTATCCAGAAGGTGGTGAAAGCTGGCCGGATACGCTGGGCTGGACATGTTGCGAGAATGCCGGACGACTGTCCTGCAAAACAGGTGTTCGCTACGAATCCGGTAGGAACAAGACGAGCGGGGGCGCAACGAGCGAGGTGGTTAGACCAAGTGGAGCGTGATCTGGCGAACGTGGGGTGCCCGAGAAATTGGAGAACGGTTGCTATGAACCGAGTGAATTTTAGGAATTATGTTCGTCAAGTTATGTCGTGAGACGGAATACTATCTGCCCCAAAATGTTGAAATTGTCTTGAGGAAAAGACTTATGTAAAAGTTAAGAGCTCAAAATACTGTAGCTTTTAGTTTTTCAATCGCAATTAAAACTATGAAAGGCCGGTAGAACGATACCTTGTTTTTTTCAGTAAGGTTACTAGTTTTCTTGATATGATCGGATTTTTGACTTAGGGGTCGATTTTGAAGCAATGATGTAATCCCATCAGAACACTGTCCGTAAATTATATTTTTATGCTATTACGAACATGAATTTCAAAACTACAGATCGATCAAGACTGTTATGAAATTTATGGAAAGGATAAAGCTTAATTCATAGAATCAAAATAATATTCTATAATGATGCATTGAGTTTTTTTTTCCTGCAATTTCGAGGATGCTTTCAAAATTATTCATATGCTCGCAAACGCTCAAATTGACAGTAGAATGGAATTGGGAGTTGAGTTTTAACACCAAAAACCGGTCTGCATTAATTTGTTAAATGACAAAGCTATGGTTAAAATAAATTTGCATTTTTTTTATTTAAAAGTCGGGCTGTTTGGATAAAAATTATTGGAAAATGATCAAACTTAAGCTCAAGTTTTGATGAAGTTAGTCTGAAAAATATTTAAAATTAATAACCTCAAAGCAAGTAGGTAGAACTTATAAGCTTCCAAATCAGTTTACCAGATAAACAATAGATAAACAATATGTTGTTTGATAAGATATGCATGAAATGAAACTGCATGTTTTAGAAGACTTTTGGCCGCAACTCCATACTGCGGGGTGATCCTAAACTTTTGTTCGACAGCTAAAGTAGTATCCTAATAATTTTAAGTACATTGCAACTGTTGCGCTAAATTAAACAAATGTGTTGTGATAAATATGGAATAAAGATTCTGCAACTTAAATTTTGAAATTGGATCCACCCCACCATGAGATGATCGGGTTTGAATTTTAAGTGCAGTTTTTGGAAAAAGTTCCAACTTTAAGCTAAGTTTGAGTCATATAAAGTAAACATATACATTTTGTCAAATACATCCGAGGAAGGTTTTGCTCACGATCTTCCGAATGAGATCAAAAGATATGCTTTATTTTATTTATAAGATGAGATATGGCCCAAAAAATGTTTCATGCTTTTGAGAAGGTGATTCCAAACTTATGGCCGGCAGTGTATATCGTCTTTGTATCGTGCGCTCCTGTTTTAATAATTTTCGTGAAAGCGCAATAATATCGTACACAAATAGTATACCATACCCGAAATTTGCTGAGTCAGTTGACGAAAATGGAAGAAGTAGGGGGAAGAGTTACTAAATGCGCATATTGGGTAATATGCGCATACAGGCGATTGACGATATGGCTGGAGGTTCATCATATCTAATAAGTGCAGTTTGAGGGTAATACGCTTTAAACACATGGCATGAAAAAATTAAATTGTTATATACAGTCGAAAAATTTAAAAATTCAAACAAGATTTTTGTCAGTTTTGTTCTAATATATTGAACATTGATTATCGTGCGTACAACTTCTGTGAACAAAAATTTTAATGTTTTTCTTTCTTATTCATCTGGAAATCGGAAATTCAACAAATTAAAGCTTTTGGCAAAGTTGTAAATGATAAGATAAAGAAATAAGAGACAGGTTCTGAATGCCCATATCAAGGCAGGTTAAATGCCTATATCAAGAAAAATAGATTAGTCTTCTAAATATTTTACTTTTTCTCATTTAAACATAAAATCTACGCTCAAATCATGATCTTACAGCAAAAAAAAAAAGAACTTCATACTGATCCGACAAAAATACGATATGAACAAAATATGTCCATGAAATATGGCCATATGGCATACTTAACTATGTTTCATGCAAAAGAACTATTGATGTAAAAAATTTCACCTAAATGTCAGCCTTGACGCATGCTTAACATCCGTTTCTACTTTTTTCAATTAAATAATATCAAATTATTGCAAGTATTAATGAAATATAGCTAAACACATAAATATGCGCATTTAGCCCACCAGTTTCGGAAATCGACTATTTTGACTTCTTTTATTATAAAATTATTTTCACTAAAACTGTAAGAGTTTTTAACAGCAAAATTGCTCTAACGTAGGGATTCCGAGACATTGTGTTCTGAAGAAGCATGAACATCTGGTTTTCTATCAAAAAGTTTTTTCGTTACCTATCGATTGCTTAATGATTTTGGTTTTATTAAATTTTCGATTAAAACTAACATTTTTACCTGAAGACTGCAACTCGATTGGCCTTAAAACAAAAAAGTTATGGCTGTTCAAAGATTGTATGTATTTCTTGCATAACAATAATTTAATTTTATGAAAACAAACAGTCTCGAGCCTACAGGAAATTTTTTTAAACTTATTGTAATACACGGGAAAAAACCTCTTCGAATGTACAAGGAAATTTGAAAGTTGTTTTCCTGAGCTGTTTTTCTGTCCTGAAATTGTCCTGTAATTTCAGCTGTTGAAAATACAGGACGGAAGCGTCACGACCACAGGAGAAAAGATTAAGTGTGTACGAAACTTGTGTTATATATCCAACGAACGTTTTGAACAGATTTCTCGTCTTTGGCTGGGCCACCAGATGTCTCCAAACACACCAAAGAGAACTGTCTAAACCAAACTGAGAAAAAAACAAAACATTTGTCAGTTTTGAACAGGATTCATGAATTAAGATTAAATTTTCGGTGTAAATTTATGTCGAATTGTAACTAAACCATACCATTTGACGTAAAATTCCACACCATAAAGACACAAACTCTTAAAACGGTAAGTTTTCATACATATAAATTCTTAGTGAATAAGATGTAAATTTACATCATTGATGTAAATTTATGTCAAACTTGAGCATTGAGCATTGCCTTTCATCTTAAAGTTAATTGTTTCAAACTTGAAAAATAAATAGAGTTTTTTTTCAGCAAAATGATCGCAAAAATTTTTCGGCAATATATTTTTTTCTGTATTTCATATAAAGTCATGTAAAAAAAATAGCAACTTTCACTATACACACCAAAAATTCCTCAACAGGGCTTCACGATGGGGTAAAGTGTTCCGGAAAAAAAATATTTTAAATTTCCCAACCAACAATAAAATTTAAATTCAATGACGAACTTTGTATTCATATCTTGTTGAATTCCTCAGGCCTATGATAGGTTTCCACTCAGCATCAATTCTCCCATATTCCAGCAGTCGTCAACTAACAACACTTAGTTTAATCGTTTTTTTTTCAGAAAATAGTTCTCTACTAAATAACGAATGAAGTTTAGCGATTTCTAAAGAAAATGATTTCGCAAACAAAACATTGCCGCCAATTTTTACTCACTTTTATCTTTCACCATATATGTAATTGCACATAATTTGACATCATTCTAGAAATAAATTCAAATTGAGATCTAATTTTCACTTCCTCGACCTAAAGGGTGATACGGTCAAAATTTGGTCAAGGGAAACGCGTGTAAATCGGTGAAATCGTTTATTTAAAAAATCAAATTAAATTTCTTTTTCAAGTTTAATTAGTATAAAATTCAGGAAAAATATTCAGTTAGGTTTCCGCTTTTCCAAATCCGAATTGCCGGGCCTTACGCTTAACCCCTGCCTTTAGATTTTGTACAGTCACCTTGTCCACCTTCTTCGCCGCAGAAAGCCAGTTTGCCTTGAACTGCTGCTCGTCCTTAGCAGTTTTTTTTTGGTCTTCTTTAGGTTTCGCTTGACAATAGCCCAGTATTTCTCAATTGGGCGGAGCTCTGGCGTGTTGTGAGGGTTCTTGTCCTTAGGAACCACCTGCACGTTGTTGGGGACGTACAACTCCATGGCCATTTTACCGTAATGGCAAGATGCCATATCCGGCCAAAACAGTACGGAACAACCGTGTTTTTCAGGAAAGGCAGCAGACGTTTATTCAAACACTCTTTCACGTAAATTTCTTGGTTGACAGTCCCGGAAGCTATGAAAATGCTGCTTTTCGAGTCACAAGTACAGATGGCTTGCCAAACCAGATATTTATTTCTTCGCGAACTTTGACAGTTTCATGTGCTTGAAAATAACTGCTACCTCTCCCCTTCCTTTTGCCGTATAAAACTTCTGTCCCGGAAGCTGCTTGTAGTCGGCTTTGACGTAGGTTTCGTCGTCCATTACCACGCATTCAAACTTCGTCAGCATCATCGTGTACAGCCTCCGGGATCGCGCTTTGGCCGTCGTATTTTGTTTATCATCGCGATTTGGAGTCACTACCTTCTTGTTAGTCGATAGTCCGGCTCGTTTTTTTGGCCCGATGCACGGTTGTAGACGATACACCCAGCTTATTTGCGGCATCTCGGAGAGAGAGGTTAGGGTTTCGCTACCGACAACTCTTTTTGTCGTTTCAGCGGCTTCCTGTTTTCGATTTCCCCCCGATCCAGACTTCCTGGCTGTCGACAAACGTTCCCCAAACACTTTTATTACATTTGTAACGATTGATTTGCCAACTTTTAGCGATTTTGCCAGCTTTGCGTACGAGTAACTCGGATTTTCGCGATGCGCGAGCAAAATTTTGCTCCTCTTCCTTGGACGGCATTTTGACAACTGAAGATTGAATCCCAAAATCAAAGAAGGAGCAACACACACACACACACACACACACACACACACACACACACACACACACACACACACACACACACACACACACACACACACACACACACACACACACACACACACACACACACACACACACACACACACACACACACACACACACACACACACACACACACACACACACACACACACACACACACACACACACACACACACACACACACACACACACACACACACACACACACACACACACACACACACACACACACACACACACACACACACACACACACACACACACACACACACACACACACACACACACACACACACACACACACACACACACACACACACACACACACACACACACACACACACACACACACACACACACACACACACACACACACACACACACACACACACACACACACACACACACACACACACACACACACACACACACACACACACACACACACCTTCAAAATGAGGGGTGTTCAGGTTTTTTAAATGCAAAATTGAAAGAAATACGTCAAGTTGATATTGACCAAATTTTGACCGTATCACTCAATTTTTAGAACATTGCAATTTTTGCGCAAAATTAAAAAAAAATGTGTTGTGATAAATATGGAATAAAGATTCTGCAACTAATATTGATGAATTTTAAGTGCAGTTTTTGGAAAAAGTTCCAACTTTAAGCTAAGTTTGAGTCATATAAAGTAAACAGATACATTTTGTCAAATACATCCGAGGAAGGTTTTGCTCACGATCTTCCGAAGCGGTCTGAAATTCGATTCGGAAGTATGGAGAGGAAAGCAGCTTCGTGGACAAAAAAATCTGAGTGGAAACCGGGTCCGGGTGACCAAATTTTGGACCGGGAAGTAATGCGTAATGGAAGTCTTACGTCAGTAAGAAAACAGCCTTAGCTCAAGTTGTGGCTAAAAACGTGGACCTAACGTCCAAAATTGCATAATTTCTGGGAATCTTGGAGCTCAACCTTCAAATGGTAGATTAGGATGTGAAGAACAAACTTTTGTATGGGGCCGACTACAAAAAAAAATCATGTTTAGAGGTTCCGCAAGCGTCCACTTTCAAAAGATTTGATTTTAAATAAATTCGGAGTCCAAAACTTTTCACAAAATTTTTATATTTTATATTTTTTAAATTTTGTTTGGGTTAAATACTACACGTAAAAAAATAAAAATTAACCAAATTCGTATCGAAATTAAAAATAAATAAGCTATGTTAAAGAAATTTTTTTTTGGTCCAAAAAATTTGTATTTAACTGACCAAAATGTGTACCTATCGTAAAATATATTTAATACCAATACCAATGCTATTAAAAGATGCTGATTTTTGTGCACTTAAACTTTGCTGGACAAAGAATGTTGTTTGTATCATCGTGTGAGGAGCTATTCGGGGTTTAAACCTTAATAAAAAATCACAATTTTGGATATTTCTAATTTTCATTTCTCGAACTAATTTATAACTACGTGCATGAAATATAGATAGTAAAACGATGTAAAATTAGATCCTTTTTAATTTAGATCTAATAAAATTAAGTGTTTAAGGGTTTCGGACTCGTATAATTTTATACATTTTTTGGTGTGATTAATTATTTTGAAACAATTCAAACGATACTACTAATTACGGTCAAAATGCACCTCTCATAAGAACAATCTGAACGTTCAACCGCGTTTCTTCAGAATTTGATTTTCATATCTCCCGAAACACACTAAAATGTAAATTTCGTAGAGCACTTTCATAATTATTGATTTAAGAGAAAATTGTATAAATTGTATTGTGTGATGATAAATTTAAGTACTCGATGTATCATTTAGCTTTAAATTGTAATCTGTTGACGCAAAAAATGAGGGTTTTTACGCGCATATAAGACGGATTCAATCTTTTTCATATGGGTTTTTTCCCCTCCAATAAATAAATAAATAAATAAATAAATAAATAAATAAATAAATTTTTCATACCAAGTTATTTAAATTGGTTGAACGTGTTCCAAGAACGGTTAACTAAATCAGAATCTTATTGTAATGCTTAGAACATTAGAGTTATTCAGTAGTATCTTATACCTATAAACTATGAAAAATTTTGCTTATTTTGCGATAAAATACGTATGGGAGA
Organism: Uranotaenia lowii; assembly: GCF_029784155.1. Classification (NCBI taxonomy): domain Eukaryota; kingdom Metazoa; phylum Arthropoda; class Insecta; order Diptera; family Culicidae; genus Uranotaenia; species Uranotaenia lowii. The sequence goes on from NC_073692.1 coordinate 266,004,797, forward strand.
GTGGGGAATCATGGGCCACTTTTTTTCGTTGTTCCATAACTTCTTTATTATAAAAGATAGAATAAAAATAGAAAATGGTATGGTTTTCTACATTTTCAAGGTATCATTAGGTTTTTTTTTTAAATTTTAATAAGTTATTTTCCCAGAATTCTGAATGTTTAAAAAAAAGCAATATTTTTTTGGATTTTGAAAAATGGTGGTGAATCGTGGGCCACTAAATCCAAATTGACGAAAAAACATGCAATATTTATGAGTTGACCCTAAACTGTGATTTCATTATTCATTTCGTGATTTTAAAGCAATTTCAGATTATGAAATAAAAAGAGAGATGTGTATGATCGAATTGATTCCAAAACCTGGCTCGCGAACGTTTTGGCAAAATTTCTTATATAGGATGGACAAAATATTTTTCATTACTCTTCATTTGGCATAAGAAAACTTAACATATAGTTATAACGTATTTAAAGTTCTGAATGTGTATAAAAACATAAAAATATAGGTGGTTCAAGATGTGTGGCCCACGATTCCCCACAAGCTATGATTTGCAAATTGGTTGCGTTTGTATGACTTATTGATGTTTCATCAAAAATTCCTTTTCCACGTGAAAGATCATCATAAAACTAAAATCATAAGCAAATGAGCATATTTTTTATATGAACTTTAGGGGCCCCATCGATGTAATTAGCGGTTTTTTTTTAATTATGAAAGTACATTTTTCTAACTTTTTTCAACTTGATAAATAAAAGAAACATATGATGCGTATTTAAGTCAACAACATATGGAAATATATGCTCACGCAAAGCGACGACGTTGACAGTTGGTTCGAGATTTTTATCTCAGCACACATCTGAGATATTAAAAGTGGCCCATGTTTCCCCATGGCCCACAATACTCCACTCTCCCCTACCTTAAACATGATTTTTTTTGGTTTGTTTTTGAAAATTTCGAATGTATGTAAGTAAAAATGTAATTTTAAAATCTTGAAATATCCAATTTTTCGAAGGCTCACAAACAAATACCTTCCTGATGAAATCAAAGCGTTTTGAAGCAAACAGGTTGATTTATGTGAGAGTTCAACTTTTTCTTTAGTAAATATATCTATAGTATTGGTGTAGATTTTGTTGTAGTTTGAGGTAAATTTTTGATATTTTCAAAGAGTAAGCCAGTCCAGGACAAAAGACTAGAGATCCTATCAAATGGTAAAGTATGAAGGAGAAAAAATAAAAGGGGAATAGTGCGAAGGCCTAGGGAATTGAATGAAGGCAAAACTTCATTTGCTTTTGAAGTTCAAATATTATTAGTAATGTTCAAAAATTTAGCCCCTTGATTTATGCAGTCTCATTGCCCATCTTTCGATTTGAATTGCTGCCTTAATACATTCAGGATCGCGATGTTGTTTTTTTTTACCGCGAAGAAATCTAGAGCCTCATCAATGTTACCCCAAAGCATCAAAATCTAAACAGAGACGAAATCGGTTTTTAAATCAAATTTAAAGCAGTCTAACAAATTTTTGCATCCATGTGTTACGTTCATAGGAGTCCAGTACTGATTTTAAAATATGAAACATGCCACATTACCCTTGACAGGAATATCGAAAAACATTGAAAAAAGTGATCAATCTTACCCCGGATTACGGTATTTGAAAGATTTTCTGTGTAGTACCAATGAATTCAAATGGAGACTAAAGTTTGATTTTTTCTAGTATAAATCAGTAAACTTTATAAAACGGTTTCCATAGTTGGTGATACTTACTTATTTCTGGTTCTGACTATTTCAAAATTATTTTTGGAGTATGCAGGAGCATGAATTTGCTAGTTGAACCTAAAGAGTATCAAACTAACACTCCTTCCTTTTTCCCCATTGACTACTAGGACGTGGCCGGCGCCGTTATTAATCATTTCAAAAACGGAGAGCATGAGTTTTGTACATTGAGAATGAACTGCTAATCCCAAGCACCATTCTTTTGGACTTTGTGCAAAATTGATGGCCTCGATTAATCACGGAGTAGCAACCATTGGCGACGTGGAACTTGTTCTGCTTAGCCACGCCAGCGATCATGGAATTCGAAATGCGCATTAATTGATAAAAGATAACAAAAAAAATCATCTTTTCTTTTGAAGTACGTAATTAAATAGCATTACCATCCCCTGAAACAATTAAATAGCATTTCGAGTTCAATGATTTAAGGTGGATATGAGTAGTCAAACAAGCTATAAATCAGTAAACTTTATAAAAGTTTTCCAAGAAAAAAGCGGGACATTTTAAGGAAACAGTGGGACATGTCCCGCTTTTGCGGGACGGTCGGCAACCCTAGGTTAAGTTGTTTGTCGAAATAAAAATATATGATCATGTTTGAAATTGAATGATTGTATTGAATCTCTTGATTGAATGTAACGAATTAATTGCGCAAGTTATTTCAGGAGCAAATGCTTCATTGCAAAAACAGTACCTGATAGGTTAGTATTTGTTTAACTAATTAACAATGATTATTCACCAAATCTGATAAATCTCCCTGAAACAATCGCCATAATGTGCGAAACAACCTTCAAGTTATCACATCACAGATGGTTCAATGAATGAAAAATGAACCAACTTATCGATAACATATGCCCAAAATGGAAGCTTACACAATTTTAATTTTCCGTTGAAATTTTGAAGCCTCAGTAACTTGAAGCTCGTGATTTTGATCAGCAGCCACCTAATTGGAAAACAAACCTAATTAGCGCCACTCGGGGGATCTAATTTGAAACGCACACATGTCATCAAACCGCTAAAGATTCAAAAGTCCTGAACCCTGAGGAAGGTAAGGTAAGCAAGCATGTGATTGAGTTAATTAGACGGAGCCCTAAAGATAACCGTTCGATTGATGTAAGGTTTGGATAACCATCTGCGAGACACGCAATCGAGACAATTGTCTGGATTCGCTCGGAGGAGTTTATGAAGAAAGTCAAGCGGCGGCAAAATTACAGTTCACAATTGTGCCAACTCGAGTTTAATTAACCATAACCACACACTTCAGACGGCTTCGTGAAAATGATGTCGCGGATTAACTTGCGACTTTTAACGTCTGTCAACGTCTGTTTTCTTCGAATTGTTGTGAAGGAAGTAGGTACGTGCTGATGTTGTTCGATACAACTGGAGGAAGGATGAGGGGTTTTCAAAGTAATGAAAGACGCTCCTTTTGTTTTTGTGCTTCCAATTGAATGAGTGATTAAGGCACGTGCTTTCAATGCCGAGCTTAACGAATTATCAGCATCTGGAAAACTGGATCAACGAATTATTTTCATATGAAATTTGAGCTTGCCTCTATTTTAAAAGATTTAAGAACTTCAGTCTTCAGTGTCTTAGATGAGTTTGAATTGAAAACCGCTCATACACGTTTCCAAGGCTCTCAATTGACAAAATTTGCGGGAAATGCATGTGGTAAGCGGTTTTCTGCGAAAACGTCTTCCAGTAAAGATGAAAACCAACCACCTTTTGCCAGACGACACGACGTCGGATGTGTGAATGAATGTGGGTAGGTGGGTATCGTCTACATATGTGTAGCACATAAGGAGTCGACAGATTTCGAAGGTTTATCCAAAACTCATATTCAACGATTCCACTGCTGCTGCTGAAGAAAATGCCTCAGCTTTTGGCGAACAGCAAAATTTTACGCACATAAATTTGTTAATGGGCCATCGTAAAAAGATTATAATCACATGTGAAGCCCTCTCATGGTTGGTGTAATCATAAAAAGGGTTTTATGCATCAGCGATAATAACCACGCTATTTTTGATGGGCCATTAGAATAGGGAAATCAATGAATATTTAAAGCTAACCCTGTTGGGAGGAGAGATTTATTCCGACTGATTTGCTGGAAATGATAATCTAGCAGGAAGTTGAAATATGTCTTATTCAGTTGATATCATAACGTCGAATGATTATGTGAACATGAAAAATAGAAGTTTTTTATTAATTGAATTTAACATTCAATTTCATAGATCAAGACTTTAATATTTCGATTTTAAATACTTTGTTCGAGTATAACATGAAAACGTAATTAAGTTTTGAAATGCCTGTGAATTTTTTCCATTAAAATTTATTTGACAGATCCTCTCCAGATAATCTGAATTTAAGTAGTTCTCAGTACTGTACGGTGTGGTTACTCAATATTAAAAAAAATATTACTGTTCTTTAAAAAATAATCGTAATTTCTACGATGTTTAACCTACTGCACACTGAGAAATTTCGATTAAAATAGGTAATCTCATGTAAACTTATGTAAAAATGTGAGGAATCGAATGGACTAAACGCGTTTATAGATTAGATTACTCTGAAAGTCTCATTTCACCTGTTTTCCCTACGTTTTTCATGAATAGCTAAACCAAATTGAATTTTAGATATATTTTAAGGCATAAATCGTTTTGCAAGTTCAACAAATTTGTTAAAAGAAATCATTTTTTTTTTTCAATTTCAGTAGTAATGTCAAAAACACTTGTACTGAAAATATCTTTCATTTTTTTTAAACTGTTGAAATTTACTTTATTAGATTATGCATCATCTTCAACAAAATATTATTTCTATATCGAATAAAGTATAAGAATCATATTTTTCTTAAACGTAGGTTTGTTAGTTAATCAGTTATTAATAATTGATTTTACTAAAAACTAAAACACTTTAAAACTCCATATCACCAAAACTAAATGTGATTGACCAAATTTGACGAAAAATCGAGTTCAGGACGCTAATATCTACCAAATGTATCAGTGAAACATAAGTACCAAAATGCTGTTCCCTTGAATTATCAATTAAATTCTGTAGATAAGTTTTTATAATAGTAAGACATGCATATCTTTTGAAAACAAAAAAAAATCCTTCTAAAGTGTTATAAAACTTATATTTTTCATCTTCATATTTTGTTCTAATTTTCGAATAAATTTACCGAATTTTATAACGTATGCATTAAAAAAAAGAACAAAATTTGCCGATTCCCTCACTGACAACATTTCTCATGCAGCATCAATCATGATTACCCATGGAGTGTTGAGAACAAATTTGACATCTCCATCAGTCAAAATCTTTCAGTTATGCAAAAACAGTGAAGCTACTCCGTTTTGAAACGTGCGCGTTCAAAGAACGGTAGTCCATCGCGTCGAACACGGATACCTTACCGCACTTGGTGGATGCCGAATACTTCAGATATCGGCGGCCATGGGCGACAAGAAGCCCCAATGGATGCTGAAGAGGAAGACCGAGAGAACCGGCCAAACAGTTAAAAAGTGTCTGCCGAAAATGAACAAAAATGCCAAAAAGAGGCAATCTCTTACACTGTACGGTGGTCCAGAAATGAAATTTAGCCGAAAACAATTATTTGCGTCTTTCCCATAAGTTTGATGCATTTGATATCTTAGACAAATTTCTACAACAACTAGAGGCGGTTATTTTGAATTAAATTGTATTAAAGTTTCTAACCCCCTCTCTCTTATAGTAAAGTGGGAGGGTAATAAATGTAGGTAATAAATAATCACATATTCTTGATTTATTACTCGATGAAAATTACCCTGAGCGTATTCTGGCAAATTTTGTTTCATGTTTTCTTACTTGTAAACTATAAATTATCCTAAAATTATCCTAAATTATTCTACATTTTCACAAACTTGATGAGAACTAGTTGTCAATTGATTGAATAAAGATGAATTGTATCGTATTTTCCGATTATTATGTACGGGAACGCTCCCCCCTTTAGAAGGGAGGGAATCAAAAATTCACTGGAACAATTGTTTACTCGAAAACTACTTTGTGTCGAATTTCACACTAATCGGTTAAGTAGTTTCTGAGTTCTTGAAGCACACAGTTACAAAAAATAGCTATTTTTCTAGAGATTTCATCTATTTTTACTAAACTTCAAACAACAATTAAACGCTTTAAACAAAACAAAAAACAGTTCTTGGCTTTCTTACAGAAAGGCATAGCGAACGGTCAGTCTATCATTAATTAAGGATCCAAGACCCCACTTTATATATACCATTATACCAATCGACTCAGCTCGACGAGTTACAAAGATGTCCATGGATTTGTATATTCCATTGAAATGTTCTTATCACCTTTTATCCTATTCTGGGTTTTACGATTTTGATGAATTTAGTTTCAATAAATTGTATTTTTTCCCTGTAGGTCATATCTTAAAAACAAAAAAAAACAAAATTGTTTAAAATTGTTCCATTCCATAGAACATATCATGCTTATGTTGGCTCCAAAAAAGGTAGCCATTTGCTCAGCAGCAGTAGCCAGCAATAGCTAAATTAATAACGGATGCGATCGAAAATTTGACAAAAAGTTCATCAGACAGCCGAGAATCGAACCCACGCCATCTATCATGAGAGTTTAGGAAGCTAACCCCTTGACCACTAGTGAGCGTCGAGATATGTGGCTCTCAAACTTAAACAGTTTGAAATATTTTGATAGTAAATGAACTCGTTGAATATCAGTTCGCTTATCCTCCAAAAACGTAGGGGATATAAGGGCATAACGAGCACCCAGGGCATAATGAGCACTCCTTTTTTCTACACAAGTACGTATTTTCTTAAACAAATTTTCATAAGAACTTGTTTCGTACTACCTATAGTATTAATTTTTCACCAAAAAAGAAATATCCTTTTCATATTTACAGAAATATTAAATAATAACCAGCTAGGTTCTCAAGTGACGAAAATATTATTATTTTTGAGCACCACCAAATAAGCTTTTATGACCTTTAAATCATCTTGATCTGAAATGTATGCACTGCAACATGATCTGCACATTGATTCTCAATTTTTAACATCATAAAATTTTTGATTTTTCACTTTAATCAATTTTAAAACGCGTTTTTACTTTAATTTGTTCACTAGAGGCGAACAGAGCACAATCAATGAAGGCATAATGAGCATTTTCTGCCGTATAATCTAGCAGCGAATTCAACTTGATGAAGTCAACTGAATAATAGAGCTACAGCTTGATTTGTTTCGTCTGTCGATTTGGCCTATTGGTAAGGTGTCGGAGGGGTAATCAGTAGGCTCGAGTTCGATTCCTGTTCGAGGGGATTTTTTTTGCACATACCATTCATGATTGATTGTACCATTATACGGCTAATAGCATCAAAGCATCATCCGTCAAACAAAACACCAGAAACATAATGTATGAGGATGTCCGCGAGTTCGAGCCCAAGAGCAAAACATCGAACACAGTTGTACCGGATAAGTTTTTCAATAACGGTCCGCCAACTGCACCGTTGATAAGTCGCGAATGCCATAAAGATGGTAAAACGACTATAATCGAAACAAAAAAAAAAAATAATGTATGAGCATGTGTTCATCCTTTGAATTCTATAAACAGACCTAGATTATTTTGTTATTGCTTTGTTTGATGAATCTACGCCTCACCGTTTAGTGCAATCATGATCATGAATGATAAATGTGAAAAAAAAATCCCCTCGACCAGGAATCGAACTCGGGCCTACTGATTACCTCTCCGACATCCAACCAATAAGCCAAATCGTCAGACGATACAAGTTAAGCTGTAGCTCTATTATTCAGTTGACTTCATCGAGTCAAATTCGCTGCTTGATTCCCCGGCAGAAAACGCTCATTATGCCTTCATGAATGGTGCTCATACTGCCTCGGGGGGTTTCTCATTATGCCTCTTCAGTGACTGGTTTTCAGCTTTCGGCAAAAATTTATAAAATGCATTTTTAAACGTTTTTATCTACTTTTTCAAGTTTCATCCAATTAGGCCATAGACTATTTGAGTGTCTGGACACGAACAATGATGTAATTCACATATTACAGCTGTTCTCTATGGTTAAATAAGCATTTTCCTTAAGGTGGCCATTATGCCCTCATCTCCCCTACTGGCTATCTATCTTTTTTTATATTGAGTTTAGTAATTTTTGCTTTCGATTTTCTTTAATCATAATCTTTTTTATAGATTAACCATATATAATTCAGAAATAAGTTATCCATCATTGTGTCATATGTTTCCAAAGATAATTTATACTCTGTAAGAAAGCCTCCAATCCACTAAACTTTAAATGCAGCTAAAAAAAAAAATTTTTTTCAACACAAATTGCCAACTTCAAAACAAAACAAATAATTGGTAATCCGCTTGGCACAAAAGATGCGTATGACGAATATTTAAAATCTTGCCGAACAAATATTTTTGATAAAATCACCCTGAAAAGATATAACGAGAAAACTGTTTTTTGTAGAAGCACCCTAACCTTATAAAAACAAATTGTCTTAAAACTTTTAAATTAACAGATATCTAGATGTTTTATTTCTTTGAGAAAGTTTCATGAATTATTGGGCTCTTTAATACTGTAGAATAACAAAATGACTGCCTTTAGTTGTTGTAAAAGTATGACTTTTTAAGATATCAAATGAATTAAACTTAAGGGAAAGACGCAAAAATTGTTTCCACTAAATTTAATTTTTGAACCGCTGTGCAGTGGGCTTGGAGCTGCAGGCAAAATTGGAGCGAGAGCGGCTGAATGAAATGGTCATTTTTTTGTGATAATTACTGACGAAAAATTGAATAATAAAATAAAGAAAAACTACAAAAGAGGCTTTTACGCTAAATTGTTGTCCTCCATTGCAAAAGTTTCGGTTAGATGAATTAATAGAGAAAACGAAAAAAATACGCTAAACCATGTCCACTAGAGTGCCCCAAATGACACGACATTAGAAAAAGTTATGTGCTGTTGGCTTAAATTGATCCTAGGCCTAAAACAAGGTCTCATGCCAAATTTGGGCCAGATCGGATCACGGGAAGGGGTCGCTCAACGAGCCTTAAGTTTGTACAGGATTTTGAGACATTTTGTTCGGGAGGAACATGAAAATCCAGTTTTTCATGAATAACTTTGGTCCCCTTCGGCCGATTTCTTTTGAAAACGAGTTTTCTTAATGCCTAAACTATGACAAACATTTCATCCGAAGACTGCATTTCGATTCGAGTTAAGATAAAAAAGTTATTAGACTTCAAAAATGGACTAACTTTTTCCAGGGTGATATTCATCACCAGTAAAGAGAGACAGTAGTGCTTCGAACATTTTGACGCAGCATTAACAGTGATGAATATCACCCTGAAAAAAGTTACCCCATTTTTGAAGTCCAATAACTTTTTTGTCATAAGTCTAATTGAAATGCAGTCTTCGGATGAAATATTTGTCATAGTTTAGGCTTTAAGAAAAATCGTTTTCAAAAGAAACCGGTCGAAGGGGACCAAAGCACAGAGAACAGACGTACAAGCTAGCCCACGGAACTTGTGTAAAAATTCCAACCTCCTTTTGAAACCAATTTTTGTTTTTTGGCTGGGACACCAGATGTCTCCAAACACACCAAAGAGAACTGTCAAAACAAAACTGAGAAAAAATAACAAAATTTGAATCAGTTTTAAACAGGTCGTATGAGCTACTTGCTACTAGCTGAGCATGTTTCAAGAAAATTGCTGTTGGAGCTTCATAACACATTCGTCATGTTGCATAAAAATGTATCCTAAAGTTTATTCGCTATTTTCTTCAAACTTACAAGAAGAACTAAATGTTGAACAATGGGATGCAAATGTGATACGTGAATGAAACCCGCTTTAGATGCCTAGAGTCATTACTGCTGGGTGAGAATGATCGTCAAGATTGCTCTTATTTGACTGGGCATAGCCGATGCCTCCTCTGACTTCGATAATCGGTCAAGAAATGCGAAAGCTTGATTCAAAAATTGTCAATTATTTGTGCCGCAGTAGTACTAAAATAAGAACACTCAGAAAAATAAAAATTAGTTTCAAAGGAAAGTGCCGCAAAAACAAAGGATTTTTTCCTTTGATTTTGGGACAAATAAAAATGCCTTTGATTCAAATGCATTTTCTTTTGTTTCGAAGAAATGCTTTCCTTTGAATCAAAACTTTTTCTTTGTTCCAAAAAACAAAATGCTTTCGATTCAAAAACCTTTTCGTTTGATTTTATGTAATTTTCCTTTAATTCAACGGCATTTGGATTTCAATTTTAAAAAAATCGTTCTTCAATTCTATTTTTTGTTCCCAAAAATTCTAGTACTACTTATTAATTTTCGTCCTATTGCAAATAAAAAGAAATCAATTATGCTTTAAAATATTTTATTTCTCTGTAAGTTTTTTTTCTCTGTAAGTAGATGTTCTACCTTTCACCACTTCACATAATCGATCTTCCCTTGTTTGAATTTTCCGGTTCATCTGTAAATAAAGAGTAGAACATAATACAAATTATGACAAAAATGCTAAAAAGCTTACAAAAAACGACATTAAACTAAATAATTCTAACAATTTAAAAAAAAATTACAAACATAACATGGAAATAGTACTTACTGAACGATATTTGTTGGTGGACAGTTGCTCTCGACCAAAGGGTTTCGGCGCCAGCCGTCGTGTCTCCTTAGACCGGATCGGAACCGATTGCAACCGCTTAGCCGGAGGACTCTAACAGTCAGTACAGTTACCTCTTCATATTGGTTGGACGAAAGATTGCCTTAAAAAAAATTGTTGTGTTGTTATTTAAAATTAAATTGATCTTGAAAGACGTCTCGGTGGTCGAGTGGTTAGCGTGGTAAGACGGTAATCGCTAGGTCCACTGATGGCATGGGTTCGATTCCCATCTCGGTACTGGATGTTAAATGTTAATCTTAAGTTGTCCACGTCATTATTCAGTCTGTAAAGCCTAAATCGGCTAAGACGGTGTATGTCTTTTAAAAGACCTACCTTGGAGTCCAATATCGTTTGCCCTTTCATAGCTGTCGAAACTTTCCTACGCCGGATCTCACCGTGCTGTCTGGGGTTGCCCGGCAGGAAGATTCCGCTGAAATAAATAGGTTTGACTGGTTGTTGGAAAAACTTTTCCGCCAAACAGAAGCTGTGTCGACTATTTGACGAAAAAATACTTTGATTCAAAAAAAAAATCATCTAAATCAATTAATTTTTACATTGATTCTGCGTCAAAAAATAAATTCTTTGAATTCAAATTTAATATTTTGATTTTAAAACTTGGAACTTTGCTTTAAACGAAAAATAGTTCGGTTCAATATAAAATTTACTCAAATCAAGGAAATTGGATTTTGTTTCAATGTACACAAGGTTTTTGAATCAAAGATGTGTATTTTTAATTTCAATGGTACTACTTTTCGCTGCGTGAAAGTAAAATTTTGCCAAGTTAAAAGTTTATATACGATTACGTCGTTTCGAAAAATGAGCACTTGAAAGTTGATTTGTAACTTTTGAACGGCGCAACAGATGGCACTGTTTCCAGTCAATTTTTAACGTATTTTTCTGCTGATAGCTTTTGAATTTTTACACACTTTTCTGAAGATTTTTTGTTCGAGCTTGTACGTCTGTTCTCTGTGACCAAAGTTATTCATGGAAAACTGGATTTTCATGTTCCTCCCGAACAAAATGTCTCAAAATCCCATACAACCTTTAGGCTCGTTGAGCGGCCCAATTTGGCATGAGACCTTGTTTTAGGCCTAGGATCAATTTAAGCCTGCAGCGCATAACATTCCACAAGCTTGAAATTTCCCATACAAATTTGGGGCAGTCTAATGTCCACACAAAAGTTTTAGGCCGTTATTTTGAATTTCACCGGAAAGTCACTTGAAGGGTATTGTATATTTTGTCAAATTGTCAAATTAACTCATACTATGACTTTCAATGGAAAGTATACAGAACTCTATTATCTGAATTTGTTGATTTTCAATCATCATCCGAATGAAGTCCATATTTTAATGCGTACTTTAGTACATCTTTTTTTTTTTATTTTCATATAAGTTTACCGAATTTGCACCTCTTTGACAACCAAAATTTGCGAGCTTATTTATGTTCATCCCATGTAAATTAGACTGAGTCGATTTGGGATCGTTAACTTCTCCAACCCTGGGGTCTTAAAAGGTTCGTTTGGGTTCAAAATTCATCCTTTATTTTTGCAGAATTTTAAAGTAACGTGAGTGAATTTTGGCTTTTAAGTTTGCACGGGAAAATTGGATATTCTGTGCTGAAAAAAAACTTCATTTTTGTTTTTTCTATGGAATTTTTGTGCTAATTTGTAAATTTGGAAAATTTTACGCTGAGCAACTTTGTCAAAGGTTGTAGCATCGTATCTTATCAGACAAAAAATTAATGAGCTGTTGATTAGGTGAATGTCTTTTGGCATTGAAAGCAATCAATTAAAACTGACATCACTGCTGGTGTCTAGAGAAGTATTGCTTGAAAAGAAGTCATGCAATCTCACTAGGTACTAGCAGTGATGTCAGTTGAATTGATTGGTTTTGAATGACAAAACTTAAAAGTCAAAATTTACTCTGTGAACGTTACTTAAAAATTATATGTATGTATGTTGGTTATCCACCTAGGGTGCACAGATTCACCACAGTTTAACCAAAGTATGGGCTCACATGCATTCTTAGAGTATAAGGTTCTACAAATCCCCAATGCAACGCGTACACCATAAGCGGACCTCATGGCTTCGTATGAACTGGTATGGAGTGAATATATTGTGTTTATGTAGGTTTATTTTTAGAAGAACTTGTCAATCATGTGGGCTAATTTACTAGGTAAACGTTACTTAAAAATTCTGCAAAAATTCAAGGATGAGTTTTACACAAAAAACAATGTTTTTTAATAATCCGAGGTTTGAGAAATTCAAAAATGACCCCCAATCGGCTCAGTATTATTTACATTTTTGTTAGTTCAAAAGCAGAAACCCGGAAAATAATCAACAATTCGGTATTTTTCGGTACGTTCTGCTTGTTCCGACCAAGTTTACCATGTCATTATAAATAGCGATAAAAAACGAAAGACCATTTTTGAAGCTTAATAACTTTCAAAGAGATCGAACTGGATTTTCCTGTTCTTCCCGAACAAAATATCTTAAAATTCCATACAAATTTCAGGCTCGTTGCGCGAGCTCTTCCCGTGCTCCGTCTGGCCCAAAGTTTTTAAAATCCAACAGTTCCATTGTAGTGGTCAGCCGCTAACGAAATCTTTGATGTTTGTATATTTCACTAGTTGAACTTTGTTATGTAAAACACTACAATTTTGCGTTCCTTCGGTCTGTATCGACTTATAACTAATATGACACTAAATAAGATTTCGAAATTGTCGAAACCGGCAGAAAAATGATGAAGTTATGCAACTTGTGCTAATATTCAAATCAATCATTTCCTAGTTTTCAAAAATATCGGAATCATGAAAACGATTTCATAGACTACCTCTATACCCCCAATCAGAATCTACTCCAATAAAGAACTTCCTTGGAGGTGGAACTATCGGTGCAGGATGTTATGCCGGACCGGCATAAACAAGCTTTCTATTAACTGGCATTACCGTTCCAGCGTAACCGCATTGCATATGTCTAAAAGAAACCAAATAAAACACATCTCAGATTCTCGGTCAATGCAGTTTTTTTAAGGTGGCAGAACGACTATGACAATGAACTTTCGTTTGCTTACTGACTCAGGTGGTGCTCTGGGTAAAATAAAGGACTGATAAGCCCGAATAAGATGTTGCAGTGAGCTCGATTCTCACTATTTTTTTATTTCGCTTGAATGTAGTGGAGCATAATTTTGCACGTAAGCTCGAGTCTTTATACCCGTAGTGCTTTTTCAATCATATGTTTTTTGGCACAGTACACTGTTCAGCGCATTTTCGGCACAGATATTTGCTAAACAGGAATTGGATTTTTGAAACCTCTTCTAAGGGTGTAATTCTGGTAAATGACTCAAAATTAGAAACCATATATTCGATATCATAATCCATCAATGCATATTCACCATTCTTCATATTGATCCGGTTCACTTACACGACAATATTAATAAATAGTGGAAGGATTATAAAAACGCTTTTACTAAATAGTTTTACCTGACAAATTTAGTACGATGAGTTCTCAAGATATAACGAATTTTTAATTATATTTCAATGTGCTTTCTTGATAGATTCCTCAAGGCCAATTTTTTACCAATAACTTGATAAGTTGTCATGCCGTTTGTAGTAAATTTTAAGCTTTATATCACGCTTTTCAATGAAACCGCAATTGACACCAGAAACCTTTTTTAAATGAGTTGAAGCAGTATTCAAATTTGAAATATGAGTTATAGGTAAATAGGACGGTTCAGTAAAAAACTGTAAAAATTTATAAATTAAAAAAACAGAATTGAGATAACTCGTCCCCTTCTTCTTCTTATTCAACTTCGTATACCTAAATACCCACTATCAACGAAAGGAAGTTATATAACATTCCTCCTGCATTTCTTATCAGCAGTTTGAAAATCTGCGTCTTCATCACTCACGCCCCTGATTTGTCGTCGTTTTTATTATACCTATCTACTCCTTCATTTTCGTCTATGAAATGCCCAATCAGACCCAATCGATCATCACATCGATTCGGGTTGACGAGTGTTGAGTTTTCGTTCCAGCAAATGTGCCACCATGACACACGATAAATCACATAATGTGTAGGGTTCAGTTGGTTCCTGTTCCGGACTAACTGCTTATGAGAAGGTTCACTGTATCTTTCATCCGTCTTCGCTCGGCACGGAAGCTGACGAAAGCTATATAAAAGGTCTCAAGTTTTCGTTCGCTTGGCAGCACATCAACGCCATCATGCCATAGACGAAGGCATCGGGCGCAAGGATGTGTAATACATCCTCGAAGGATTCAGTGGGATATCGCCAAAATGTGAACCCCAACCATCCGGGTTGTGACAATTCACATATAGAACATATGTTGGAGGAACCGTTTTTTTCCCGTGGGCTACATCTACTTTGGGTAGTATATCTGTAATCATCCGATAATGTTTGACACGCACCCAGAACTTTGGAAGGGTAGGCAACTTTCGCATGACTAGATAACTTTTAGTTCGGAAAGAGCTTACCCACTTTTATTGATGTACTATCTAGTGAGTGGTCAAACCACGATCCGCCTATACCATAGGTCGGCAACCTGCGGCTCGCGAGCCGCATGCGGCTCTTTTGATGTAAAGCTGCGGCTCTTTGATTCACTGCGCTAATATTAAATATATATATTTTTGAATTAAATATTTATAAAATCGTGCTGAACCGATAATTGAGTTTTGTGACCTGTTACACGTATTAACATAGGTCCAGAAGTGAATTTTGAATTTTATTCACTGTAGGAACAAGCGTAAAAAAACCAAATGGCAAAATAAAATTTTGAAGCCTAATTTTACTTTTTTTTCCTTTATAATAGGAATCAAGTCATTAATCCTCGACCAAATTTTGCTATTTTTTGCTTATCACTGTTTTTGAAGAATCAGCTGAGAGATAAAGATTTAATTTACCGATAACCAATGCGAAGAATAACTGTAGTTTTAAAGCAAAAAAAAAAAAAAATAAATGAATAAAATTATTTATTTTCAAAACTTGTGTTTATTTTTGAATCAATCGAACACCAAAGTTGTGCTGTACACCGAAAAATAAAAATTTATCATTTACAAAAAAGTAGTTCTTAGGCAGCCTCTGCGTAACCCTCATAAAATTTTATATTTTATGCACTTGCAATAACTTTTTTGCCCGCTATGAAAATTGATCAATTGAAATTTTCAAACCGTATAAGAATTCATCAACCATTTCGAGGAATAACCACAACTTTGACGCGTAACAACTTAACAACATAAAAATATTGGAAAAACCACCTCAATCCTATCTAATTAATTTGAATTCAAAGCGATAATTTTAATGTTTCTGAATATATTTAACTCATAAGCATTCCAGATTGCCCGGATTTAACCGGTCTTCCCAGATTTTCAAAGAAAAAATGGATATCGAAGAAAAAGGCCCTATTCATGTTCCAGGACTATTTACATACGAAATTTCAAATTTTTAACTCGTTCCAGCGAATGCTCATTTTGAAATTATTAATTAATTGTTATTAGGATTTTCGTGTGTTCATTTTTCAACTTTTATCTGGCCTTTTTATGGAGCATACGTAGATTTTGGCTGTATTTGCCCGGATATTATCTGGTTTTGAATTTAAAATTAAGAAACCCAATGCCAAAATCTGGAATGCTTTCTCAATTAACAACGGGTTAAAAAGTTAATAGATACCCGAAATTCAAATACAAAATAACAAAACTAAGAATTGAAAATTAAAAATTAAAGTTTGACAGCTTTTTGAACTTGTATCAGCATTGAGAATGAATGAAAACTTGAATTCTGAAAAGCTATTTGAACACTTAATCACAGGCTAAACACTTTTAATCATTAACAAAATTGACCTTTGTCTCTCGAAGCATTTTCTTTTATAATTAAATAATATTTTTTAAAGTAAAGTAAAGTGATGCCTGCAGCCAATATTTATCAAAAGCACAAAAATTTTCAATGAAGTTTCCGTAACGGATACCTTTTTTTTTTTTTTAAATTTCGATTAAGAGTTAATTGCCGTTGATTTGTTTTTATTATTTTTTGTTTTGAAACATTGAAAGAATCCTTGAACTGATTTTGTCAGGAAAAGTCACAATATTACAGATTTATACTGTTCGAACCACAAGTTTTTTTTCTATAATCTAAACTTTACCAAGCATTGCTGAATAATATACCTAAAATGTAAGAAAGAAAATGTAAGAAAACTATTTCGCTTTACTTTTTTTTAAGCTTTTCTTTGCCGAAGAAATTATAAATATTCTGCTTATGTAGTTATGTACAAATCTTTATCTTTACGTCATGCAAAGTATTCATATAAGCTTTATATGTATTTGAAATTTTCCAGTCTCGATATTTGCCAACGTATTAAAATTAATATAACATCAAACCATGTGAGCAGAGTTGATGATTCAGAAGAGAACCCATGTACTCAATTGAAATAAGAAACAGAAGAAAATTACAAGAGATTGAAAAAAGTGGTTTCAAATTATTTTCGTAAAAATAATGTTCATTGATTATTCACATATTTTGTTTTTTTTTAATTAAAAAAACCACCAATCTTTAATGTGGCTCTTTAAAACTCTGAAATTTTGAAAATTTGAAGTGTTTGGCTCTTCTGACCCAAAAGGTTGCCGACCACTGGCCTATACTGAACTGCAAATCCAGTAATCTGTCGAACCGATAGGAGTTGCAATTTTGGAAAAGGGAAAATGAATAGTACCTTAAGTAATTTAACAATTATTATGACAAAAAAACATGTTTTTTTGTTTCGGCCATAGTTATTTAAACATTTTCTCTCATACGCTACTTTCTTTTTTTAATGCAGTTGGCGGCCAGCCTTTAAATATCTGTACAGTGCAACAGTGTTTGAGATTTACTTTTGGGGCAAGAGCTGGATGGAGCCTAGTCCTCGAGTCATTACCAGAAGAGGTCGGTTCTCGAGTCGTTAGAGGAATTGTTTTGAGCAGAGATATTGCTGGTGGCTCGCCGTACCTTAGACTGCAATCCGTAAACGAGGATTTACCACCTGGGTAACCAATAAAAGAATTTCTTGGAACGTATTCGGACCGGGCAAATCTGACAATTTTTACCCAAAAACCTGGCAAAATTCGGGCATTTGATATCTTAATTGTCATTTGAAAAACAGATCCTCAATATCAATCTCAATATTTTTTTTGATAAACCGGACAAGCCCGAGTAAAACCGGGCAATCTGGAATGCTCACCTTAGCACCTTTTAAGGCTTAGTCTTAAGTTCTTTTAGGATCCGACGGCGACTTTGATCCAGCATATAAAAATCTATCGCCAATTTAGTGGTATTACGTCGAGGAATTCTCTCAGGTCGCATCTTGGTGATCTTCGACATAATAGGTGTCACCCCTGTAGCTTGACAATCCTCACAATATCGTTTTTTGGTACCGTAATCCGGGATAAGATTGGAATGTTTAATATTTTTAAAACCAGTACTGGACTCCTATGAACCTAAAACATGGTTGCAGAAATTTATCAGACTACTTTAAATTTGATTTAAACATCGATTTCGTGTCTGTTTAGAAATTGATGCTTTGATTAGTCTCTATTGATTAGTCTCTATTTTGACGGATTTAAATAGTTTTCTTGATCATGAAGGATACAAAACAAATTTCTGTGTTTCTTGGTTTAGATTTCTTGACTTACCAAAAAAAAAAATCGCGTACACAATGGCAATGATGCTGCATAAATTAAGGGGCTAAATTTTTTTTTGTATGAGCAAATCCACTGCGACCAATTTATTTGTATTATTGTGGAGTAACCCAATTTACTATTTGTCTGATTACGTCGTACTGTCATCATTAATTGAGATGTCAGTTGTAGACGAAATCAAGACATAATTCCAATTTGGGATGGTGTTTCTTATGAATCCCACCACCTTACTGGCCTTCATCTTCCAAATATCATCGGGCGTTAGGATTCGCTTGCCAAGAACTTTTAGTCGATGTGTCATAAGATATCCACAGTCACACATTAAGTGCTCTGCAGTTTCTACCTCAGGGACAATGCCCTGTTAAAAGGTCTGTAAATGTTTTCAGATCACTTTTGGACAGGCTCAAAAGGTCGCGAGTTTTCTTTGAATCGGGCTTTATGAATCTTTTTGATTGCCTAGCACCAATAGCTACAAGCCATTTGAATTTTATTTTTAAATTTTCCCAAGTTTTTAGTTCATTGTTAAGTGCACAAGTTGATACTCCATAGAAAGGTTCCGGCCCGGTCATTGGCCCTTCCGATCCTCTCCTAGCCTCCTGACCTGGAACCCAACAAAGGTTCACCTGATTTTGTATTGATAATTGATTTAAAGCATTAATACAATCCCATACTAGTTTTGAGCTGCACATTGGAGCTTTTAGAGCTTGTAACGCTGCTTGACTGTCTGAGAATATGCATATATTAGCGTGCCTATACATCCTCTTCAAACAAGTTTCCGCGCAAGAGTAAATTGCATGGACCTCTGTTTGGAAGACTGTTGGCCAACATCCCATTGGAATCGATATGTTAACCCCTGGGCCATAAATTCCGGCCCCAGCATTGTTATTCCATCAGTAAAAAAAGATACAGATCATATTCTAGTTGTAGGGCCACCCTCCTAAATTTTTTAACATTACTAATAAATTTTATGAAAGAATTTTATCGGCTATATTGGTGAAAATTTATATTCTTTGAGAAAGAATATTTAAGAATTGAAAGACTATAGACGGATAGAAGATTAGAATAAGGTGAAAGATGTTGAAAATGAGCGGAAGGGTAATTTTAATTTGAAAAACTTTTCATCATATTTCATCGTTTTGTTCCTCACGGGCCTGCTACCTTGCAGTGGTAGATACTTAATATTTAAGAATTGAAAAATTATATTCTCAAAGAATATAAAATTTCACCGATATAGCTGATAAAATAATTTCATTAAATAAATTTACGGTGATTAACTCTTCATTTAAAAAATTACTAGTAAAATTACTACCAATAACAAATGAAATTTTGCCTTCATTCTATTCCCCAGGGCCTCGCACTATTCCTCTTTTATTTTTTCATTCAAAATTTACCATTACATAGGGTTTCTAGCCTTTTGTCCTAGACTGGCTTACTCTTGGAAAATGTCCCTATTTTTTATATCTAAATTTTACCTCAAACTACAACAAAAACTACACCAAATCTATACATTTACTAAGGAAAACAGTTAAATTCTCACATGAATCAATCTGTTTGCTTCTTAACGCTTTATTTTCATCAGGAAGGGTGTTTGTTTGCGAACCTTAAAAAAATAATATTTGAAGATTTTGAAATTAAATTTTTACTTTCATTTGAAGTTTTCAAAATCAACCCCAGTTTTTCCCATTTTAAATTTCTACTTATAGGTTTTTAAACGTAGAAAAAAGTTTTGAGAAATTTTTACTTTAGACTTGGTTTTGATGATTATGTGGAAAAAAAAATCATGTTGATAAAAGTTACCCTGTTTTACGGTACTCCTGTCCTGATATCCAGTTATCTTCCATTTGCAAGGTGAAATGACAAAGTTTGCAACACGTTCATTGGACATTTCACGGAATACATATGTCTTTCTGCTGTTTCACAGCCTGCAACTAGGTAATCAAAAGCATGGTTTTCTTATTCACTTAGCGGGCCAGTTGAACCAATTTAAAAACAAAACAATAATGACAACATTGCAGAGCATATTTGATGCTTTTTAAAGATGTTGTGAAGTACATGGCAACCATGACATAGTGCTCTAAAAAAATAGTTTGCTAGCTCTACCGGGGTATATTTATAAAATTAATCATTTAAAAATATGAAAAAATATTCTGCAACTTACGAAACTGATCGTTAATTAAAAAAAAAATGCGACTCACGTTTCTCGATTGCTGGTCACTATTAGTCAACAACGATTTCTTCAAATCTACGTTTGCAACTGACGAACGATTCAATTTTCCCTCTCCATTAAGCCCTAGTTCAACCATTCGTCTTATGGTATTTGTAGGAACTGAAACGTGCCATTCGAAGTCTCGAAAGACGCTGAGCGAAGCTCATCGTTGTTGTTGTTGTTGTTGTTGTAGTGGGATAGTGGAAGTAAAATAAAAACTAGAATATCATTTCCCAGTGCTCTACGTGCTTCCCAAGGCGCTGATGGCGAGAAATTCGAAAATATTGAAACCGAGAATGTCGCGTTTTGACCTCAACCTTGGATGATTGGATACATGGTCAAAGAGAGCTTGTAAATTCTGGACCGAATTGATAGGAGCTGTTTATTTCGAAAGGGAAAACGATGGAAACAAAAACGTGTTTCGTCCTCTGGGCTCAGCAGCATCAGATGGTTCGGTTATTGGAAAACGGGTCTGAATTTCTCAAGAAAAAAACTAGTTAGTAATATTGGCAGAAATGAAAAAAAAAATAAGCGTTGTGGATTAAAGAATCTAACGATTCATCAAATTATAAACTATGAGCTACATTATTTGTAATAATAAAAGGTCTTCTTGATTCAACTATCATCGAGATCATAAATATGTACCAACGAAATTTAAAAGGAAAGAATAGGCAGTTTATGAGAAAACAAAAAGAGATCAGGGACAGAACACCGTTGAAATCTGCCCTCCTATGGAAATTTGTACGAATATTTCCTGGGATAAAAATAAAGCTGGATATAAAGTTTATCGGAAAATTGACCGTACAACAACGAGGGTTTGCAATAGAGAGAGAATTTTTGGCATTTGGAATGGTAATGAACAAAATTCCACAACTGCTTCACAAATTGCAACAATTTGCACATTTCCTCTCTCTTTGAGCACTGCTTTCTCTCATTTTAACTCAAACCTTCTCGTTTTCCCGCATAAATTGCTACAAATTACCACAATTTCAATCATTGGCTACAACAATTTGTGTGATCATTGACGTATATTTTTTCCTTCATCCCAGTCCCCGTACAACCATCGTTTTATAAATTTTATGTTATGTTAAGTGTTATTAAACCAAACAGATTAAACTCAATCAAGCACAAGACCGCTTTAGGTTAAATATAACTGAAACTTATAAAACTTGCTTCATTTAGAATTGGAACAAACTTTGGCTCTCATTGTGGCGCTCCTGGTAGACGGATTTGGAGGTTCTACGTATCGGGAATTTAGTGTAGAAAAAAAAATCTTGAGTTCAATGATAAATAACTGAAATACAGGCAATTGTTTTTGTTCCAATTCTGTCTGAAGCATGCATAAAGACGCTTGATTATTTAATAAGGTAAGTGAAAAGTTCAAAATGAATAAAAATTCACGTCCACCCCCTTAATGAAGCGTTACTGAAATGAGCGTGCTTCGATCTGTTCTGTGATGTAGTTCTGGGGATTTTTTTTATTATCAGACGGGTTTGCGCCGGAGGTCTTCAGATCTTCCATGAATTTGAAAATTTGATTCATTTTTAAGACTTGAAAACACATGTATTTTTTCAGATTTCCAACATTTTTATTTTTTGAGTTAGATTCGGTTATTTTTTTGTAAATACCATATTTTAAAGCTTCATTACTTTTTCAATAGAAATCATTGAATAGCACATCAAAACGAATTGAAATTTTATCAGTTTTCTATATAAAACTTGAAAAAAAAATTAAGTAATGGCCATTAACATGAAATATTGTAAATAAGCTTTAAATGGTGTCTGAAAGAATCGTTTACATCACCGAATATTCTGCTTTACATGGGTATTTTTTGCAAAATTTTCGGTGATGTATACGGTTCTTTTAGACACCATTTTAAGCTTATTTACAATTTTTCATGTTTAAGGTCATTACTTTTTTTTTAAATATTTTATTTAGAAATGATTTCCATTTAAAATTAACAGAGTTATGAAGCTTTGAAATATGGTTTAATTTATTTACAGAAAAATCTTATCGAATCTATCTCGAAAAGTAAAAATGTTAGAAATCTGACAATATACATGTGTTTTTAAGTCTTACAAATAAGACAAATTTTCAATTTTGGGGAAGATCCAAAGACCTCCGGCGCAAATTGTTAGCTAATAAAATAAATTCCCTTCTGTGTTATCTGGCTGGCGAATAGTGGATGATGTGCAACACGAGACCTCTTATTCACAACCACAACTCCTATATCAACCTCCCCGTGATACCGGTTGGGATGCGAGTAACCTAAGCGGAGATCGGGTACCCAACCCCGGTAGATGCTTTGATCGCATGCAGACTGAGAAGGTGGCCGCACGCGTCTGTTCTCCAGGAGTCCAAGATGGCAGCCCCTTCGCGGGATAGGGACATTAGGCTAACAACCTACTGCTCCCGATTTATTGAATTTTTACTGAAACTGGGACAAGATATAACCGAATTAGAACTTTGGGAACGACTTTTAGCATGAAAACACGGACTATAATTGGAATTTGAAATGTGTTGACCCTTGCCCAGCCAGGTAAGCTGGCTTAACTTGCTAGAGAAGCTAGCCGCCTCTAGTTAGATATATTGGGACGGAACGAAGTCCGTTGTCCTAACACTGGAGAACACAAGACACAGTCCGGGCAAGTACTGCTTTACTCTGGCATACGAGGAGAACATGCTACTCGGGAACGAGGAGTTGGTTTCCTGTTAAGCCTGCAGGCCCATGCGGCCCTCATAATATGGGAACCGATAAACGAAAGAATAGCCAGATTCAGAACACGTGTAAGAAACCTTAAAATAGTCCAGTGTTATGCGCCAACTGACGTTGCCGATTTGCTGGAGAGAGCATTTTGACAGTCAATTGAAGGCGTGGTTGAGAAAATTCCGAAAGGTGACATTCAAATCCACTCAGAGGCAACTTCAACGCAAAGATTGGCTCCGATAATCAGGACTTTGAGCGCATCATGAGGCGCATCATGGTCTTGGAGGGATAAGCGAAAACAAAGAGCTGTTTGTAGAATTTTGTGGCAACAAGATCATGGCGATTGGTTGATCGCTCTCCCCCATCGACCAGCACATAAGGTCATTTGGGTATCCCGAGATGGCCGAACAGAACAAACGAAGCACATACATTGTATCTGTCCATCACTTCGTCCTTGGCGAGATACGACTGAAAGTCGCGCGTGTCCAGCGGAGAATCCAGAGGTGAAAAGTGCATACTTTGAACAGTTTGAATCCCGAGCCTCGGAACATCTGACAAACGGAATTGTCAAAGAACAGTAGTGTAGAATCAAGAATGACTTTATCACGACGGGCCATAATACTCTCGGAAGAAGAAGTGAATGGATGTCGGATGAAACTTGGAGGATGGTCGATTATCGCAGAAAGGCGCAAGTCGGAATTGAGCAGGCCAAAAACAGCCGCGGGTCAGCCAAAGCAGGCGCCCGCTTATGATATGCGGAGCTGGAAAAGGCAGTTAAACGAGCTTGTGGACTTATTTTATTTTATTTGGTTGGATGCAGGTTATCCTCGTGAAGGTCCCGAAGAAAGGAGACCTGACCGTTTGCGGTAACTGGCGTGGCATAACTTTGATCTGTACAACTCTCAAAGTACTCTGCAAGGTGATCCTGAACAAGAACCAGGAGAAAATCGACGCTACACTCCGACGGCAACGAGCTGGATTCCGCTCCCCACGATCATGTGTGGACCACATCACAACGGTACGAATAATAATGGAACAAATCAACGAATTCCAGGACTCTCTTCTGTTGGTGTTTGTTGATTTTGAAAAAGCATTCGACCGACCATGAAAACATCTGGGCGGCTCTACTCTAAGGCGACTAGGAGTTCCAGAGAAACTAGTCCATCTCATCGAAGCACGTACGGGGCATTTTCGTGCAAGGTCCTGCACGATGGCTACGCATCGTAATGGATGAGATCTTGACTGGATCGATTGACTGTAGACCAAACCGAGGATTGCCGTGAAATCCTTCAACAATGCATCAGTTGAACGACCTTGACCTGGATGACGATATTGTTTTCCTCGCCTAAACACTAACGGATATGCAGAGCCAACTCGCCGACCTCACCGAAAGCTCCAAGGCAGCAGGTCTCAACATCAATGTCGGAAAGACCAAGTCGATGGAAATCGACACAGAGAATCGTTTCAATTTCGTGGTAGCTGGACAAAAGGTTGAGAAAGTGGAGTGCTTTCAGTAGAAAGACATCGGAACCCGGATCAGAAAAGGCCGTTTTGCGTTTGAGAGTGTCCGAAACATTTGGCGCTCACGCCAGATCTCTCCACGAACTAAAATCCGAATCTTCAACTCAAACGTCCAACCCGTATTGCTGTATGGGTGCGAAACTTGGTGCACATATGCGGTGATGACGCGAAAACTGCAAGTTTTTGTGAATTGCTGCCTGCGGAACATCATCCGCGCTTGGTGACCTAGCAGCTGGATCTCGAACGTGGAACTTCATCGCCGGTGTCATCAAAAGGTGCTAGAAATCGAGATTTGGGAACGTAAGTGGAGATGAATTGGGCACACGCTGCGAAAAGATGAGAACGAGATTTGCAGAGAGGCGCTTGAATGGAATCCAGGAGGAAATCGAAGAAGAGGCAACTACAGAAACTCGTGGCGGCGAAGCCTAGCCGCCGAAATACGAAGTGTCCACGAGAGTCTTGACTGGGAACGAGTGAAGACGCAGGCTCCGGATCGTCAACAGTGGAGGTCTTCTACCTAGGCATTATGCACCAAAGGATCGGCGCGGGAACATTAAGTAAGTAAGTAATATTTGGTGTGACAGTAGTCTTACCGTTGTGAATTAGATTGCTTTGAATCAGTAGAATTATTCAACCAAGTAGGCTCACCACAGGTGCTAGACTATTTAAAGGAAGATTGTAAGTTTGGTTTTTTTTCTCGAGCTTTTTGGTTTTTTTTAATTATAATTGTTGGAAGCCGAAAGTTATTCTTTCTTTCCTTAAAACCCTTAATATCTGTCAAAAGTTTGGTGAAATGTTAGCTGCATCCCACTTGCGCTTCCATCGCCTATTGATGTCATGATAGGAAGCTCACCCCCTCTTTTTCAAACATAGATGAATTTGATGAAATTAAATAATATCTGTTGATCCTAAAATCGAAACATATTGCTGTTTTTTTACTAAAATCGTTGCGAGCAAACGTCAAATTTCTGTTATCAGTTTTTGTTTAAAGACTTTTAATAATTTGTTCTATTTGTATGATGTTCGGCTAGGAATATATTCCTCCTGGTTTCTGTAGATATGCAGTGATATGAGAAAAGAAATATTCGTTTCGCCCTATTACACATGCAGTCCACACACTAACTGTCATCAGATATTGTCATCATATCTTTTGATGAAATGTTGTTTAATTTGTTCGGATACTACGGGTAAGCATAGCTTTTATGAACCACTATACGGTACTACTTTCTGCTAGATGAGTATATGGTATATCTGGTAATGCAAATAATCGAGATGAAAAGTAATAAGAAATGTTCAAGGACACAGCAATTCGGATGAAGGAAAACTGCATTCTTCCTAGGAAATTGTCCAATCAAAACGCTCATTCTCGTGGGGCAGTATGATGCAGATATGGTGATAGGAGATCGAGAAGAGCTGAGAAGATTTTTTTTAAATGATAGTTGTTTTAGCTAGATATCACTCACCATTATACCCGTACTGACTGCAATGCCTCGGCCGCAGTACGTATTCGGAACGATATCGCCGAAGCCAACGCTCAGAAAGGTTATCGCGATAAGCCACATGGCGTTCAAGAGATTGGCATGCTCTTCATCGTGAAACCTGCAGAACAAGATCGGTCACAACGCAAATTATGTGGATGACTGGCTGATAGGGGTTTATTTGGGCATCTATTCATGGTTTTTGCGGATTTTTTTTACTGAATGAAGGATCGCCTATTTGATTTTTTTTATCTGATAAAATGAAAAGGATAGAGTATTTCGATAAAAAGGATGTTCATTGCAGGTTACAGGTAGGACAAAGGATTTTTAACTGCGACTAGTATCGATGATACTGTATTTAATTATGTTTTTATTAGGTTTTTGTTCGACGTTTTATCGGTTTGCTTTAACTCGTAGTGGTTATGAGGAAGAGAGCTAACAAATAAGTTGTCACTTTCAGTTTAATCGCTAATAACGCTCATATTATGACTACTTATTGAGAACCAACCAACCATAGAATCGCTTTAGAGTAATAGCTTTCAGCATACAGAAACGGTTTCAAATAATACTTAATAATAACTTATAACTCGAAGTTGGCAGCAAAATTCTAAACTTTCAAATAAATGAGATAGTTGCTTTAACAGGTAATCATTTGATGGATTTGAAACCAAAACACTAATTGCAATGAAGTTATCAAAAATCAAACAAAAAAAAAAGTGTTAATATGTTGGAGAAATTTGTAAAGACAACGTTGACTGTAACATCAGAAAATTTAAAATGTCGATAAAAATAACATCATGGATAAAGTAAGGTGTTTTTGTGATTAATGGTTGCGAAAGAATTTGTGCATAGGAATTTGAATTTTGAATAATTTCACTCCGAAGTGAGAATACATGTCGATCTAAAAGTACATATCATTTTTAGTGATAAACGTAAAGGAGATTAAAAGAGACAAACGTGAAGAAATAAAGACGTAAGTATTACGTGTGTACTTGTGAGAGTGACAAAGTTCAACGGTTGCAGAAATTTAAAAGGTGTAAATCAAAAGAATATATCATCGTATCATATCCCAAACACGCACACTATTGCGTGACCAATCAATCAATCATTCGTGAGAGGGTGTTAGTAGAACAATTTGCTAGTTGTAGCTATGTATGTAGATTAGTGGACACGAACAAACATCGTGGCATCTATGTATAGGTAGATTGCCTGCAACGACGAACACAGCAGTGTGATTAATTTCACCTCCTGCAAGCAGCTTGACTTAAACCACCATCGATTGTGTTAGTAAACAGATATGCATACAGTTGTGAGTTTGGTCAAATTGCTATGAACACATTTGGTTTTGTTTTAAGTTTTATAAAGTACGCCAGTCGACACCATACACGTTACGGTTAGTCAAAGGTTAAACATGTTGATCAACACTTATTACTCGAGACAGCCTGTAAGATATTAGAGAATGTGGTCGTGTTGTTTGCTTGCGCGTAGTTTGTTGTGTTAGTGTTTTCCAGGTTAAGTAGTATGTAGTAGGTTCTGTTTTGTTGGTTGTTGTTGTTGTTGGCTATGTAGGTAGCTGTCTGTGGTGGGGCTGTCTGTGTTTTCGGTGGACTGATTCTTTGTACTTACCACCATTCCACAGGTTAGCGTAATCCCTCGGCCGCAGTAGGTATTCGGGACGATGTCGCCATAGCCGACACAGAGAAACGTAATCGCTGTTAGCCACATCGAGTTTAGCAAGTTTGCATGTTCTTCATCGTGGAATCTGTGCGTTCGAGTTTTTATGTGTGTGTGTTTTTTTAACATTATTTTATTTGTTCAATTCCATCAATTGCATTCCACGGTTGAATTCCATTTTAGAGGACAGGGTTTTCAAACATATGCACACACACATCGATAAATAGAGTCAGCGCACAGTTGTAGGTGTAGTTTTATTTGGATGCGTTGTTGTCGTTCAATGAAGGCATATATCAAGATGGCGGCATTAGTGGACAGCGGCGACGTCGACGGGGTTGGCGGTCGTATCGAGTTTTGTTTTGGTTTTGAGGTACGAGGTTTTAGGTTTGGTTTTTTTTAGGTTTGGTTTACAATAGATTTTATTTTTTTAGTTTTGTACAGTTTGTTTGCCCAGAAGAGAAGATGGTAATGGTGTTGTGTACACGATGTAAGAAAAAAGTGATATAAAACAACGAGCAATCCGTGTTAGAAAGATTGAAAAATATTCATTTGAAAATGGGTTAGAAAGGAATATAATACGCTGTTTTCCAAGTTGATCAAATGAACGGTGTTCAATGCAATTCCGAAATTTAAATTATGAATAATAATATGGATAACAGAGTTTTTAAAAAATAAGAAAAACTCGCATCATGTGCGAGTTATAGATTTAAATGCTTTTTTAAAACTCTTAACCGGATTAAAAATATTAATAAATATTTTGCTTCTCCTTTGCCACAAAAGCTTAACTCTAGGAAAGTCATGGTTGAATTAAATATTTGATTTTTTGACTAGTAAATTTGAGCTATATATACACCAACGAATCAGAATCTACTCCAATAATGAACATCCTTGGAGGTGGAATTATCGGTATAATATTCTATGCCGGATCGGCATTAACCAGCTTTCTAACAACTGGCATTGTCCTCCCAGCGCAATTGCATTGCATATGTCTGAAAGAAGCCAAATACAATATATCTCATATCCTATCACAAGACAAAGCAGGATGGAAACAATCAGCCAGCAAGGATATGGTCAAATGATCTGTATCTAAACCGGCAAAAGAAAAAATATTCTTTGTTTCCAATCGAATGCAAAAAAGCAGCAGCCAAGATTAGCTGTGCGTATGTATATAAACCGGCTGGTATTTGAAAATAGCTTTTATTTTCCCCTCCCATTCTCATCCCTTTCCCATAAAAAAACTAAGGAGGACGAATAAAAAATACAGGGCTAACGGCAGACGGGCAATGCAGTGCGTTTTTTTTTTTTGGTAATCGGCAATCGACAATGTAGGTACTTTCGTTTTCTAACTGGCACAGATATTGCACAGGTAAGATAAAAATTCCATAAAATGTTTTTCTTGTTTAGTTTGAATGTAGTAGTCATGCATCATTTTGCTTGGGAGCTTGAGTCTTTATGCCAGTAGTGCTTTTCCAATCATATCATCTTTGGTACACCATACTTTTCAGCGCATTTTCGGCACAGAGATTTGCTGAGTAGGCGTAGGATTTTTGCAACCTCTTCTATGGGTGTAGAAAGTTTAGGCTTCTCAGCCATATACTTGAAAAAAAAATAGAAACAGCACATTTTCTCAGTGTCCTACGTTTCGGCCATGATCTCTGCCATCATCATGTACATCTATACATTAAGTGCATAAAAATATTTTAGTTTTAAAATTCTTCAATTCGATTAACAGAGAGTGTACCGCTTTTTGTCAAATTGTGGTATCTTGGGTAATTCTATTGTTGCAACAACAAACCACTCTTAACTGTCTCAATCGAAACATTAACAAACGCATCGCTCACATACATTAACTCAAAAGACTAACAACACTCTAAAATCCATCTACAATTATAGTAAAACTACAGCAAACTACAATAAATAGACTCACAGCCGTAGAGATATATGTATAACTTTTAGGCAAATCCTGCATAAAGCTTTTTGTTTATCACTGGTGTACATTTGTCTCATTAGAGATTATGACTCTAAATTAAAGAGAGCACTCAGTATAGCTACTGTTGGAATGGGACGGTGCGAACAGTTGTAATAAAATCTGATAAATATTTGTACACGAAAATAAAAAGTTAACTGCCAAAATATCAATAAGGATTTCTTACGAACCAAATATCTCTCAAGTTTTGAGAAACTTAAAAAATCAAATCAATCAAATCTAAAGATAGAACTTTGCCTTTACAAAGAAAGGTTATAAATTGTATATTTTATGATTAATACTCAATTGAAAAACTAATATGATTTATTTGTCACCTATCCTTTAGAAAAGGTCAAATCGGACCAGCTTGATGAGTGATACCTACTTATAATTAGATAAAATTATAATTAGATAGACTTCTTTTACATAGTCGGTATCGCATTGGCCAAGAAAGATTGCGAGTTTAAATTCTACCTAATATAGTTGGTAATTTTTTCAACATTTTCCTAAAAATTAATTTTCAACAATTTAGCCTTTGCAAATATAACATTTCTTAAAAGATTCCGTTTTACATAAAAATGGGATTGAAGTCAAGAGAGAACTTTTACAGCAACTACCATTTTATTTTTGCTGCTAAAGACCCAAAACACGTTTTCCATGCATCAACTGAAATGTAATTCATATTCTGGAATGCATTATAAAAAAAACTTCAAAGCTATCACCTGAGAGTTTTTTTGTAATAAATCTGACTTATTGAAAAGACAGTTAATAATCACCACGTCTCACAAAAAATTACACAATTTTATAAAATAATGCAAAACCAACTCTAGATTAAATAAAAAGTTTTGTGATTTTCCCCAAAATAGCCTCATTTTTAATCAAAACTGCAGAAGGAAATGTAAATCCTGATGAAAATTTCGCATTATTGATCCGTTTGTGTCCTGAATAAGGAAAAAAATGTGTGCATACTTCTGGGCAAGGTGTGTATATACAGGAGGTGTTACCGAATATCGAATTCCCGATTCAGCCATTTTGGCTATTTAGGAGATGCTACTATGCGGAATTCATGAAGTTTGTTTACCAACAAACCACAGAAATGCTGAGCAAATAATCTTATGTTTGTAAACAAACTCATTGAGAGCCCCGCTCACTCCTCGCTTACTTACTGTGAAAGTCGGCGAACCTCGTGTATCAAAAAAACCTTGCTTGGGGGGTTTTAATCAGTCAAAACAGTAAAAGGAATAATCGAATAATCAAACAAACGGATTCATCATGTGAAATTTTCATAAGAGTGAAAATCTCATGATCTAGGGTTTTCAATTCTATCTGTCACTTTTGCTTACATAAGA
This sequence comes from Uranotaenia lowii, assembly GCF_029784155.1. NCBI lineage: Eukaryota > Metazoa > Arthropoda > Insecta > Diptera > Culicidae > Uranotaenia > Uranotaenia lowii. The sequence continues at coordinate 266,035,789 of NC_073692.1, forward strand.
GATCATCGGTAGTTTATTTTTTTTCCGATTGCCTTATCAAGTTTTTTTTTACAAAAAAGCGTTATTTTTTAACAACTATGGAATAAATTGGTACATATTATGTTGATATAAGTATAAGAAGAGCTTCGAAACTCGTTAAAAGAATAAGATCTATTTGGAGATTGTTTTCACAATTTTTTTGAAAATCTAAACTTATTTAGAGACGCAGAATTCATCTGTACATGTAGTTAGAAGATTACAGTATTTTTTGCGGTAAGTATCGGTATCTATACACATGATAATGTTGTTGGAACGTAATAAATCATCTCCTGGATATTGAAAAACCAAGAAAAATTAGGGCTTATTAAGAATTGCCCACTTGAAATATCAGATGAATTCGGACTCATTGGCATCCCTGCCTGCTCTCGAAAGCGCATCACTAATTAATGTCATTTCGACTCAAAAATATATATAAATAAAAATGGATTAGAGTAAAATATGAAAAATGTTTGAATTTACAGAAATTGCTTTGAATATATGTAGAAACTAGCCGATCCAGTGTGCTTTGCTACACTTTCCAAAAATAAATTAAATTTGTTGAAATAATTGAAATTCAGTTTTATTTCTTAGGCTGCATTTCGAACCAAATTTCATCATAATTTAGAAGCAAACAATTTAAAAAAAGAGCTTCAACTGGAGTTTAGAATTTAAGTACAAAGATGATTTAATAACATTTTCTTAAAATTGATCTCTAAATTTGTTTTTCAAGATCTGAAATTTTTACTCTGTTTTTATAAGCTTCATAGAGTTTGAAATGATGTCTTAATGAATGTTTTAAATGATTTGGACTTCCAGCCCTTTTCCCCGTCCAAATCTTTTTTAGTATCCAAATGACGTAACATTTCGTAACGTAACAAATTATGCCATAATGAATAAAGACTCTCTCTTTTGTCTTGAGAGTCCTTCCTTTTTAAGAGTTTTCAGGATTTACACTTATTTGTTCATTAACAATTGATTGAAAAGCAGATTTTCAAAAATTGAATTGATTAAAAAAAATCTGTACATGCTTTTTTACTTCAAGTCCAATCGTGTTGCAGTCTTCGGGTGAAATATTTGTCTTAACTTAGGCTTTAAGAAAATCAACCATAAAAAATAATCGGCTAGTGATGAAAAAAGTTATTAATGAAAAACCAGTATTTTTCGTTCCTCCCGGGCAAAATACCTTAAAATTTTATTCACATTTGAGACTCAAGCAACCCCTCCCTATGGTCAGATCTTCCTGAAATTTGATATGTGACCTTTTGGTAAGCTAATAATTTATTTTGACTTAAAGCGAGTGAGATTTATCATGTTTCATTCTTCCTATACTATGATAAGTGTACTGCGATTCGTTAAATTATTGAAAACTCCAAAAAACTGTTATGGTAAAGTAGCCATAACTTCTTCAATTTTCAACCGATTTTGATAAATAACCACTTGAAATCTTTGTTTTGAATTGACATTTAAGCGCAGAAGAAAATCAGATTTTTTAAATGTTACCATCGAGTCTAAACTTTCGCTGAAACAAAATTTTCTCTAAAAAAATGCATTTTTATAATTTTTTCTCTCATAAAGTCACTAATATCAACAATACTGTTGATCATACGCAAAAACAATGTTCAGATAATCGATAGATAATTTATTCACCTTCAATATGCAAAAAAGGGGATTCAAATTACTGTTATGCCGTCTGAGATATTTTGATCTAAGTACAAGAACATTTTTTATATTTCCAAAATTTCATATTTGGAGCATAACTCAAAAACGGTTCTATTGAGATTTTTTTGAATTTCATTTTCGGATTCAGCGCCTGATTTTACATTACATTCTTAACGCCCATGTGTCAGGAATTTCGTCAGTTTCACGTATGTGTTTTTGACATTCCGTAAATCGACTGTACTTGGTATCCAAGCAACATGCAAGCCGAAAGAAGTGCAGTTTTTCCAAATTCTGCACAGTTTTTTGGAAAATCCATTGTGATCTGAGTCTAGGCTAGCTAAACAGCTGAAATTGCCCATAAATATTGTATAGCGCGTTATCAAGCGATATAAATAAGCAAACAATGATGACAATTTGAAAGCCTCAAGCCAATAATCCGAGTGGAACTGTCGATAGGAAAGATGGTAAGATTTTGAAGACGATTAAGAGCATTCCAATCTGTCGGACCGTACTTTTGCCATACAATTCGAGGCTGCATATAGTACCGTGAGGAGAATACGACTCCGGGAAGGAATCAAGTCGTATCGAGCCAAATCGGACCATAAAAGAGATTATTGTGGCCAAAATCCGAGCTCGGGAGCTATACGACCAGGTGCTGACCAAAATCGAGAGTGTCTCCAAAAACGAATTTTGCCGTTCTTTCGATCCTACGACCATCCCGTAATGTTTAGGCCAGATTTGGCAAGTTGTGATCACAGCAAGGTCGTTCAAGAATGGTATGCAGAGAAAGAGGTTCAGTTTGATTCGAAAAACCTTAACCCACCCAACTGGCCCCAGTTCCGTCCTAATGAGAAATACTGCACAATCATGAAGTGGAGACTCAAGGCAAAGAGAAAGGTCTTCGAGAACATCAATCAAATGAAGACCTGGTGGAATAAGATAGCTAAAACGATAGACGAAAAAGGTGTACAGGAAAATTCGAGAATTCCTTTGAAACCGTGTTCTTGAAAATATGAAGAAAACGCTACATTTGTACAAAAAAATATCTTGAATTCAATAATAAATAACTGAAATATAGGTAATTGTTTTTGTTCCAATTCTATTTGAAGCAAGCTTATTGGATTTATTCGCGGTTCATACACTTTTCCAACCATTGTGCAACGTTATAAGATCATTAGTTGTTGATATTTTTTTCCGATTGCCTTTTCAAGTTTTTGATACAACCAATGTTGGTTTTATTTAACAACTGTTGAGTTAATTAGTACAAACTATGTTGAAGCAGAGCTTCGAAATTCCAAAGAAGAATTAGATCGAGATTGATTTCACAGAGTACCACAACAATTATCCGTCGTCTATTTTAACAATTTTTGTTGGTTGTGACTTATATTTCACCGTTTCGAAAAATTTATATGTAAATTTCAGAAATGTATGGGGCCTAACAAGTAAGTAAAATTTCTTAGTCTCAAGTATTTTGAAATATTAGTATGATTGTTTATATCTTATTTTCATGGAAACTTATTTAAAATTTCCATAAACTAATTATCATCATAAAAAATCATAAATTAGAAAACATGAATAAAACAAGTGAACTTCATGATGACTTTTTATTCGTCACGTCAAATCACATCATTTAAAACAAATTGTTTGTATTTACAAACTTACTGACACATTTTTGCATATACAGATGTGCTTTAAAGCATTTCAAACCTGGTTTGTTGTAGGTGTTACAAATGTTCTTGAGAAAAACGTAACCATTTTCCTGAACGATTCAAATTCCATCTTCCGAAACGATACACTTCCCTTTTACAATGGTGTAAAGGTATGAAAAAGGTACGCAAAAGATGAATACTCGATATCACATCCGATTGGATGCCTCTCTACTAAGCTCAATCACGGTGCCAATAATGTTAACGGCAATCGACCGGGCTCAATCTGTTGCTCTTACATATTTATGAATAACATTTTGTTGAAGGTTTTTGCTTTTCAATCGAACTGCCGGCAATCGCGTTTTCAAACAACATGATAAGGTTGGTGTAATGCTTTGTGGGTTGATGACAGTATGTAACAGAAACGGGAGTATTGGAAAAGTTTTATTTTAAATTTTGAATTTAGATGAAAATGTCAAGTATCTAATCTTATTAAAAACACAGATTCGTTAAAAGCATATAATCAATTTTAGGAAAAAAAAAACAAAACCTGTCAGGTATCATTTTAAATAATTTTATTTTTTTAGGTTTTCAAATAAAGGTATGGTTTTTTTTTAATTTTTTTTACGTTGGAATTGAAAATCACACTCTAAGAATGATGGTAACGAGTGTTACTTGTTCAAGAACCTCGTGTCATACTTTAAAGGAATTAATTTATTTTGTGATAATCATTATTGTTCTGTGGGTGTTTCACTGATAAGAAATGTTTCATTCGGGTTTTTTTTCTATATTTGATCATTTTAATCAAACAAATTCATCCAACAAAAATTTTGTGACTCAAAACAAAGAATGCGTTCATTTGATCAACTGTAGTGGAAGCCAGCGTTCACGAGATGTCATACAATGTTGAATCGAAAGATAAGTAAAAACGAACAATGAGATGATAAAATGGGAGGAACAAATTTAAAAACAAATATAGAAATGATAGAAAGATAGTGTGTGAGAGAGAGAAGGAGAGACAGAAAAAGAGAGCACTGTTGGTGGAATGAGGGGTGGTGATCGAGAAACAAATAGGGAAGAAACATTGAATCAAATGCATTTCCAAACATTCAAATGACTTAGCCTAGAACAGCGCAGAGAACATCCAGTTAGGGGAAGAAAACGTAGAAAAGTTATTGTACTGTTTATGTAGCATACCACAACGGATTGAAACTCAGAGTATTATTTTGTTTGTGATCCTTCGTTGGTGTGGATAGTTTTTTTTCTATGGTTAACATTGAACAAACTCTGTTATGTTTAGAACATGTAAAGTGTATTATGCAGCGTTTTAGGTGTGAAAATTTTGAGCCAACGAAGGAATTGGCCAATCAGTGAGCTCAAACGACATCCAACAGTCAGAGAAAGAAGTTTCGGAAGACTAGCAGAAGTCTATCTAGATTGTGTAGTTTTTAAGGGGAACAGAAACAGAACTTGTAAAACGTAAACTAGTCAACGACGACAAATCGAAAAACACATTAGGAAAGGTACAGTACAGTATCAGTATTGGAATATTAGGATTTTTGGTCCGTGGATCTATTGGGGAAATCGGATGGGAAACTATGGAACCCCAAAGTAGTGATTTAGTGAGCGGAGCGATACTTCGGAATAGTGGGTACAAAATCATCAAAAATAATAAGCATTAGCGGAATGTTTGTAGTGTTAGTATATGTTTTAATATGGCACACTCACACACGTATGGTAAAAAGGAGATGATGGATAAAAGAAAGCAAAAATGTATGACTTCAAATAACTATTTCAGAAATTTAGGATTATCTGTTACAAACCACTATATTGATGAAATGTAATCTTAGTGAAAAATTGCACAAATGATCGCATTCTTCATTATTTTTTCAATTGTGTTCTTGAAAACCTTTCTATCTTGGCACAACTTTGAACGAAATTTTAAAAGGATATCAAATGAAAAATTAACTACTCAGTTTTCTTTATATCATAGTTTAAAATAGCTTATCACACAGAAAAACATATTTTTGAGCTACGTATGAAAAATATGGTGAAGTGATTGATAAGATGACTAAAAAAAGTTATAAAAAAACTGATTTTTTATCTTTCAAAGCATGCAATTGATCATTTCAACAAACCTGAGAATTCAATAGTTTTGAATTTGACTAGGTATGTACTTTAATTTGGGTTTGATCAATCGATCGAATCGATTTTTCATAGCTAAGAAACTAGTTTTCTAGTAGTTGATTTTCAGTTACAAGCTATCGAAAATCGTTTCTTTTAAAAAATATTGAACCATGTGAAGCAATCCCAAAGTTATTGGTAAACAGAATGACGGTCTATAAGTTAAAAACATCCCTCGGAAAAATATGTATCTAAGTCCTATCCAAACAGCATGTTTTGCCGCCGACGATGTTCTGTTGTTTTTAGTTTTCGAGGGGATGCGATGTGACCTTCCTTCCTGAGCTTTTTGGGAGGATTGTTTACCAATAATGGCGCCACGAAAGGTGATGTTTACAGGTTGAAATACCCAAACAAGTTAACCCCGCAGTCGTTGATGTTATTCAATTTTGATGCCCTTCTTCGGGGTTAAATTGCTTCCCGAAACATTCCCACAACATGTATCCTCATTGTTTTGATGGTGGTTCGATGAATATTTTTAGGGATCTTCTTAGTCTGACAAACATGCTTACAACACATAAGATTAATAAAAATTGATTGCGAAACTGAATGATACTGAATGTCCGTTCCATCGTTTGAGATTATGGAAATAAAACATTACTTTTTATAACAACCTTTTCATGAATGTTTTCCAATGTCCTTAGAGGAAAGAACATCGAAAAGGTTGGTCAAGACTTCAAAGTTCAGTTAAAAATCGTGTTGAAAAGTAGATCTAATGTGATCATTTATCAGCGTTCATTTGAAAACATTCGGAAATAAAATTTGTAGAATGCCTTTGTAGGGTTTTGCAATTCCTGTATGGCGAAGTTCACATCTTAATTAGACTGGTTCGAATAATAGAAGAATAATCTTCTTTTGTCTCCCCCTTTTAATTTTTCCAAAAACGCAACAAGGAAAGTAAGTAATTAAAGTTTGTAAGCAATTGAATCATAACAATTATACACTAATTATATACAAATATTCTAATCAAATCTTATGATTGTTTTTTTGTACATTTTGTACCTGAAAATTATCAAATATTCAAGGTAATGGAAAATTTCAGAGAAACATGAGGGTCAAAGAAAAGGAAGAACATAAGCCGTAAATATCATGAATTTCTCGAAAAAGATACAACGGCTCACCGACAGGACTTGAACTTGAAATATTCGAATTTATAATTTTTTTGGGGCTTGGGATGCAGCCCTGTTGGCAAGTCAGTTGCCTTGCGAGTTCTAGCTCACCGGATAAGTCTATCAGTACCTAACTGTTCGCTAACTGCAACGTTGATATAAAGTCGCAAATGCCATGATGGCAAAACGACTATTTTCGAAACAAAAAATATATTTTTTTGGAATATTGTTTAAAGCTTTTTTCCCTGCTAGTGATTTTTAAAGTCGGAGTGAGAAAAGAAGGGTTTAAAATTTCCAGCCTTACTCCTAACAGATTTATTAGGTTTTCTCTTACAAAATCTTTGTGGAAATAGTTATTTTTTTTCAAAAAACTTCTTGGTTGGTAATTTTTTTTTTAAATTTGATTGACTGTTTTCTGATACAAATACTTTGCCTGATTTCTTTTGTTATTTTTAAAATTCATGAACAATTAAATCATAAACTCAATGAATGAAATTCATTATTTAACGACAACAGTGTAATCAAATTTATTCATTCGACCAGAAAAGTAGCAAATTTGACAAAAGATATGACTGATTAATATAGAGATAATTTGCGAAGGGTAGAAAGTTTTCAGTGATATTTTTAACTCTAGGAGTTTCAATTTCTAGAGAATTTGGTTTAATTAAATTGCAAAAAAATGTTTTTTAGGGGTTTTAATACCGGTAATACCGTAGTAAGTGTATAGCTTTTTTTGCAGAGGCTTCAAAAATATTTTCTTCTAGGTCCTCTAAGTAATTCAAGAAATTTCCAATGTTGCATCAAATTGTTTTAAAAGACGCCTCTAGGAAGCTTAGTGCAAAAACTGTTTTTAAAATTCCAAATTACAAAATACATAACAAAGTTAGGATTTTTCTTGTTCTTTTTCTTGGCATGTCAGCATCAACAAAACCCAAATATGTAAGCATCCTGGAAAACGAAAAACTTGCGTCCTTCATTTTTCTTTTCAACATTGTATCTGTTAAATATTGAATGCATTGCAGATGCAACTGCGACCAGGCCAACCATGTGATGAAAACCGCGAAAGATACGAAGTTACGGTCTTCGACAAAATTGTTCAAATAATTTATAAATTGGCACAAATCCATTAGCAGGCTCGGTTCCACATTAGGAACAAAACTGATGTTGATTTTTCAGTACAAAATATTCAATTTTCCTTCACAAATTTAAAAGTGCGAATTTACTCATGTAAACGTTATTTAAATTTTTTGAAAAAAGGACGTTTTGAACCAAAACAAAGCATTTTAGACCCCAGAGTTTGAGAAATTCAAAAATGACCCCAAATCGACCCAGTCCAATGGAGCGTGGAGTTCCCCGCCAAACGCTCCACAAGATTTTTTTTAAAAACATTTATGATTATACAGTTGGATATTAAAAGGTAAAATTAAAAAGAGAAAAAACGTTCTTTCTTCAGTTCTCACCGAAAACTACCGAAGATTGACGCAGATTCAAATTTGTTGTTCAATTGATACCATCTGGGCCTTTTTCCAGCTACGATAGCATTTCCTGAGGACTTCGGAAAATAAAGCTTCTCCGTGGGGATATTTTGACCACCGAATCCAAACAAAATCCTTCACAAAATTCCATTTCCAAGTTTTCTCAATTCTAGCTAGATTTTTCACGTTTCTTGTACCGTCAACTGGGGCAACATGCAACACTTTTCAACTTCAATGGCTTCTAAAATCTCAATGCTTACAGATAATACCTCTTGTACTTCAAAAGTTTTAAGGTTGATAGGACACCAAACTGACGTAGTCGGAAAAATTATTGGTTTTACCAATTATTTTTAAATTTACAAAAACACGCGATTTTCAGCCTACTATGAAAAAGAGGTAAGTTGCAACAAACTCTGTAATTAATGAAAAATCAGATGAAAACGTTTGAAAATTTATAGTTTTTGATACATTTGTGATGTCATAACGCATTATGCACCAATTGCAGTAGTTTTTGGTTTTGTTCGAATTAAATTTTCATTTTTTCTGTCAAAAATTTTTTTAAGAAAAAAGTGTTAATCTGCTGCATACATTTAGGGGTAAAGAATACTTCAAAATATTCTTTTAGCTTAAACCATGAAAATAATTCTTGGGATGGATGAAATTTTAATGTTAACAAACGCATAATGCAAAACAATCATATCTCAGCATATGGAAACGCGATTTATGAGATTCAGTTCTGATTTGCATTTTGTTGCATTTTGCCCCAGACAGCACACTGAATTTTTAAAATATTTATTCAAAAAATTTTTGTGATTGTCCGAAAAATATTTATATACCAACAGTATTGGTATAGAATAATGAAAGCAATATAAAGTTTGTGGGTAATATCATTAAGCCAATCCGTCATACTAGTTAAAGTTTTTTATGGCATCGAAAAATGTAAAAAATTGTACATCTATTGATAGATTTTTTAAATTTTTTATGAGAATCAAAAATTTTCAAAAACTCTTCCATGATGTTAAAAACTATGTCATCATCAATTTGTTACCATTCAATGATAACTTTATTACAGTATATTGATATAAAAATTGAATGAGTGTTGTGGTATATAAATGTTGCATCTAACCCTGCTTTTGCATGTTGCCCCGTTTGACGGTACATTCCCGACTCGTAAATTTCGCCTACACGGTTTCTTGGGAGAACTCTAAACACTTTAATTGTATTTGGTTGTTAAAAATTGTTATTATCTATTCAAATAGTATAAATTTTGCGGTGCCGAAAAAAAGCGTGATGGCAGTTTGGCATACTCCTACTTCCACTGTATTTATAGTACCTAAGTCCATGAAATTAAAATTGGATTTTTAGAAAATTTAATAAAATATGCTTTATCAACAACCATCTGGTAGCTTCAACTAGTGTCCGTAATTTGACACTTAACAAATTAGTATTCAAAACAATTTTTTTGACGAATTTAAGCAGTTCTATTAATGTATATTTGTCACAAGTTTGATGAAAAATCGCATTGCCACCGTAATTTATTCATAGGAACTGTTAATCAGAGAGAGAAAAAGGGTCGGGTAGAAAAATTCTTGCCCATATTGATAAAACATATTCTGGAAACAAGATAACAGAGGGAGTGAAAATAACTGAAAAAAAGGACAAACATCAAGACGAACCACAGTTTTTCAAAGTTATGTAGGGGAGATAAGAGTAAGCATCCCTCAACTCTACAGAAGTACGTATTTTCTTAAATAAATTTTCAAGAGGTGTTTCGTACTTATTTTAGTATTAATTTTTCAGCAAAAAAGCAGTCTTCTTTAACGCTTTAAAGAAATATTTAAAAAATTACCAACGTGATTCTCAAGTGACTAAACAATTATAATTTTTGGATCGATAAATAATCTTGATGTATAATGTACACACTGTTACATGATGTATTTAAACATTTTTCCAAAAATTTTACCTTCATTTAAGTTTTTTTTTCACTTTAATCAATTCTTAAATGCGTTTTTTACTTTAATTTGTTGAATCGAGGTGAATAGAGCACCATTAATCGGGGCACGATGAGCATTTTCTTCCGTAGAATGTAGCAGCAAATTCAATTCGATAAAGTCATCTCAACTATAGAGTTGTAGCAGCAAATTCAATTCGATAAAGTCATCTCAACTATAGAGCGACAGCTTGACTTATTTTATCTTACGATTTGGCCTAGTGGTAAAGTGTCGGAGAAGTTGCTCAGAGGACTCGAGTTCGTTTCCTGGTCGAGGCGAGTTTTTTTTTTCATTGGCCATTCATGATCGATTATTTTGTTTGCTAGTCGCGCCATTTACCAAACAAAGCACCAGAAAGAAAAATAATGGATGAGTGTATGTGAATTGTTTTCTACAACCGCACATAAACTATTGTGTTGATGCTTTGTTAGACGGATGCTGCGACTCACCGTAAGTGCAAAGTACACCGATCATGAATGGTAAATGAAAAACGCTCTGTCCAGGAATGGAAATCGAGCCCTTTGAATTGCCTCTCCGGCACCTTACCACTAGGCCAAATCGTCAGATGAATTCAGTCAAGCTGTAGCTCTATTATTGAGTTGGCTTCATCGAGTTGAATTCGCTGCTAGATTCTACGTCTGAAAACGCTCATCGTGCCCCCCGATTCATGGTGCTTATAAAGCCCCAGTGGTTTCTCAACTTGCCCCATAGAGTGATTGGTTTTCAGCTTTTGGCCTACGTTTTTAAAATCCACTTTTCAACTCTACTATCAACTTTTAACATTTGAGGATTTTTTATATTATTTGACGGATTGCGCTGGGGGTCTGCAGATCTTCCCAAAAATTTAAAATTTGTAGCTTTGAAATATGGTTTTATTTTATTCACAAAAATATCCAACTAAATCTAGCTCGAAAAATAAAAAAAGGTTACAAATTTGAAAAATACATGTGTTTTTAGGTCGTAGAAATAAACTAAATTTTCAATTTTTGGGAAGATTCAAAGACCCCCGGCGAAATTGTTTGATAGTAAAAAAATCTTCATTTCCAACCGGAAACATAATGACTTCTTAAGTGCCTGAATACGATCGAGTGATGCATCTTACTTATTCTAAGTGTTTTGTGAGCGTTTTCCACCTTAAGGTGACCATTATGCTCTTATGTCACCTATACGTCATGCAATTCGAGATAACATTCACCACATTAAAAAAAAAAATTTGGAAGGAACCTACGGTGTGAAAACGTTTGTTGTCCTTTATTTGAAACATAAAATGTACGCTTTTGTGCATTTTAATCAAAAGCTGCTCAACAACTTGTTCTTGTTGAAAAAAAAAAATGTTGCAACATGCAACATCTGTTGAAAAATTTGAGAGGTCTGTTTTTGTATAAATTAAAAAAAATATATATTCGGCCTATTCGGCCGAATACCTAGCTCAACTATTCGGTGAGCCGAATATTCAGCTTAACGGTTTTTTGGCGGTATTTGGCGCCGAATATTCGGCCGACCGAATATTTGGTAAATCTCTAGCCAAAACATTTTACTTGTCAGCACAAGTTGATGGAATGAGCAGAACCTTGGACGTGAAACTACATTAGAACTCAACAAGAAATCATTCAAAAGTCACTCCAATAAATCGCAATAGCAAATTGCACATTTAACTTTTGGACGTTTATGTGAAAGAACTCAACTCGCATAAAAGAGTGGAACAACATGACTTTGTTTTATTCCCCCCATATTAGTGTGGTACAACACTTTTAACTTCCAAATCCTTGAATGTGAAAAAAAAACCATCGAAGACTAATTCAAAAACTTGATTTTGTAACAACTTTATCCGAGGGAAAAATAAACAAAACATTACACGTTTGCGTCAGCCAGCTTTATCCCTCCAAAATCGGACGGACCAGCCCAATCTTTCAAAGTAATCATCGTTAAAACAACACTTTGTTGTTGAACAAAATAACTAAAATCGCACAACGTTTCCCGCCTGTTTCTTCTCGACAGTCACGGTTCGTATCAACTTTTAGACTATTTTTTTTTAAGTTTTTTTTATTCGGAGCCAATTCCTAACTCCATTGTTACGGTTCCGGATCCATCATCATCATCATCAACTTCATGGCCTTGCCAAGGAGGAAAAAAAAAGCGAAAACCAGCAGCAAATAACGCTAAGACCCAATTTTCGACTCGATAAACAGAAATTTTTGGGGGCAACTTTTCCACTTGGCTAAGGTTAAAGCTGCCCTGAAATTGTTTGGTCTGTAGTATAGGCTCGATCTGGAAAGGAAGGAAGAGGGTGGACGCTGCTCGTTGCGTTGATTTGGTTTGGTTCCTGATTTGGCTGCATGGATTTTGTTGCTGTTGGTGTTGGCTTTTCAGACGAGCGATGATGGTCAGCGTGCTAGTGAAGCGTGTTGAATGAATTATTTGAAATTTCAGCAGATTATTGGAATTCCTCCGTTCGGATAGAGATGGGGAGATTGTCTTATAGGTTAAACCATAAAAAAGTATCACGAGTCTTGTTGACGATAATTTATTGTTTAGAGCAACAAGTGTGCAGTGCACACTAGATCGCTCGCGCTGCAAGCTTTGTATGGAAATTTCAAATTCTTAAATTATGCTGCTAGAAATAGCAATAGAAAATTTGGAAGCGATCCATTCAGTCCTTAATTATATCGCAACGAATTTTAGTTTTGGATGGAAATTTGTATAGGAAAACAAAATTTTTCATTCAAAAATCGCCAGAGATGTATTAAAAGTTCCAAAAGATATAACACCGGATGCAAAATATTCCTTAATTTTTACAGTACAATTCATGTGAACAAAGCATTTTAGCGTTTTTGACTGCTTATTTAAAAGAATGAGTAGGATGAGAAAAAAAATCTCAAAAAACTGCCTTGCATAGCCAGGGAATTTATTGATTCATACAACCTTTGCAAAAACATTTCATGAAATTATTGAAAGTTCTAGCAAGCAAAATCTGCCATTTTAAATACTTTTCAATGGATTCAGATTTTTTTGTTTAGAAATGTTATAACTGAATAGTCATTACCAAAAATCAAAGACCAACTTTATTTCAAGCTTATTCAAATTTTCTGAATGATTTAATGTGCAAAATTTCTACTTCCATACAAATTTCCATACAAAATTAAAACGCGTTGTGACAACTCAGGAATCAACTAAATCATTTCAGACTTTACACTGATGCTTGGTGACCCAAAAGGCATCGAAATAACATATGGGAGCAAAAAGTAATTTTTTGCAGCAGTCATGTGCACACAGTGTAACTGAACATATTTCTAAACTAGATTTGAAGCTTTTTCAGGAACTTCTTCGGTACCTTTGAAGTTAAACATGTTGTTATACTTTATAAAGTTTTCAAAATTTATCTTTGACCAGTGACACAAAGCTGAAAATTTATTCTCTCAACGAGGATAGCCAACAAATCAGTTCGATACATTTCTAACGAGAGCCTCTCAGCGAAGTTTAAGTCAAACTCCGTTAATTCATAGGGGAGAGTGGGGTATCAAGGGCCACTTTTCTTCTTTGCTTCATAAATTTGTAATCATAAAAAATAAAATAAAAATGATAAAGTGCATGGTTTCTACGTTCCTAACGTATTATTTTGGCATTTTTTTTTTAATTATTTTCTCCGCTTCTGATTGTTTAAAAAAGTAATTTTTTATAGGATTTTTAAAAGTGGGGTAGGGTGGGAAAGCGAGTGCCACCAAATCCAAATTGACCAAATTACATGCAAAGTTTGCGAGTTGATCCAAAACTTACTTAACGTAAATGAATTTCCAAAAACGATCTTATTCCATTATCACAACATTCATAGTAAATTGGTAAAGTAATACTAACAAAAAAGGAGAATCACTTTGTTCATTTACAAAAATGTAATACTTTAAATATCTGCTTATGCATATTCTAAGAAGTTTGAAAGAAGTATTTACACCCTGAAAAGTAATTTTTTGAAAATACATTAATGTAACAGGAACATCAGCTAGAAAAACAAGTTAGCTTGAGGGAGATTTTAAAACATTTTTTACTTTACTATTCAACTTCCTATCATTGCCTCAACGATAGAAATAGTAGTTTACTTAGGAAACATCAAGGAGCATAGGAAGTGTGGGAAAATTCGACCGCATCATTCACCAAAATGGATCCTGATCTACAACCTCTCCCCTACTAACAAAACCCTTTCCTTGGATATTCGAATATAGATTCGCAGACGTATAGACGGTTTCCATGGTTGGTGATATTTACATATTTTTGTTTCTTTCTGAATTTAGGGACAGGGACATAAGGTTTTTGATTGAACCTAAAAAGTAACCTTCTAACATCCTTTCATGTTTCTCTCATTGACTACGGACCTGGCCAGCGTCATTATTGATCTTTTTTCAAAGAGAGAGCATGAGTTTTGTGCATTGTGAATGAAAATCCTCAGCACCATTCTGTTGGCCCTTACACAAAATTGATGGTCTCGATCAAATACGGAGTAGCAACTATTGGCGAGGTAGAACTTGTTCTGCTTAGCCACGCCAGCGATCATAGAATTCAAAATGCGTAAGTTGAACAAAGCCTGATTAACCTTTCTTTGCGGTTAAAAAAATGACAATAAGCCGGTTAGGGTCAAATAGACCCGGATTACGATTATGGCTGTATCTTCAAAACTACTGAAACGATTTCTATAAATTGTACCATTTTGAAATCGTCTATATGTTCACTATATATTTACGAAGAAAAAAATCATTATAATTTTTCAGGCATCTCAAAACTGAGCCGAAAGACAAAATAAACCTAAAAATGATGACGTTTTTGAACAAAGATCATGACCATCCTGGTTCGAAGAATGAAATTTCATTATGGCAACTGAATTGAGACTGCGATCATTTAAAGTAATAAAAGTTTTTGGTTTCTTATGTCATATGTCATGAATCGAAACATATGGAAAATTAAAAATCATTGATTTTTTTCTTCAAAACCATTGCATTTTTTTACTGAATAAATGGCTTAGATTTCTAAAATTGGGCCAATAAATTATTTCATCTATAGAAACATGAAAACTTATGGAAACTGACTAAATTTTATTTTATTTTCGTCATACTTTTATCACATTGAGAACCGCGAAAAACATACAAGGAGACATTTCAGTAATTCGCTGAGCCGTATTTCAACAGAAAATGGCTTAAATGTGCAGATATCAAATTCTTGCGTTGATTGAAATTCGTGTTTGATTTTTTTAAATTATTATCTAAAATAAAATTCACATTTCAGAATAGATATGCTCAGGGTAACAAAAAGCGTAAAGTAAAAGTCGATAATTTTGATTTCATTCGTCATTTTTGGTTGGAATGGAATGTAATTGAACAGAACGGCAATTGTTTTCATCGATATTCCTTGATTATCACAAAAAAATATGGTTGTACAATTATTGATTTTTTTTAATAAACTGTTGTATTGAACCAAGCACTTTTGTTGTTTTAATATAAGATCTTAATCTATTTAAATTTATATAGATCAAAAGTTATTCAATACGACTTCAACAAAACGAGTTATCTTTGATGCAAAACACCTATTTTGAAAATTGTTTGGTTTTAAAGTCGTTTTCTAAAGAGCATAAAAATCAAGCCTTAAATTTTTCAAGAATCATCTAATAGCAGACATTTGGACGATTCCTAAATGGTATATTTTATAAAACTCGTTGGTTTGATTTTAAAACGAAAACAATAGTCTAGGTCTATATGACCCAAACCAGCCATTTGTGCTTTTTTGGTGGGTGACTCTGGTAACCCTATTCAATAATCTAAAAATGAGAAATCGTAGAGCTTCCTATTTTAGAAAAAATCAGGAAATTTCATGTAACTAGCTTTAACCGTTCCTGAAATATCGCGTAGAATAAATACAGTTCGGGTCATATAAACCCTAACCGCAAAGGAAGGTTAAAAATGTTATTTGAAGTTACATTTTTTTTTAAATTTTTGATGAATATTTTCACAAATTTCAATTTCAATGATTGGTGGATATGAGCTATCAACTAAGCTGAGCTTATAAGCTATGAGACCTATGAAATGAGTTTGATCTTTTCACAATTTTCACGGGAGAGAATAAGGATACTTGATCCTTGGGGATACTTGATTTCTTTGCTATAGCTCGAAACCGGATTGTCTTACAAAGATCAATTGTACTAATAAATTAATAAAAATATTTATTCTATATGTCAATTGTTAGAGTGTATGTTATGTATGTTGTGGGTTCAGTTGATCCCTATAGTCCTAAAAGATATATTTTTTTCTGAATGGATCGTGAACATTGCTCAGTACGAAATTGATAACATTTGTCAAAAACAACTCCTAGTATTTATCCAGTAATGACTTTATGACGATGCGGCAACAGGGCCTGGTTCAAATTTAATTTTGCGACACAGAATCTCGGCTTTTGACTGCTTCTGTAGCATGTATTTTTTGCCGGATCATCTGTGTGATTGATCCTGTGTTGCCGATGCAAATCTGAGAAGTACCATAATTGTATGGTAAAAGAATTCAAAAAACTGTTTTTATCTAAGTACAAGAAAATTTCGCCTTAGAGTATGCAATGACAATTGGGAAGTAAAGGGTGATACGGTTAAAATTTGGTCAATATCAACTTGACGTATTTCTTTCAAGTTTGCATTTAAAAAACCTGAACACCCCTAGTTTTGAAGGTGTGTGTGTAGAATGCTGCTCCTATTTTGATTTTGGAATTCACTCTTCAGTTGTGAAAATGCCGTCCAAAAAAGAAGAGCAGCGTATCAAAATTTTGTGAAAATCCGATCTACTCGCACGCAAAGCTGGCAAAATCGCTAAAAGTTGCCAAATCAACCGTTACAAATGTAATTGAAGTGTTTGAGGAACGTTTGTCGGCAGCCAGGAAGTCTGGATCGCGGGGAACCTCTCTCTCCGAAATGCCGCAAATAAGCTGGTTGTATCGTCTACAATAGTGCATCGAGCCAAAAAACGAGCCGGACTATCGACTTACAGGAAGGTAGTGACTCCAAATCGCGATGATAAACAAAATACGATGGCCAAAGCGCGATCCCGGAGGCTGTACACGACGATGCTGACGAAGTTTGACTGCGTGGTAATGGACGACGAAACCTACGTCAACGCCGACTACAAGCAGCTTCCGGGACAGGAGTTTTATACGGCAAAAGTAAGGGGAAAGGTAGCAGATATTTTCAAGCACATGAAACTGTCAAAGTTCGCGAAGAAATATCTGTGGCTTGAAAAGCAGCATTTTCATAACTTCCGGGACTGTCAACCAAGAAATTTACGTGAAAGAGTGTTTGAATAAACGTCTGTTGCCTTTTCTGAAGAAACATGGTTGTTACGTACTGTTTTGGCCGGATTTGGCATCTTTCCATTACGGTAAAAAGGCCATGAAGTAGTACGCCGCCAACAACGTGCAGGTGTTTCCCAAGGACAAGAACCCTCCCAACACGCCAGAGCTCCTCCCAATTGAGAAATACTGGGCTATTGTCAAGCGGAACCTAAAGAAGACGAAAAAAACTGCTAAGGACGAGCAGCAGTTCAAGGCAAACTGGCTTTCTGTGGCGAAGAAGGTGGACAAGGTGGCTGTACAAAATCTGATGGCAGGGGTTAAGCGTAAGGCCCGGCAATTCGGATTTGGAAAAGCGGAAGCCTAACAGAATATTGTTCCTGAATTTTATACTAGTTAAACTTGAAAAAGAAATTTAATTTGATTTTTTAAATGAACGTTTTCACCGATTTACACGCGTTTTCCCTTGACCAAATTTTGATTGTATCACCCTTTAGATACACTTTAAGAATTTGTCTGACACTTAAAGACTGTGAAAGGAGAACCAATATGGCAAAAATAGTCAACAAGCTTTTTATCTTTGAATATTGCTTGTCACCTTGAATAAAGGATAAAATCTTCCACGAAAATGCTTCTATTTCATCAACGGGTTCATGCATCGTGCTAAATTTTGGAGCATATAAACTTTAAATTACACGCTGCCAGAAAATGCAAAAGACGGTGAGTTGCTAAGTTTATTCAAAAAGATATGGTATCAAGTATCTCCATTCTCCCCTACAGATCCGAAATTGCTCAATACCGTTGAATAAGGTATCTGGATTTATAGCTTCAATCAGGTGTTAGTCAGATATTTTATTTTGTGCCCAACGAACTTTTTAGTTAGTCAATATTTAGTTTTATTATTTTTTTCATAGCCGAAAAATGATCAAACTTCAACAAGTCCTTCATCAATCGCTTTGTCTTTGTTCATCTGTCCCCCATGATTGTGTACGTACACGTACATCACCAGATGCCCAGTGCAATCGCCAAAGAAATCAATTAGATTCGAGGTCATGAAGTTGGCTCGTGTGCGTTTACGTTCTCGGAATGTCTTGTTCTTGTTGTTACAGGGCACATACTATAAACCTATGTACATACAATTGTACACGAGCCAGCTTATCAATGTTCAGTCTTTCTGGCCGAAGTTCCTTTATTGGTCCCGAGAAGGTAGGTTTCAGAACCAAGCCATGACCAAGAATGACTGCTTCACATGCTAACATTAGTTTTTATGAACCGTAGTCGTCTCATCGTTATTGTGTGTTTTCTTGTGGGGTTGATTCTGTCTGAGCACCATCAACAAACCAACAATTGTTTTGGCTTTACCGGTCTTTTACGAGATCATGTTGGAATTGATTTTCTAGTTGACTAGGTATTGTAGGAATATTTACCGAAAAGGTGTTAACGAATATTTACAGCGCATGCATTGCAAAGAAGATGCTGTTAATAAATGTCGTTTGTTGAAACTGAAATAGTTTGTTCAATGTTGTTCATGTCGGTTTCCAGCTGAAGTTACGAAACTATCGTATTATTCATGAATGGCTGCTTAGCAATTGGACTATTTATATTGCAGTGAAAATATCTTTCCCAACAAGTCATTTGTCTTGCGGAAACTACACAAAACATCCGTTATATTAGATTCCACCAGTCAGCAGTTATAGTTTTTCTCCTCCGGGTGCAACTTAACTTCATCGATTCGTAAATTTTGATCAATATTCACAATAAAGCGCTTAACTTTCGTTCGACTCCCGCAGACAAAAGAATGCAAATACCGAGAAAAGTTGATCCTGTACTCGGCACAACAGCGCAGAACAGTGGGCTGTTTGTTTTGTTGTCTGTTCCTCCCCAAACAAGGACCAAGCAAAACACCTACAATGATATCGCCACCTACCCCCCAAGAGCTTACAGAACACCTTCATTTTCATTTCGATCCAGTCGGTGTGCTGTAAGAGGGGTTGGCTCAAATTCAATTTTTGCGACACACAATCTCGGCTTTTGACTTCTGCTTTAGGTTGTATTTTTAGCCGGAACATCTGCGATTGGTTCTGTGTTGCCAGTGTTAATCTGAGAAGTAACATTATTGTATGGTAAACTGTCACTAATAAAAGATAAGAAAAATCATTATTGTGTGTGACAGTTACAGATGAAAGCCTTCATAAAACATTTTCTATCACTCAAAACAAGGCCATGCGAATGAGGGCCCTGAAGATTTTTTTCAAATTAAATTGTCAGTTCAAGAAATGATTTTACCGTCGTAACGAGGAACTACTTGATCCCAAAAGGTGTTTGAAAATTGGTCGCCTAAGGGCGGTATTAAGACCTAAATCACTCTAGACCTAAGACATTTCATTCTACGACAATTTGGACGTTCAATAACTGAAACTTATTTATTTGTAATTGTCAATATCGATTTGCAATTTAATAAACCTTTTGTATTCAAATTCAAATCTTGACACACAAAAACCCAACCGCGTCTTTAGAATGGGTTTTCATTAAGAAGTTTAACTTAAGAAGTTACGAATATGAATCCAATCATTTAAGGTATTGACTACTCACGATAGTTAACACGTAAACAGTATTCGCCTACAAAACCTAGTATCCATTACATTCTTACCAATCATTTTATTTATCAAAAAAAGTATATATCTTTATAAATTTTCTGCAGATATAAGATACAGTGGTACCTCGACTTACAAGTGCCGAGGTACCATTGACACATTCCATGCGCTTGTGATAGTGATTTTTATCCGTTTTCGTATCAAAAAATCTTAAAATTGTCTATAATTTTGATAATTAAAACTACATAAAACCAACGGAAAAAAGGAAGAAAAAAGTTTTTTACACATGTTTTAGATGATTTTGAAAATCAGTTTTTTTGTTGAAAAAAGTGGTGTTTTTGACAACTTTTACAAAATCATTAATTTTAATATATGGATGATTTTTTTTTGGAAATATTTTTAGTATGTTCAGAAGCCAAAAAACACGGCTTCATTTTGTAGTAAAAAGAATTTGTTTATATCCAATGTAGTTGGTTTGAAAAGCGAACAAAAACAGTCGCAAATGAGTGGATTCACGTCACAAAAAAAGGGAAGTTTTTAATTTTACGTGAAAACTCTGACTTTTTTTTAAATAAAAAAATGAGATTTCCTTTGAAAATGATAAGACGATTCTAAAACTCTAAAACTTATAGAAATCGGTTGGAATCTAGCTGAGTTACAACAGCGCGAATGAGTGAATTCACGTCACAAATTTGATATTTTGTAAAATTTTACATGAAAAATGTGCTCTGAAAGCTGTTTTGACCCTCCAGATGGTCGGATTTTTACAAATCGAGCATTATTTAGTTGTTTTTTTTTTTAATATTAATTTTTTTTGTAATAAAAATATGAAGATTGAAAAAAAATATTTTTTTTTTGGTGAATCTTAAAATGAAGACAGTAGTAATTTTACGCATATGATCCCTCAATATGTTGCTATTCAAATGCCAATCAAAATAAGGAAAAAGTTAGGTGCAGATACTGAAAATTTATGATCATACAAGTCGGGACAACAAAATATCGTTTTTGAAAGTGTACATAAAATTTGAAGACTCCAAAGAATGGTTCAGTATAACCACAGTATAACTTTTTATTTCGTGACGTTAATTCAGTCAATTACCCTGTTCTGTTTGAACTGAGTGAATTCACGTCACAACTTCAAAGAAGCATAACTTCGTTCGTTGTTGTTCAATCGAGAAGCTACGTACATCAAACTATGGGTAGGGGGAAGTGTTCCTATATGCGCATATTGGGTAATATGCGCATACAGCTGATTGACGATATGGCTGGAGATTCATCATATCTAATTAGTGCAGTTTGAGGGTAATACGCTTTTAACACATGGCATAAAAAAATTAAATTATTATATAAAGTCTAAAAAATTTAAAAATTCAAACAAGATTTTTGTCAGTTTTGTTATAATATATTGAACTTTAATTATTGTGCATACAGATTCTGTGAACAAAAATTTTAGTGGTTTTTCTTTCTTATTCATCTGGAAATCGGAAATTCAACAAATCGAAGCTTTTGGCAAAGTTGTAAATGATAAGATATTGGAATAAGAGACAGGTTCTGAATGCCCATATCAAGGCAGGTTAAATGCCTATATCGAGAAAAATAGATTAGTCTAATAAATTTTTTACTTTCTATCATTTAAACATGAAATCTACGCTCAAATCACGATCTTACAGCGAAAAAAGAAGAACTTCCTACTGATTCGATAAAAATACAATATGGATAAAATATTACCCTGAAATATGGCCATATTGCATACTTAACTATGTTTCATGCAAAAGAACTAGTGATGTAAAAAATTTCACCAAAATTTCGGCCTTGACGTATGCTTAACATCCGTTTCTACCATTTTCAATTAAATAATATCAAAATATTGCAAGTGGTAACGAAATATAGCTAAAAACCTAAATATGCGCATTTAGCCCACCAGTTTCGGAAATTGGCTATTTTGACTTCTTTTATTATTAAATTATTTTCACAAAAACTGTAAGAGATTTTAACAGAAAAATTTCACTAACGTATATAAAACAGATGCCCGCTCATGTGCATATAGTTTTTAGACTCCTATCTTTTGGAGTATAGGAGAAAATGAGTGCTTTCCTTAATATGCGCATATAGCCTTCCTCTCCCCTAATTGTTTTCTTTATAACTTATTCCAAGACACCGATTTTCTATTTCCACAGAGGGAACAGGAAATCAAAGATGTATGTATTAAAGTCTGAAATGGTTAATTCTAGCGTGAATTCACGTCACAAAAGTAATCAATCACAACAAAAACAACTTAAATTTTTAAATGACCAAATTATATTCATTTTGAAGGAAATTCAATTTGCGACCGTTTGCTACAATTTTTTTCATTTTCAAGTAAATTGGTTGACTTCTAGAATGATAACAGTGCAGAAAAGTCCGGAAAAGCGATTTCACGTCACGGTGGAATGTGTCCATTGTATTTTTTAAGAAACAAATTTATCCTCAATTTCATTTTATGTATCTTGCTGAAATGCTCAAATCGTTATTCCGAAGTGTTTTGATAAATTACAGAAGGCCTCAAAAATCTCTTTTTCAGGAGTGCAGATTAATTTTGGTGCTCTTCTTCTAAACATGCTCTTAGTATTTTTTCAATAAGCTTTCATTTTTGAAAAATAAATTACTTCTGAAAATTAGTAAAAATCATTTTTAATTTCTGCACTTGCAAAACTTTTTTTTTTAGTTTTTCATATATATTTTAAAGCAAAAATTGTTTTTTAATCTTCTTCAGTGATGTCAACAATATTGGTAGTGATATCTTTTAAAATTTTCAAAAATTATCGAATTTATCAATTTAAGATCATTCATAATCATCAATTTTTTCATCATCAATCATTCATGATCTCATTACTTATTATTATTTTCATCAAATCAAATTAAATAAATAAATAAAAATATTTTTGTTACCTTAAAAAATTAACCTTTTAAACCTTTAATTTTGATAACTGATGAAATTCGAATATAGAAATTATTTTATCTCCGACTTTGATCACTGGCATTCTAGAATAAAACTAAATTATTTATTCTTTTTATCAAAAACTCAATCATAAGGAAATTCTTATAAGTTTAGATATTTTTTTCAAATTGTAATTAACTTTTTTTTAAATTTAAGATATAACAGTAATATTTTTTTCAACCGACCCTTCCATTTAAAATGAAGAAAAGAAATGTAAGTTAAAATTAGTAATAATTTACAAAAACTTTTAATTTGTTTTACAATTTTTTATCTTGGTTTATTTCTGACTCGATCTGAAATTCATCTTAGAATTTGGATTTTTTTTCTATTTCAATCTGGTGTTATATTTTATTTGTTCTATATGTGGGCATATTTATCTCTAAAGCTCTATATTCTGGTTTTATTAGAAATGTTAATTCGCGTTCATTTAATGGAGTGTCGGAAATATTGATTTCAAATTTATAATTAAGACTGCTTAAAATTTATTTTCAAGCAAATTTCTAGTTCAGAATAAGGAAAATAATTTTGAATAATTTATTAATAACTTACCGGAAAATGCATTAATTTGAAACTTTGACTTTGATTAGTTTTGAATCTTTTCAGTTATTTTATTTCGAGTTCGTGTGAAAGTCATGAGTAAGAAAATGGTATTTGAAATCAATATTCTTTTTGAAAAAAAAATATCGCTTCATTTAAATTTCGTATGGCTTTTGAAGATGTTTTTCTTCATTTTTATTGTAATAAACAAGGTTTTTCAACATTTATTACATACAAAGTTAATAAAAACGACTTTTGTTCTTAGAAACAGAAGAATTATTTCTGGAATCAACATGAAATTTTGTATTTTTATGGGTAACATATAAGGTTTCATGGTAAACCAGCCTGCGCAATCTGAAGAAACTACAGCTTATCGTTTTTCCACTCGTATGCACTTTCGGAAGACTATGAACATTTTGTTGTATTTTACTAACTTCTCACAAATTTTAAATTAAATCCATCATATCAAAATTGAGGCAGAATGCCCACAAGACCACGTGTTTTACGTTCAAATTTTGAATGCTGATAACTTTTTAGCAGTCTTCACGAAAACATGTACCGAGTTCAACTTGAGTGCGGAAATCCAGGCGCAAGTTTTCTCTGAACTTGCACACAAGCTTGTACTTGGGTTTAGCTCGAACCTAAACTCGAGCACATTTTTTGTACCCGAGTGCGCTCCCCGATGTTCGTACTCTGGTTCGTACCGAGTTTTGTACTCACAGTGGCTGGCTGAACTGAGATTGAATGTGTCTGCCTGTGTATGTCTGGGTGTTGAATGTGGTATGAATTATTTTCTTTAGTTAGTTTTTCTATCGTTTGTGCGTATGTAAATCAATTTTAATGCTGTTTTTTGAACATTTTTGGAATTATGTATGGGGTGGTAAAACCGATTCAAATATATATGGTTGGTTCTTAAAAATTGTTATGAAATTTTTTTGTCTGTTGGCGAAAAAAAAGAAGAAACAAATTTTACCGAAAATTTGTTTTTCTGGAACTAGGTTGTTTTTCAGAAAACCGGTGATTTGATAAAATGTTTGGAAATTGCCATTGCAACTCTCGCTCCGCAAATCTCATAAAACAATGTTTATATTTCTGAGGCATTAAAAAATGCAATCATAAAAAGGATAAATCATCGCATGGCGAGTAGAAAACATGTAAAATTTTGAAAAATTTGAATGAAATAAAATGAAAAAAATATCAAAATGACACAAATGGAAAAACGACCAAACAATCAATATCAAAAATAGCTAAATTGACAAAAAAAGATGAAAATTCAAAAATGGCAAAAATATCACAAATGGCATAAATAAGCAAAATATTAATTTTCCAAAGCTGTTAGCAAAACATCCGTTTCTGGGAAATTTGAGTTGCAGTTTGATGACGTTCCCCCGGCCGTAAATGTTATCCGATTTTTATAATATTATATTCATTGTGTAGATTATTTATTCAAGCTACTCAACATTTCAAAATTGAGGCGATATGTATTACAAGCTTTGAGAAAACTGGTTCAGAAAGAAAACATTAAAAAAATATATATTTTTAAAATACTCATAACTTGTGGCAGCTTTTCTGTATTTGAATGTTTAATTGATGTTTGGACTTGTCAAGAGTGTACATCTATCCGACGATGTTTAGATATGTTGGGATGCAATGAATGTTTTGACCGCCATTTAGTATCTTCCGCTTGAAAAGGTCTTACTTTAAAAAACGACATCCATTTTTGGCTTTGCTTGGCTGCATTTCATTTTTAATGAACCGATAAATTAAATTTTAGTTTTTTGTCGTTAATTTGATTATCATTTTGATAGAACATAGTTGGTCTTTAAATAATCCCAGTTTTTCAGTATATTGGCATGATGTTCATATTGACCCGAACAACTTTGGAGGGTTAAAAATGACATCAAATATTTTCACTATGAAACTGACAAAATAGGAAAATAAATAAAACTCATAATTATATAGAAGATTCGTTGGATGGATTTAATTGTGCTAACTTCCACTGGTAAGATGTTAGAAAATTGAAATACCTCATTTTATTGAATACCTACCAAATTGAGAATTACATATATTTTTTTTATTTGTTCTATAATTTATTTGTTTATGAACTTTACAGGCCCTTTTAATACAATTTTTATCAATTGGTTTTAAAGTTGTATTTCGCATCATTTATTTATTTTATTGATGTTTTACACAATTTCTTTATAGAAAAAATATGTACATCATACTCAAAAGCTCATAACAGGCCGTAATAGATAATTCGAGTGTTTGTAGACTGGATTAGTCGTACATGAAAAAATGTTTTTATCGTCCGTCTTTAAAACTTTGTTTAAGTTTTTAATCGTTTTATTAATAATTGATCATGATTCCATTTATTTTTAACTAATTCACATAAAAATGAAATCAATCATTTCAATGTGTTGATCAGTTATATGGAAGTTGAAATAAAATTATTGAAATAAACATCGAAACTATAAAAATTTTATAATCATTTTTCAAATTCATCATTTTAGCGTATGATTACCAGTAGGTGTTGATTTTTTTTTTGTAAATTTTTTATTTGAAACGGCAGGTGCTGACGATAATGATGAATTTAAGAACGAAAAAACGATAAAAATCGGATTTTATTTCATCGACAGAAATTTTATTGATGATTTTAGATTTGGATGGTAACATTATAAAATTGTTTGTTTGATACGGAACTCGAATGTTGATTTAAAAGTTTATAAAACAAAGATTTTAAGTGATTATTTATCATAATCGGTTGAAAATTGTAGAAGTTATGGCCAAGGTAGCCGAAATCACAGAATAATTTATAATTTCAGAGCATTTCGAGCATATTTTCGTCACAATGTTATAGAATACAGTATTCACAGATTTTTGAAATTTGGTATTTCTTTCCAAAAAAAAAAAAAAAATCAATCCATATTTACTTTGGGATTCTGATTCAAATTCATGAAAATGTTGTAAAGTTAACATTTTCGATATTTATTGTAAAAATAAGCATATAGGACATTTTTTCAGTGAAAATCGTATTAAAACATTACAAAATCGTATTCAAACATTACTTTACGATAATAATAATATTAGCATTTTCAAATGATTTAACAAACCACAGCGCAAATTAGAGTTACTAATCTTAGTATAGGAAGAATAAAACATGGTAAATCTAACCCGCTTCGAACTTAAATTCATCATTGGCTTACCAGAAGGTCGCTATTTTAACTAAGCAAAATCTAACCATCGGAAGGGGTTGAGATTGAGCCTCAAGCGTGAATGAGATTAAAAAATATTTTGCTCGGAAGATGCACAAAAAACAAATTTTTCATTAATAATTTTTTCCCCACTAGCCGATTGATTTTTTTAAATAATTTTCTCAAAGCCTAAATCAAGACAAATATTTTACCCGAAGACAGCATCATGATTGGAATTGAAACAAAAAAGTTACCTAAGAAAGATGGTCAAGCGCTTACACTTTCTGCATTATATTCCTTTTCCTTAATTCTGAACATGGATGCGCGCACACGGGTTCGCACCCGGGTTCGAACACGAGCTCGAACTTGTACCCTGCACTTTGAGTGCGGTGAGTTTAAATGGGTGCGTGTTGAACTTGCGCCTCGAAAGTTGTGTGCAAGTAAGTGCAAAAACTTGCGTGCACTTCGAACTCAAATTGTACCGTGAAGACTGCTTTTTAGAAAACGCGAATATCAAAACAAAATGCCATTTTCGTTGCTTACTTGTAGGCGTTTAGCAATAAGGATGTAGAAAAATGTATTTTGAAATGCGAAATTTTCGATAAGTTAAGAAATAATAGATGATTTTTTGCCAAAGTATGGTTGTTCTGCAAAAATACGATGAACATGTAACTAAACATTTGATGTTTCAATTATTACATTTCGTATAATCACTGTTCTTTTCTCACCACCCTTTCCATATGGTGCGTTCTGTCCTCTTGTTTTGGCGTTCTACCCCGCGGTTTGTTTTCTGGCTGTTTAAGTTTTTTACAAAAATATAATCAATATCGTGTTTTAATCACATTTTTTCTTCATGATAATAGCGTAATTCTGATCCATGAATAATCTTAAACTTTCAATTTGGTTCTTAGATGATTGGTATAGCTGTAAATAGCGATCATGCTTAACTGATGCGTCTTGTACAGTTTTCCCCTACGTGTTCTGTCTGATTCTCAATTTAACATACATCTTCGAAACGTTTGCTATTATTAATAGCTTTTTTACACTTCTAAATTTATAATTCCTTATTTCTTATCATTTCCTGTCATAGAACGTTTTGAATTTTCGTAGTTTCTTAGAACAATTTATGTCCTGACCTAAAAGTTTGGAATTGTCTGGAAGATATGTCAAAAGTCTGGAAGTCTGAAAAACTGAAAACATGTCTGGCAGGCAGAAGTTCAAAAAATCTGAAAGATCCAGACAAAATCTGGAAGGTTGACATCACTGATCCCAATCTATTATGACTGTCTGCGCTCTCTTAACTTCATGCAAAATGATGAGAAATTTTCTTTCGTCCGGGTTTGAGAACTTATCCTTAACGTTAAAAGAGACGATAAATTTGAATCGGAATGCACAACTTATCGAGTGCTAATATGAAGCGAGTAACAACAAAACATTCGATGTAATATGGGATCCATGCTTTAAAGAGCTGTAGCATAAAATAACATAATATATGATCATTGAACAATTTGAAAACAAAATTTGAACAAAAATTTAATTTTTGTTTGTTTGTTTGGCTCAAAAACTAAACTGTGGATTTTTAATGTTCAGTTTAGAAACTTATTTTGATTTAGAAAAGTATTCCCTAAGTATGGCTTTTCCCATCCAATGTTTTGTTCGTCTTTATTAGAGAGACTTTTAGCCTTTGGCTGGTTCGTTTCTACGTTCCAATGTTCTTTTCCTCACCTTATTTTTGTTCCAATCTCTGGCAAAGACAGCAAAACAAACCTTTCTTATTTGTAAATAATGCATTTATTGTTCTCGAATTGAGAACACCTTCGGAAAAGTTTCTAAGAGAATGTAAAGGAACCATATGAAATTTTGTGACAAATTTCAATTTGCATTGAAGTTCGGCATGGAACCAACAAGTTCATAGGAAGTTCTCCATGAAACCAAAAAGTTCGTAAGAAGTTCGTAACAAAGCACGATATGCCAAATTGATGTCTGGATTGTGTAAGGTACTTGGAATACACAAAAATGTTCTATGCTACTTGTTTGTTTCAAGCACTTAAGGAAAACGTTTTTCATTTAGCTTGAGTACCTTTTATTCAGCCAAATGTGAACTTGAAACGTACAAAATTAGGAAGCTTTGTGATTTCTGGTTACTTGGGATACTTCTTTAAAACCAAACGTCGTTCTTTTAAACAAAATTTGTGTTTTTATAATATCGTCAATCATTCAAAATATTTTTTTGGGAAGTTTCAAATTGATGCTGGTCCAGAAGTGCCATTAATTATGATTGTGAATCGCAAAAAAACTTCAGAAAATATCTTTAAATTTTTTTTCACAGGTTGGAGTGGAGCAAATGGCAGCACTGATTTTGATTGCCTCCAAACTAACCACAAACCCAGTAAAGCAGGGAGAAGGGTGTAGGGGAAAAAATCGGTTACATGTAAATTGAAAACTTTTTTTATCCTGTGGGCCTGCGTTATTGGTGTCTACTGATCTTTTTTTCGTTTTTCGTTTCATATCAAGAACAATACAGCGTTCTGGTATGTGGGACCTCAGTACCAGATATCTCGTTGAAAAAAAAAACAGACAATGGTTGCATTCCAATTTGATATGCAAATTATGGAATGAATTTGGATGTTGTTGATGTTGTTATTGTTTTTGCCGAATAAGTACCAGTAGGTTTTTTCGAGATTTCATAAGAATTGCTTTATTTATCAGCATGCTTTGTACGAATCTTTGTTAAGGCTTATATGAACCAGTTCAATTTAAACCTATATTCCTATATTCATGAATCAGTTGAACAATTTGTGTTTACTGACATAAGAAGCAAACATGTCGTGATAAGATTCAGAATAAGGCATCAACATTGTTGCAGCAACTTTGTTTAGAAACATCGAAAAAATTCCGGAATTATTGATAAACCGCGAATTCTTTAATGTCTAAAAAAAAGAACAACTAATTGACATCTTAGGGTTTGTGATAGTTTAGCTTTATCAGATGAACAATTGAGGCCCTCACAAACAGAGGAGGATAAGTGTCCAAATGATAGTTTTGCGAAAACGCGCTTTAAAGTTGTCAAAGTGCTCGATTTTTCTTTTTTTTTATTCGAGTAGTTTTTGTTCAATCCAAAAACCATTGATTTTTTTAAAATCTGTGTTTTACACCAGATGTTGATTGAGACAGTTAGAATCAATTTGTAAACTTAACTTAAAATGTATGATATTGGCACTTATCCCCCTCTGAATCTTTGGGCCTCAATCGTAATTAGACATTGCCTCTACCCTTGTTCAGAAGAACAATTCTACGTTGAATTTCGCCTTAAAAAAGAAATTAAATTCTGTGCTGCAAAGTTTTTCTGATATCTCCCTTTCTCTTCTAAACGACGGGGACAAAAATTCAAAACATGATAATCTCGTTTGATTCCAAAATTAAACACCGTCAATCTTGGCAGCGAAAGCTGTTACACAAAACATGTAAGCAGTCAGAGGGAACGAAAAAAATCCTAAAAACTCCTCTTCAACCCGACACGAGTGCGCGTAGTCCTAGAAAAAAAAAAACAAACTCCAAAGCGATGATTCGTTAATTCCGAATTCTAGTCTGTTTTTCACAATTATGTACAAATGAGAACAAGAAAGCGATTATTGTGGTGGTGGTCCTTTTTCTTGGGTCCAGGAAAAAAGGTCTGCTGAATAATAAGCGACAGCTGATGAGATGGAAGAGTGAGGACCGACCGAATTTCTGGCTGAGGAATCGTGAGAAAATCCTGAATTTAGGTAGGTACCACTGTCGGCTGGAAACCGGCAATTATTCAATGGCACTCCGCGAAATTTGTATTCATTTGCATAGTATTTTTTGTGTACTTGGATCTACAAATCATAAATGATGGTCAGTTCGTGGCACGATTTTTGCTGTGGAATGAAAGTGAATGAACCATTCCAGGAAAAGTGTACGGCTTATTGACTTTCTCCAATAGTCACAAGCTCAAAAAAAATTAATAATAGGTACCTATTTAAGTTTCAAATTTTTATCTGAAATGAAAATCAGAAATAAAAATTTGGACGCAGAACCCCAAATGTGAATTTGTGAATAATAAATCCATAATCGAACAAAAATATTCAAATATTTGAGTTACTAAATTTTAATAAACTATCGTATTGGTAAGATTTCAGTGTTTAAGATAAGGTTGACCCGGGCCGGACAAACCGGGCAATTTTATATAAATTCCTGACAAAATCCGGGCATTTGATTTCAACAGTGACCACCATAAATCCGGG
This sequence comes from Uranotaenia lowii, assembly GCF_029784155.1. Lineage (NCBI taxonomy): Eukaryota > Metazoa > Arthropoda > Insecta > Diptera > Culicidae > Uranotaenia > Uranotaenia lowii. The sequence goes on from NC_073692.1 coordinate 266,066,740, forward strand.
CAATATCCGGGCAAATTATCCCAATACCCAGGAATTACTCAACAAAAATCAAGAAAAAAATATTATTTTTTCATCAAAATTCATCGACAGATTTTGAGTTGTATTTGGGCTTCCAAAAAGCCTTTCATGATTATTTTTATAGACTTGCTCAAAAAAAATCGTTTTGACGGCGTTCGTTGATTTTTTTTGGTTTGATTCGCCAAATAAAGTGAATAAATCTGGGCAAAATCTGGGAAACCGGGTCTAGCTGGACTGTTCCAAAATTTTGTATTAAATATACGGGCAAACCCGGCTAAAACCGTGCAACCTTAGTTTACCCGTAGGGGAGAATGAGGATACTTGATCCCTGAGGATACTTGATCTCGAAACAAAGATGTCTAACAAATATCAAATGTTCTAGAAAAATGTGCCGAATAGAGCAAAACAACAATGCTTTTATCTCAACCAATTTTAAAAATTTTATTTTTCTAGTTATTGAACTTTGTTTGAAATATTTAACGAAATGTGATTTGAAGATTTTTTTTCATCACCTTAAAATGTTTCTCACATGAAAAAATTGCGATAAATATATTTATTCCAATATATCAATCGTTAGAGGATAATATGAACGTCATAATGACATATTTTTAAAGCAATAGTAACTCTCATTTTTTTTTTATGGAGAAGTTTTCCAAAATGCATGTTATGGGTATAGTTGATCCCTAGAGTCAAAAAAGATATATTTTTCTTCTGAATGGATTGTGATCATTGGTAATCATGAAATTACTAATACGTGTTCAATAACTAATGTTTCTACACTAAATAATCTGTTAAAAAGAACTAAAAATACTATATTTATCTAAGAACTAGAAAATTGCGCCTTAAAGTATGCAATGACTCTAGGGTACCAGACAAACTTCTGGAATTCTTTTGTCTGACACTAACAAAGTGTGAAATGAGAACTAATATGGCAAAATTAGTCAATGGCCCCTTTATCTTCGAATTTTACCAGATTTTTGCTTAAGGTCAGGGTAATAATTAAGGAGTAAAGAGTAATGAATTAAGGAGTAAAGTCTCCTTTAGTAAAGGACCAAGTCTTTTGTAACTTAAAAAATATCACAATTTTTGTGGTCTCACTAATATGCTTCTAGTTCATCTACGAGTTTATGTGTCGTTCTAACTTTTGGAACAAATAAACCTGAAGTTACGTGCTATCAGAAAATGCAAAAGACGGCGAGTTGCCAAATTTTATCAAAAAGATATGATGGAAATAAGAAAAGGGAATCAAGTATCCCCATTCTCCCCTATAGCTAATTAGTAAAATTTGAACTGTTGTCATTTTGGAGTAACATTTGATTCTTAATTTTGAAATTTCAGAACTTGTGTGTTCTATCTATTTGTACATTCAAGGTCTAAATCAGATTATTAATGTTTCAATGCTTGCAGTTCATTTAAGAAATTGATTTTTGGCTAACTCTCATTCTCTCATCATATTTAAGTGGAATATACCAAGTCAAACGTAATCTGTGAAATTTTGTTTTATACTGAAATGATTTCAAAATAGAAAAATTCCGCTTTTCCATTTTGTTTATTAGAAAAGGTTCATTCTTAAGAGTTATAAGGATTCGAACATGTTTTTGATACTTTACAACTATTCATCTGTTAACGCTTAACTTAAAAAAACTTTTGCCTTTGCTTTTTGCTTCAAAAATAATAAATTAGGCGGCATCCATAAATTACGTAACGCAAAAAACGCACTTTTTTGACCCCCTCCCCCCCGTATGTCACAAATCGTAACATTTCGACGTACCCCCCTATGAAAATTACGTAACGCTGATAATAACCCCCCCCTCTTCTCATGTTTTTAAAAACGGAATTTTCGAATGTCAAAAAAAATTAAAACATAATTTTTATTAACAATCTTAGAAACGGAATTATAATCTATCCAAATCGCTTCTTAGTACTCATTGATGATAATTCTCTGGTAAAATAAATTGATTGTCTTTGATTACTAGTTGCTCTGTGCTTGTTAGCTGATGCTCTACCTTGTTAACTTTATTTTGTTCAAGGAGCATAACTTGTTACTCAAAATATACTCCACTTAGTTATAGTATATTTTTAAAATCAATTGAGAAAATATAGTAAAATTTTCGTGCTAAAGTTGAACTGAGTTCATGGGGATAAATATACCATATATTCGGTTTCCCAACGGTGTTATTCACCAATATTTAATACATATTTTAGGGAGTCAATCTCAGAATCTTTGAAAGGAAAAGGTTACAGACCAGTTTTAATCATGTTGAAACTTACAAATATTAAGTTATTTTGGTTTGCTTATCATTCTGTAAAAATTGCATGACATCAAAATGGTCCAATTAAATTGAAATTTTTAAGGAAAAAATCGTTACGTAACGCTGAGCATACCTCCCCCCCCCTCCCCTATGTCACAATTCGTAACGCTCGAGCTTACTCCCTCCCCCCCCCCCCCTAGGAGCGTTACGTAATTTATGGATACCCCCTTATATTAAATAATAATTATTATATTTTAACTTTTCAACACTCTAAAATAAGAAAAAGTAATCTCGGTCAATAAATATTTCAGAAAGTATCACGATGTTTTAGAACCATGTTGAACGGTTCTTTTTGTACATAAAGCACTAATTTATAGCAAGAATATTTAGATTCATTTATTAAATTATGGAAGGAAAAAACACAATCTCACATAAACTTAAGTATTTTCCATAAAAAGCTACGAACTGATTTTTTTTTCTAAACGGATAAACACTCGTTCTTTTTGATACAAGGGAAAACTGTCATATTCAGAAAAAATGTCGATTTTTTTAGAACTAGTTGAGTAAAAAGATGTTCTCCGATTTGAAGCGCCTAGGATCAAATTCAATCTTTTGAAATTTTGTCGGTGGGTCGCACACAAAATAATATTTATCAATAGTCAGAAAAACTTCACGTCATTTTTAAAACAACAATTTTTCAGAATTATTTAAAAAAAAAAATGCGGAAAGATTGCATTTTTTAATTCAAACAGTAAAATAATATCAGCCAGAATTGAATAGGTACATCACTAAATCTTGATAATTTTTGATTAATGAAAATTTTTAGCAAATATTTATTCTGTTTGATAAGGTTGCCAGAATTTTTTCAGCACGTATTCGGGCCGGACAAATCCGGGCTATTTTATACAAAACCGGACACAATTAGGGCATTTGATTTCAAAATTTACGATAAGAAGACCAGGCAATATCCGGAAAAATTCCGACAAAACCCAGAAATTATTTAACAAAACCAAGAAAAAAATAGAAAAAAAATTTGTTCATAAAAACTCATCGACAGTTTTTAAATAGTATTTTAGGCTTCCAAAAAACCTTTCATGATTATTTTCATAAAACTTGCTAAAACATTTGGTTTTGAAGGCATAAATAAAAAAAAATCACAACAAAATTTGTTTTTTTTTCGTTTGATTTGACAAATAAAGTAAATAAATCCGGGCGGAATCCGGGCATTTTTGAATGATTTGAATGACAGTTCGTCATTACTTCAATACAGAAGTCTAATGGAGCTAAATCACAACGATAACTCAAAGTGAGGAAAATATTTTTTGAAAATCACTGGTTTCACAGCATTGGATGTTTAACCGTTATTAAAATTCATAAACATAAATTCCTTTTTTCTGTGTGCAATTTACGATAAATTCATGCCAATTTTGTCCTCGACGATCCGATTTTTTTTTTATAAAAGAAGAACACTATTTTTTAATTTGAAGTTCCGTATAAGACGATTATACTGTAGCATGTTTAGCGAGGTTGTCAAAACCACAAAAAAAATCATAATATCACATACTCTTTTAGCAAATTTCGTCAAAATTACAGCTTTTATTCTTGATTCTAGCACAGAGATCTATTTTCTAAATTTTAAGACTGTATTCGATTAAAAAATAAAACATTTTAATTTGTGATTAACTTTTAACGGATGGATGAAAGTTTATGAAACTTTCAGTGATACTACAAAGTAATGTGCAATCTATTGAGTGATTTTAGAAATAGCGTCTCATGAATAAATTCATTGATCAAAATTTTTAGGCTGGATCGTGAAAAATCTTGAAAGGTCCCATTGAGAGACCCCAAAACTGCTGGAAATCAACTATGCGACCATAATTTATGTGATAAATCGTTCTAGAAGTTCCAGAGGATCTTAGGATGAGCTTTAATTTGAATAGAAGTGAGAATGATCAGTCCCATGAATCGATGGGAAGTGAGAGGTTGAATATAGCACAATCCGAACCTTTCAATTGAAGAAGTGGTAAAGTAGGTCAATTTTTCTGTCTGATTCGCACAATGACAAAACAAAATAGACCAAACATCGTGTCATTATGACAAAAACGCTGTCTACTGATAAAATAATCAAAAAACGATGGTGAAATGGTGCAAAATATTAGACCCGTTAGACAGGTTAAATTTTCAAAACATTTGTAAAGGAAATCGATACGAACTTTCTAGCAGGCACCTAGTGGATCTCCTATCAGAAATTTTTCACTGACAAGCTCCACCTGAATGAATTAACGGCCAAATACCAAGAAAAGCCTAAAAAATCAACCACTTTCCTTCAATAGCACTTTCAAAGATTTATCAAAGTTGAATCCATGTTTATGTTGGATCCGGAATCGTGCCATTATATGAAAACTGTGGAGGAGTGATACAACATCAATAATGCTGGTTGACTTGTCATCATAAGTTCGATAAAATAACAAAATTGAGTTATTTTGAAGATCGAGCTTCAGGAAAAGAATAACAAAAATAGCTTTGATTTAGAAAATACTAGTTCACAGTGTGCAATATAGATGGGGCATATGTTGCCTAAACATTTTAGCCAATGAATTAATTCATTGGACGCTATCTCAAAGTCCACTCAACAGATCGTCACAAAATTTTGCACATGTAAACATTAAATTACAAGGTAATATCACTGAAAATTTCATCAATTTTCATCCATCCGTTCAAAAGTTATTCACAAATTGAAAAGTGTTGCATTTTTTTTAACACAGCCCTCAATTGAGATACTACTGGGATAGGCTTTCATAAACTGATTTATGATAATCTTGTGACTTTCTTTAGTAATGTGGATTGCTTATTTGAAAGTAAAATCACTCTATTAATAATTTTTTTATGCTGACTCATGTCGATAGTAAATCTAAAATCGTTCACCCAGTCTTTATTATTTAACATTACTCGTTTCCGTCAATTAACAAGAACAAATAAATTTCACATGCCGATTGTTTTATTTGTTTTTTCATCATTTTTGTCTAGAAATAGCGTTCTTCCAAATTTGATGAAGTATTAAAGTTAAAGAAAGAAAAAAATAATAAGCATTTTTTTTCATACGACTTTATCTTTCCATAAAACGAAAAAAATAATGATCCCTTTAACGGAAGTTAATTTGCTCTTTGCTGTAGTGGCAGCCAGCCAAATCTAGCGAAAACTTAACTGGTCCTGTGTAAGGTCTTACGTAAGGAAAAAACATTTTTCAGGCACTCCTCCTTGTACATTTCGGAGTCCATGGTCTTGTTTTTCACAAAAAACCGGGGTTTTTCGTCCGCAGCTCCAAATATCTTGCCAGATCAAACACTTTTCTGCAAAGTTATTGGCAAAAACGAATTTGAAATTGATGGGGACATCACCCCGACCATTGGCTTTGTAAAATTTTTGGTCAGGAAGCCTCCCAAAATCAGATTTCGCTATTTTTGAACCAGACTACATCGGGTTTTTGACGTGGGTGTCCAAAATTAATTTTTGTTTTTGTCAGTGCGTTCAGATTTTGGATGATCCATGCTTTATCTACCTTTTTTGTAAAATAATCACGCTCAGAAAAATTTGTATTGATTTTTTCGCTTAAAAGCCAACTTACGCAGTGTCGGACTAAGGAGTGTATTCGAAAGAAAAAAATGCAACACTATGTTTTGTGAATATTTTTTGAATGCATGAATGGAAATTGATGAAATTTTATGTGTACGTGTACAAAATTTGGTGACAATCTGTCAATGTTTTTTTTTAAATACAATACACAATACTGAAGTTCATTGACAAATTTTTTTGGGCAATATCGAGAAAAATCCTTGAAAGCCCCAGTGGGAGACCCGAAAACAGCTGGATATCGACTATTCAACCAAAGTTTACAAAGAGTCCTTGAGGATCAAATAGTGAACCAAAATTTGAATAAAAGTGAAAATGATTGATTCCATAAAGTTAAGGAATGTGAGAGGTTTTTCAAGGTTTTTCATTTCCGGAAATATCAATAGAGGAAGTGATAGTAAAGATAAATTTTTTTGACTGGTTCGTCTAGTTGACTAACTTATATTCTACAAGATAGAAAGATGCCGACCGATAAAATAAACAAAATACGGTGGTCAAATCGTGCCCAAAATATTAGGACAGCAAAACGAACTTTTTTTGCGGTCACCTGGCAGGTTTCGAGCCAGCAACTTTTCGTTGACAAGTCTCGCCTGTTTTCCGGAGATAAACAAGGAAAAATATGTATTTCAAAAATTTAATATCTAGTAGTTGAGAAGACTAACGATCTGTGGAAACTGCATATCACTCAGTGTTTCATAACGATCGTGTCAATCGGATAAATATACAAAGAAAACTGCCTCCAAATGCGACTATTTTCCCTGAAAAGCATTTTAGTAGGTCCCAAAAAGTTTATACATTGCACAATGGGGAAAAAAGTGTACAAACCGCGAAGAAATTCAATATCTTTCGTGCTACATGACCCAAATCTATGAAAATATACTTTCCTTTTGTGAAAATTTCCGGAGAATCGAGTGGACATAGTTTCAAACGCCGCACAAGCTTACGAACGGAGATATAGTGGCTTTTTAACCCCTAATTCCCCTATATTTTGTAAACATTCCAGATAAACACTGATTCGAACCAAAGAATTTTGAACGAAAACAGATCTATCGTGTGTAATTTTTTCTGAGAAATCGAATGAAGGCTGTTTTGGCCACCGCACGCTTCAGAAAATGGAGTTATGGCTGTTTTTACAGTCAATTCCCCTATATTTTTCAATTATTTCAGAAAAAAAGCTTATTCGAACTTGAAAATTTTGAACGAAATAGGTTGTATCTTGTGTGATTTTTTCCGAGAAATCGAATGAATGCTGTTTGGGCCCCCGCACGCTTTGTAAAATGGAGTTATGGCTGTTTTACCCTCAATTCCCCTTAATTTTTCAAATTGTTAAGAAAATGCATGTTCGGACTTGAAAATTTTGAATCTTTTGGGACGTATCTTGTGTAACTTTTTCCGAGGAATCCAATAAAGGCGGTTTGAGCCACCGCACACTTCGGGAAATGGAGTTATGGCTGTTTTTACCCTCAATTCCCCTACATTTTTCAATGATTTAAGAAAAAAGCATGTTCGGATTTGAAAATTTTGAACCAAATGAAATGAATCCTATGTGATTTTTTCCGAGGAATCCAACGAAGCCTATTTGAGCCACCGCACGGATTAGGAACAGGAGTTATGGCTGTTTTACCCTCAATTGCCCAACATTTTTCAAATAGCTCAGAAAAAGCATGGTAAGACCAGATAATTTTGAACCAAAAGTAAAGTATTTTGTGAAGTTTTTTTCGAGGAATCGAATGAAGGCTGTTTGAGCCGCCGCACGCTTCGGAAAATGAAGTTATGGCTGTTTTACCTTCAATTCCCCTACATTTTTCAAATTGTTAAGAAAACGCTTGTTCGGACTTGAAAATTTTGAATCTTTCGGGACGTATCTTGTGTGATTTTTTCCGAGAAATCCAATAAAGGCTGTTTGAGCCACCGCACGCTTCGAAAAATGGAGTTATGGCTGTTTTTACCCTCAATTCCCCTACAGTTTGCAATGATTTAAGAAATAAGCATGTTCGGACTTGAAAATTTTGAACCAAATGGGTTGTATCTTATGTAATTTTTCCCAAGGAATCCATCGAAGCCTATTTGAGCCACCGCACGGATTAGAAACAAAAGTTATGGCTGTTTTGCCTTCAATTTCCCTACATTTTTCAAGTAGCTCATAAAAAGCATGTTCGGACTTGAAAGTTTTAAACCAAATGGAACGTATCATGTGTGATTTTTTTTGAGGAATGCAACGAAGCCGAAGAATTTTTATCTTAAAAACACAGGTTTTTTTTCAGCAACCGATCGGCATGCGATCAACAAGCCGGAGGTTTAAAGTACAACACGTAATAATTTTTACGTACAACAAGTAAAATGTACAACACAGAAGGGAAAAAGTGTGTGCCAAACATCGGTCAGACATTGGTCATTAATTTTTTTAAGTTGATCCATCAATTGACGTTTATTGACGTTCGCGGAATGACTTTTCCAATTCAAGATGATTAAAGCCTGGAAACACGTAAATTAGTAAACTTTGGAGGCTTTCTTTCAGCCAGATTGCTGATTAAAAATTTACCATGATGTTTTTTCAGCACGAAATGAGCAGTTGGGCAGAAAACGTAATTAAAAATAGTCTTGATTTGGAAAAAGGTGGTTCATAGCATGTACCGCACTTGTTGCCCAAAAATCAATCGCTGAAAATTTCATCAATTTGTATTCATGGATTGGAAAGCAATTCACAAAACAAAGTGTAGCATTTTTTCCGAATACACTTCTTGTATTCATTGGAAAGCTTATAAAATTTCCTTAATTTTGAATATAGTAAAAGTTGTTGCAAACTGTGATAACTAAACTTTTATAACTTTTTTTATTATTTGAAAGAATTACTTTCTCCACAATTTTCCAAAAATTAGCAAACTGTGATCACATTTAAGGGCATATAGTCTAAGATATCAATTTTCATTTATTTTCATGTCATCCAGAAGGATACATGATACCAAGGAATATTCAAATAGGGTAGTGCCAAGAGCCACATTTATTGTTTTTTTTTGTGACGTCACAAAAACGTTTATATCAAAAATTTATTCTAGAATGGCAGAAATTTTAAAGGAAAACACCTTTTCAAATGAAAATGAATTCCGATTTCATTTTGATTGTGTTGTAGAGCCTTCAATTTATTATGTTACGAAGGTTTTTTTTTGTCTCTTAAAGATTGCGCTATGTTTTTTCTTATTTTATTATGAAATGTAGAGTCATCTTTAAGCTAAAACATGCAAAAAGGTCTGGGTTGTTATTATTGAGTATTCAACTAATTGCCATGATATTTATCCAAGCGGTTCACCATATAAAGTTCTTATGTAGAACAATAACCATCGATAAACGTTTGTTAACTCAGTTTATCATTAAAAGATTGTGGTTTCGGTAGGAAAATTGTTTTTTGTTTACATTTTGTAATAAAGAGCTAAAACTGAACTGACTTGAACATTTTCATGGAATATTTTGAACTAATTATAAAGTTTTCCACCATTTTCTCGAGCTTCATTAGTCTATTTTATAGAAAAACTACTCGAAAATCTAACTTTTTTAGTACCGACCTTCAAGAAAAAGAATCCTTCTAGAATATAAAGCTTACACAGTGGAAAATTTCCAGTAGATTCTCTGAGTTATCTACGAAAAAGACAAGTTTCCTTGTAAATTTCAAGAATTTTCGTGATTGTGACGTCGAAGTCTGTATCAATACTAGAGCAGAGCTGCCTTGAAACTACCTTCTTTAAATATTGTTTGACATGAAACTAAAAAGAAGAAGAAGAAAAGATCACATTTAACTCTATCTAATGAAAGAGAATTATTAAATATTGTGTTTCAAATAAACTTTTTCTTTAACGCTTGAAAGATTTATTGTATCGCTGTAGTAATAGAGGGTTTCGAAATAGTGCTTTTTTAAAACAAAAATATTAAAAAACGTCGGTTTATCGAATCTTGGAAAACTCAAATTTGATGAAATTACGCAAAAAACTGAGATTAAAGCACTTGAAGAATTAAAAAAAAAAATAAATAAAAAATGTTTAGCTGATGCCCAACGATTTCCCACTGTGAGGTGAGCCGTTGATTATTTTTGACATTTTTTTCTTTGATTCCCTTGTTTCTCTTAAGTTTTCCCACCACTTTTAAAAATGTCATAGAACTAAACTTGATGCTATTGAATGAAGTGGTTGATTGGTTCTCGTTAGTATCTTCTAGTTTAATTTTAATTGTTTTGAAATTCATAAAAAATATAGCTTCCAAAATAGAAGCGTCCTATTCATTCAGAATAAAAGAAATAAAATTCCTCTGCAGACGGAAAAAAACGAATATAGCTAGCTCTCCTAGTTTGAAGTCATTCGCGAAAATTCCAGCCAAAAGCTAAGGGACTGCACGTATTTCGGTCAGTCAGTTCTTAGTTTGGCAGCAGTTTCGTCAGCTCCGGTGCCTGAATAAACGGAAATCCGAGCAAGGTTGGAACCCTTAATTAATTCGTTGACATTGTGCTGCTTTTCCTCCACGGGCAAAAGATTGGTGCAAATTAGATGGGTGGAAGGGATTGGGTCTTTAGATGGGCGAGAGGGGATAATAATACAGTCAAATAACACAGTCAAATAAAATTGAATGGAGGTGAAAACTGAAACGAAAATTTAAAGAGAAAATTGCGCTGACGACGGGTTCCGAAAGCAAATTCAAAATAGAGAAGCAAAACAAAAATGGCGACAACGTACAGTGAGGGGCAAAATAAAGTGTCCAAATTATTTTTTTTCAATTTCTTTTATTTTTCTGGTTAAAATTCAATGAAAACGCATCGTAATCATTTTTAAAATATTGTTTATTATGTTCTTTTCAATTTTTTTTAATGTTGCGCTGTTAAAAAAATAAAGTTTTTCTGATAGAAAAAAAAACAGTTAATATTCCAAAAAAAACAGGGGCAAAATAAAGTGTCCAGATCGGTACAGCTTCAAATTGATTCAAACTGAAGGCAAACAAGAACTATTTAATAATGGGTATGGCCTCCTTCGGCCTTCAACACCTCCTACAAGTGCTTCGGTATACTTTCAACAAGGTTGTGCAAGTGTTGTGGGTCGAGTTCCTCCCACGCATGCTCCATGGCATCAAAATAAGTATTTTTAATTTGTCACACCAGTCTTATCAATCACAGCATCGAGGATGGCCCACAGATTTTCGATGGGGTTCAGATCAGGACTTTGTGGGGGCCATTCAAGGGCTTTTATGCGGCAGGAACGGGAAAATGACTTCATCAGATTGGTCGTATGCTTCGGATCGTTATTCTGCTGTAAAACGAAGCGCTCTTCGAGGCCCGTCTTGATGAGGGATACCTCGAGGTTTTCCCGCAGGATATTGGAATATGACTCAGCTGTCATGATTCCGTCAATTTTTATCAAATTGCCCACCCCACCCCAAGAAAAGCACCCCCACACCATCACGTTACCTCCTCCGTGCTTGACTCTTCTTTGGATATGGTGATCTTGGAGCTCCTCACCCGACTTGCGCCACATATGATCCCGCTTCTTCCGGTTGAATAGCTCGAATTTGGATTCGTCGGCCCACAATTTCTGGTTCCATTCCGTTGTCCATCCGGAAACTGGTTGTTCGTGATGTGAAAAACGGTCAAACGCACCGGGAAGTGGTCAAGCACTACGAAATCAGCAAGACAGCGGTATCAAGAATCATGAAGAAGATGAAAACGTTCGGATCGGAGATGGATAACTCAGGAAGAGGACTGAAGCCCAAGTCAGATGCCAGAACGGACAAGAAAATCATTCTTGAAGTGAAGAAAAAAGCAATAATAACGATCCGGCAGATACAGGAAGAGCTCCAATTTTCGGTATTGCGTTGAACTGTCCGTCGCCGCATCCATGCAAAGGAGTACCATAGAAAGATCGCAGTAAGAAAGCCTTTCATCAGCCAAGTGAACAAGGCTAAGCGGCTCAAGTTCGTCAAGGAACACGCCGATAAACGGCTCGAGTACTGGAAAACATTGTTGTGGGCCGACGAATCCAAATTTGAGCTATTCAACCGGAAGAAGCGGGACCATATGTGGCGCAAGTCGGGTGAGGAGCTCCAAGATCGCCATATCCAAAGAAGAGTCAAGCACGGAGGAGGTAACGTGATGGTGTGGGGGTGCTTTTCTTGGGGTGGGGTGGGCAATTTGATAAAAATTGACGGAATCATGACAGCTGAGTCATATTCCAATATCCTGCGGGAAAACCTCGAGGTATCCCTCATCAAGACGGGCCTCGAAGAGCGCTTCGTTTTACAGCAGAATAACGATCCGAAGCATACGACCAATCTGATGAAGTCATTTTCCCGTTCCTGCCGCATAAAAGCCCTTGAATGGCCCCCACAAAGTCCTGATCTGAACCCCATCGAAAATCTGTGGGCCATCCTCGATGCTGTGATTGATAAGACTGGTGTGACAAATTAAAAATACTTATTTTGATGCCATGGAGCATGCGTGGGAGGAACTCGACCCACAACACTTGCACAACCTTGTTGAAAGTATACCGAAGCACTTGTAGGAGGTGTTGAAGGCCGAAGGAGGCCATACCCATTATTAAATAGTTCTTGTTTGCCTTCAGTTTGAATCAATTTGAAGCTGTACCGATCTGGACACTTTATTTTGCCCCTGTTTTTTTTGGAATATTAACTGTTTTTTTTTTCTATCAGAAAAACTTTATTTTTTTAACAGCGCAACATTAAAAAAAATTGAAAAGAACATAATAAACAATATTTTAAAAATGATTACGATGCGTTTTCGTTGAATTTTAACCAGAAAAATAAAAGAAATTGAAAAAAAATAATTTGGACACTTTATTTTGCCCCTCACTGTAAAACTATTCCAATTAACAAACAAATGGACACACGAGCAGCTTGCAAATGCAAAATGGATGCCGGAAGCTGGGTCTGCAAGTGGGTTGTGGAAGCAAATGAATTCAATTGACGGTCGGATTTTTTTTTGTCTTAGTTCGCGGTAGAGAAAATTAAATAACCATTCTCATGATACACCCAACCAGAGGGCAGATTCCGTTGAGTTCGATGTTGGAATGGTGGAAAAAGGGTGGAAAGTAAAAGAAAAATGATACTTTTTATTATAAAGTGAGGGTGGCATGCAAGCAAATACAAAAATGCAAAAAGCGAAAAAAGTGCAGTGCCAGTTCTATAATGACGAGCAATGTGAAGCAGCTGTACTTGAGAGGTTGCAATAAAATGCATCATGATAGGTAGGAACCTATCATGTGTAACAGTAAGGCAGACTTTGTGTGAGGTTGTGCAAGTTATGCATATGTCTGATAGATTTTAGTTGAATGGTTTCGTTTAGAAAGATTTATTTCTTTCTCTTCGGTTGAATTGAAAGGTGATGGACTGATCGATGGACTGAAGCAAACAGCTGGTGGAAGCATTTCAATGCATGAATTTTTCTCATATGAATTCATAAGGCAGTCATATTTTGGCAATTGCATCTTATCAGTAAAAACGAAGAAAAATATAGACAAGTGTTCTTATTTGAAAACTTTGGGCCGAAAGCTTCTAATAAAATTTTCTCAAAATGTGAACTACTGAATTCCCAATTCCTATCATTATTTGCTAACTGAGATTGCAAGGCTTGCAAGGCTTCCAAGCCATTCTGTCTTTTACCATCGGAAGGCTAAATTAACACAAGCAATCAGCAGCAACAGTCTTAAAAATCTGCGCTTCCTAAGCCAATTCCCTCTTTTTTCATCGGAAGGCAAAGTCAAAACAAACATTCAGCAGCAGTCTTGAAATCTGCGCTTCCTAAGCCAATTCCCTCTTTTATCAACGGAAGGCTAAATCAAAATACAATCAGAACAATGAAGAACGCTTCCGAATGCTTTGAGGTTTGAAACTATAATAAATAATATACATTATAAATATAAATAGTAAGTTTGTCAGTATACAGCATATAAATTTTCACAAAGGCAATTGTTACCTATTATTATCAAATCATGACCTCGGGAAACTGTTTAATCGAGAGATATCGAAAAATGCTTCCTTCCACATGATTATCTAATGATGCCCAAATAACTTCGGCTTCCGATCCGCGCGAATCCACTCAATTCCATCAATCAAATAAGCGAGCGGCCTCAAAAGGATGAAAGCCCATCGAAATGGCAATAAATATCCATGATTTTTTTCCCTATCAATCGAAAAGAAAACGCCTCCCTAAGTGCTTTTCGATTCGAATATGAAAAATATAGTGTCAGCGTATGTGAACTAAATCCTACCGGATGATTGTTTATTTTTGTCTGGTTCTTCAACGATACAAAAGGCGCGTATGGAAGTACTCTTCCGGAACTGTTTTTTTTGTATTTATTTAATGGACTTACTATATGTTTTCGGTTTAGGTAACCGAATTAACTATGTTCATAATGTGATTTTTTCATTATAACATAGGTTTTAACTGTTTTTTTTTCTCATTTGAAGTTCTGTATTTTGTCAATTTCACAATCCGTAGGGAAGTCCCTTGATGAAATAAAACAAACATACAAAAGTATAAGAAAACGGCAATCAATCAATCTCGTTCTTTCAATTCGCCATACATAAGAGCACTAGCAGCAAATTTACGACAAACATTGCTATCATCCCTCGAAGGAAATGAACGCAAATCCTATCTAAAATAGAGGCCCCGATAAGTGAACAGCTTCTTTCCGAATCCAGCGGAGTAGGTTTTCCGCTCGGTTGAAAGTGGCGGAAATTGGAATCCGGAAAAGTATTCGGAAGTTTTTCGTTATCTGTTTGGATTTGACATTGATAGTAGTAGGTACTTTTCTATGTTCTATGTTCTTAACAAAAAGTAAAATTTTGGAACTCCTTCTGGGTTGAAAAAAGTTGCGATCTTTTTGGAAAAATTTAGCAACTCATACCCTTTTATATTTTTTGGTAGCGTGTAACTTTAAGTTCCTATGCTCCTAAAATTAGAACGATACTTGAACCCGTAGATGAACAAGAAGCATTTTCGTGGGAGTGAAAAAATTGGGATACTTTTTTAAGTAGGGGAGAATGAGGATACTTGATCCCTGGGGATACTTGATTTCATAGCTATATCTCGAAACTAGAATGTCTTACAAAGATCAAATGTTCTAGAAAAATGTGCCAAAATGAGCAAAATAACAATGCTCGTGGTTTAAAAATTTTTCACAAAATAATTGTTTGAGTAATTGAACTTTGTTTGAAAAATTTCACAAAATGTAACTTGAAGATCTTTTTTCATCACTTTAAAATGTTCCTTACATGGGAAAATTATGAATAAAATATTTGTTCCAATGTATCAATCGTTCGAGCGTAAAATGAAGTTCATAATGCCATATTTTCAAAGCAATGGAAAACTCTCAACTTTTTTCAGAAAAAGTTTTCTAAAATGTTGATTATGGGTACAATTGATCCCCCTTCCAAACGGCAAATTCTTCTTCTGAATCGATCGTTATAATTGCTGATTACGAAATTACTAATATTTATCCAAAAACTAATATTTATCAAACAATTGTCTGAAGAAAAGAGCAAAAATAATTAATTTTCTCTTAATTATGAAAAATAGCGCGTTTAAGTATGCAATGTTAATAGCGTTGTGACAAAGTTATAGAATTTTCTTTTTATGTCTTCTATAAATTGTGAAATGAGAACAAACATGACCAAAATAGTCAATTAACATTCTATTTTGGGGTTTTGTTTGATTTTTATACAAGTAATAGGGCTTCCTGAATAAAAGATCAAGTCTCCTTCAATAGGGGATCAAGTCTCCCCTAACTTCAGAAAAATCGCAATATTTTTACTCCCACGAAAATGCTTCTAGATCATCAACGGGTTCAAGTATCGTTCTAATTTTTGGAGCATAGAAATTTGAAGTTACAAGCTGTAGGAAAATGTTAAAGACGGCGAGTTGTTAAATTTTTCCAGAAAGATATGGTGAAAATAAGAAAAGGGGAACAAGTATCTCCACTCTCCCCTAATGGGGACGTTTTCCTCTTTTTAAGGAGACTTTATCCTTTATTCAGGAAGCCTTAATCTTTGGAAAAAAAAATCAAACAAAAACCCTAAAGAGGATGTCAAGCTACTATTTTGGTCATGTTAGTTCTCATTTCACAATTTATAAGGGTCAAAAGAAGAAAATTTCATAATTTTTCTTAATCCTAGTTACATTGCATACTTAAAGGCGCGTTTTTTCTATAATGAAGAAAAAATCAATTTTTAGTCCTTTTTTCAGACAATTATTCAATAAATATTAGTAATTTCGTAATCAGTAATGATCACGATCCATTTAGAAGAAGAATATACTTTTTTGATGAACATTTTATAAAACTTTTTCTGAAAAGTTTTATAAGTTTCCATTGCATTGAAAATATGGCATTATGAAGTTCGTATTACACTCTAATGATTGATGTATTGGAATAAGTGTTTTTGTTATAATTTTTTCATGTTAAAAAACGTTTGAAAGTGATGAAAAAAGATCTTCAAGTCACATTTAGTGAATTTTTCCAAACAAAGTTCAATAACTCAAAAATTATTTTGTAAAAATTTATTTATTGTTATTTTTCTCCAATCCTAACATTTTTCTAGAACATTTGGTTTTTGTTAGACATTCTAGTTTCGAGATATAGGTAAGGAATCAAGTATCTCCAGGGATCAAGTATCCTCATTCTCCACTATTGATGAAATATTGTTTAAACAAACGAGTCATTTTCCATGGGGATGGCAACCTGGTTCTTCTTGTCAGCAAGAATCATATTCTTTTTTTTCTATCCACCGGGAGAGACGTTTATGGTGTTTTCTTCTCTAAAGTAGTAAAAAGTTGAGAGTTAAAAAAGTCAAAATTTCAACGAAAGAGGTACCAGAATGATTGTCGTGTTAGCGTGCAGTCAACCATACTTCTCAAAGATTTGACGTTTAGTTCGGATCCCTGACAGTCAAATGTCAGGTTTGTTTGGGGCCCACAAAATCGTAGGCCTTAAATATTGATGGTTGTCAAATCCAATGACAGAAGATAGAGGTGCCATTCCATATCAAATGTGCACAGCGAATTTGTTTTTCAAACTCCTAAGCTCGGCTTGTCAAGCGAAAGAAAGTGATTTTTTTTTCGTCTGCTTTTTAAATCCTCTTGAAAGAACTTTTGAATCGAATTTGCAGTTCAATGATGAAAACATCAAACAAATCTGTAATAAAAAAGTTTAACTCATTTAACCGGTGATACGATGTTTATTTAGTGTTTTCCGATATAAACTGCTGGTCAGACAAGAGGCTGTTCACTTCTGTTGCATAAATTAAGGCATTTACGGCACCTGTATTTTGCCTTCATTCATGTAATTTAAGAGAGCTGCATATATTATCCATAAATCTAGTGGTGTCCAGAAAAATTCTGATTTATTTCTTCCCGATGTCTTGATTTTGAAAAAATCACCTGACACTTCTGGCTACCTTTGACAGTTTTTTTTTTCAGGAAAAAAAAAAGAATTTTAAAACAACAATTAGTATAGTTGCCACAAGTACATACAGTTTTATCTAAAAAAGTACAATTTTTTACATTATTTACATTATAGTTGATAGAAGCTTCCGGATTTTCGAACACCTTGTAGATAGTTAATTATTTTGATTAGAAATATGTCTTTTGAAATTTTGAGAGCACGGAAATGATATCATCAGTCAAATATAATAAAAAACAGATTGTTATAAAATGTTTGCAACTGATGACCTTTTATGGTTCTTGATGCACATTTCGGTGCAGTTTGTTGACCATTTGTTCCAACGACAGTAAAGATTTTAATGTGACAACGTTGGCAGCGAGGAAGAAATTCTTGAGTTTGTTTTGATTAGGTCGCATGAACCAATATAAACAAAACTGAGTTATTTGCTGTAAACGATTGATAAGCATGTACTTTACCTTTGGTAAAAAATTGGTTTCATTTCATCATAAAATAATTTTTATACAATGATTTGAATTTAGGACGTATGTTGACTTTTTCATTTTTCAGTGCAATTTGGTTTTTGCGTGCCGTGTATTGGCCGGAATGCAAAAGGTCGCTAAAAACAATTCGTCAGGTTGGTTTTTACGACGTAATGCTTCTTCGCAAAATTTTCTTTGTCAAGTCATGAAAATTCGTGTAAATTTCAACGAAAACTGTGTCCGGGAGTGATCTTAGCTGTCCTGATAAAATAAATGACTTCAAAATTGTGTTGGGTGAGTACCATCAGCTTCACTTTTCACTGTGTGAATAGTGAGTATTATTTATTCATTACAGATGCAAACGAAATAATCATAACAGATAAGCGATGCTTTTTTACACTTCTTTAACAACCAGTAGCGCCAATGATAGTGGTCGGAATTGTTGTGGGTGGACTCCCAATGGCAAGTCCCACGATGCAATAATTACAAAAGCCATCGCTCAATGATTTCCACGTACTAATTGGCAGTGATTGAATCTTGCTGAGCATGAATTGATCAACCATCTCTCGCTCAACGCTTTACTCGGAAGCAAAGGTTGCTTTGAGGCAGCGAAAACGACAAAACCGATGATGCATACGCTCTCAACATGGCCCGCCTTCATGAAGCAATATACATTCGAGGCAGCGAATCAAAAAAACCAAACGAATGGCTCTCACTCATCTCCTGTTACATTCTTGAGGGAACCGAATTCAAAAGGCAGAGCAAACCCGAGTCTCCTCGTTTGTGCCTGGATCGAATGCGTGAGGTTTTTCTGCTATTGCTATTATTGCACAGCAACCGCACGCAGGCAGCTAGTTTTTTCATTTCTTTTTCTTCCCCCCTTTTTCAAAGTCAGCATAGACGGGGCATTGATTAATTTACATGTTTGTAACAGTGAATGATTTTGCATTCGTTTAGAATTTAGAAACAATTATTTTTTAATCTACCAAGCAGTGCATGAAAATATATTTCAGATGTTTTGAATTCACTTTGAAAATTCATTACCAAAAAATAACTTATCTTAATCCATTTAGGGACGCCCCGTAATGAATTGAAACGTTTAATTGTTGATAACTAAAAAATTCATTAAATTCAGAAATATTATAATTAGCTTTAAACGAGCAAATGTTGATCTTAGTAACGCACCTAGCATCACTGGTGAAGCCATTTGAGGTTATGGCTGCGGCCAATTTTTCGCCAATACTATCGTCCCTTTATACCCTTATAGAAATTTATTCAGTGTTGCCGAATACAACTAATATTTTGTTTTATTTTTAATGAAATTTCATTATTTTCTGCATATCCTTCATCCATTGGCTTGGAATAATATTTTATATGTTAAGCTTCACTTAAAGCATGGATCACCCAAAATCTGGACGCACTGTTTATTACACCATAGCGCTCCTAGTTGTCGGATCTGGAATTTTTTGACAGTACTTTGTTCGGAAATGTTTCCTCTATCAGTGCTGAAAATTTCATAATGGTTAGATTTGTTCCAAAAAAGTTACACGTGATGGAAGCCGCGAGACATAAATTAATTTCGGACACCCACGTCAAAAACGTGGTCGGGATCCAAAATCGCGAAATCTGTAAAAATTGTCAAATCGTCCGTGTGCAGCGTTCTCAAATGGTTACGTGACATGCGTACTATCGATAGGCAGGGTCATACCAAGCGTTAAAGTGGAACTAAGGATCGGAAACTGCATTTGAAGCAGTTGAGAACGATCAAGGTAAACCCAGGGCAGTCGGACTATGACATCGCCAAGAAATTTAATGTCGACAGGTGCACCGTCAGAAGGATTCGTCTGTGCGAAGGAAAACGATCTTATCGGGCAACCAAACCGGACATTGAAGAAGAATGTAGAAGCCAAAGAACGGGCCCGGAAGTTATACAACAAGGTTCTAACGAAGTACGACGGATGCATCCTCATGGATGACGAAACGTACGTGAAGATTGATTTTGGGAGGCTTCCTGGCCAACAATTTTACAAAGCCACTGGTTGGGGTTATGTCCCCGTCAAGTTCAAATTCGTTTTTGCCGATAAGTTTGCAAGAAAGTGTTTGATCTGGCAAGGTGTTTGCAGCTGCGGGCGAAAAACCCCGGTTTTTGTGAAAAACAAGACCATGGACTCCGAAATGTACAAGGAGGAGTGCCTGAAAAACGATTTTTTCCGTACATTAGATTTCACCAGGACCAGTAAAGTTTTGGTCAGATTTGGCAAGCTGCCACTACAGCAAAGAGGTACTACAGTGGTATCGAGACAACGAGGTGGATTTTGTCGAAAAGGACATGAACCAACCCAACTGCCCTCAATTTCACTCTATCGATAAATTTTGGGCAATTGTCAAGCAGAAGATGGAGAAGAATAGTAGGACGACTCGTTATGCAACAGAGATGAAAAGATTGTGGAACAAAATGGCCGCTGAGGCCAGCGAATAGGTTGTTCAAACTATGATGAGTGGTACTCGACGAAAAGTTCGAAATTTCATCAAAACAACATCGGAATTTTTTTTATTATTTTTCCTTTAAAGTGCAATAAAAATCCTACATTTTGAGTACAAAACATTTTTATTTTGTTTACATAGCTCCGAGATGGACCCTTTTTAATGCGTCCAGATTTTGGGTGATCCATGCTTTAGACTAAGCTTGCCAAATTACCCGGTTTAATCGAGTTTTCCCGGACTTTCAATGCAAAATGTGGGAAATGTGGGTTTGCCTGGAAATCATTGAAAAAACCCGAATTTTACCCGGATTAATTCATCTTTTCAAGCAAATCGAACAAAAATAAACAAATTGGTTGGTCATTTTTTTTTTATTTATGCGTTCAAAATGAAATTTTTTAAGCAAGTTGTAAACATCATCATGTTGAATTGATATCGAGCGAAATATTGAAAACTTCCGCTGGAAAAATAAAGTTGTGGTTATTTTTCTAGTATCTATCTTTCTGAATTTTTGTCTTGGCTACGAATGCTTGAGAAGAAAGCGAGTTGAATACGGAGCTCTGTATTCCTCTTTTTTGACTTTAATTTCTTTAATCATAACGATTTTCATTGATTTGTTTTACCCAGCATAGGCTCATAGCTCCAGATTTTGAATATTAACTCGAATCAGAAACTACAATGTGGCTCCTCTAACTAGGCAAACAGTTATATTATACACTTTGCAATTTCACTGTCGCCGAACGTTGAATGTGTTTAATCGTTTTTATGCTACATTACACTAATTAAGATGCAATCCTACATGAGCAGAGCCATGTTAGCCGAGGACACGATTCGCTCGTTGTATCAGTCCGAGTAGGACTCATATAAGCTTTCGCTTTTTGGTTTCGTTTGACTCTACGAATGTGTGTTGCGTTCCTTCCTACCTACAATTCGCGCGCACAAATGGCAAAGCGAAAGGATAGGACATCTGATTTAATGAAATTTTCAGTGGTTTGAAAATGCACCGGAGCAAGTGTCCTGTACGCTGTGGCACATTCACCAGTCCGGCCGCCATTGCATTTCTATGAAGTATGCAAATGAGACATTAGTGTTCAACATATGCGCACATTGTTGCCCGTCTATGGCTGGATGCAATTGTTTTATATTATTTTTCATATCGCACCGCCAGCAAGCAAGGAATGTCACTTTTCGTTATATTTTTGATAATTTCGTTATCATTACGGCTCGCGTTGTTACGAAAATGGAAATTGAATTCAGCTCAAATCCATGGAGTCAATTTCGTGGAAAAGTTATCGGTTGATTTTTTTTCCTTATGGTAAAAAAATATTTTACGGTTCGAAATCCAGTTGTGGTCTTTGGAGCCAAGGGGATGTATGAGTATCATCAAGATACTCAGCATAATATTTTCCCAAACAAATCGTATCAGTCGTCGATACGATATGTATCCCTGGGTGAGTAGGAATCAAATCGAGTTAACGGTTATTCCGGATGTACGTGATTGCATTTTACCTAATAAACTCGGTTTCATCTAATCACTTAAAACTTTCAAAAAAAAAATTATAAAATTCAATTAGGCGAAACTTCCTCTTGATGCATTTTCATTGGAACGTGAAGTAATTCCTGGGGTTAATTTTTCTATTCGTGTAGGGCCAATAGGCGTAACTGAGTTGACCTCAAAACCAAAACAAAAACGGCCGATCAATTGGGCGAAACTTGCAGGCGTAACTGGAATCGAAAACAAGAAAGGGCAAAACTCGACAATATCTGAAATTTAGTGAAAAAAGTATAAGTTCTCGATAACCAACGAACAATAAGTGAATATTATGACAATTTCTTGATTTTCTTGAGCAAAAAGTGGTCGATTTTTTAAATAGGCTTTGATTAGATGTTCCGAAATTTCAAACGCGATTTTCTCGTTTCGAGCTAACTGCTAGTTTCGCCCTTATGAAATGCTACGCTAGATCTCATCCTAAAAAAAGGGTGGACTAAATTGCGACAATTTCGGTCTCCTTGTACGACGAAAACGCTCCACCTTCTTAAAGGTTTTTTTTAAATAAACTAAATATAAAATATTTTTTTCTCGGCTGGCTTGAGACGTTAGTGGAAATCCAGTTCAATATAAGTTTGATAATAATTTTGCTAAAAAAATAACAAAAGAAATCGTGCAGTTTTAAAATGATGTATCGAAAGTTAATGGTGGCTATTCGATAGGCTGGTTGATTCTCTTTAGGATGTTCAATTTGTGCTAAGGACAAATCCATTAGTTTAACTAACTCACTTCGAGAAAAAAAAACCTTCGATCGAACGTTTGTCTAAGACATACAATTCACGAAATGTTGAATTATTTGATCGGAAGAAAAAGAAAATGATAAGTGTTCTCAAACCGAATGCATTCTAAGAATGAGCTATAGCAACCGTTATTGGATTAAATGCAACTATTTGCCTTTTTCGTGAACTCTAAGTTCCGCTGAAGATGCTCTACTCTGTCGCAATCTCAAAGTACATATCTAGGGTGGGGTATTGTTTCAAGAGGGGGAAAAGAGTGTGTTTTAAGGAGCTTTATTTTCTTCATTCTCAAAAACCATGAAATGATTCGCCGTCTGGCGCGCGGGCAATTCTGTAATGTGTGTGTTTGTTGGTGTCGGTGATGGTTGAAGAAAGATACGATCTGTGTGGGACAGTTAGTGAGTTGGCAAATAAAAAATAGAAAAAAAGAAGAGGGAAAAGACAACCAAACAAAACGACACTCAAAATAAAGGGAAGGAAGTTAGGGGCCCAAGAATGGGAAAATGATGACAAAAAGATGATGAGCGGAAGTGAAACTGCGATGGCGATGGCAGAGATGGTTCTCTCCTTTGCGGAGATGAGTCCCCGAGGAAGATAAAGTTGTTTAAGGGAGCTGAGCCGAAACAGTGGAGATAAAATCAAAGAGGACAATTATGTTTTATGATGCAACCAGAAAATTGCCATAATGGCACACTTGATAGTACTACTAGATAGGGATGGGCAAAATTCCGAGAAATTCGATGGGTTCTGAGACTATCGAAGCTAATCAGCAGTTTTAAATCAAACAAAATACATTTCAGAAAGTATACAAAATTTAAGAAAATTTTATCAAAAAAAAAAAATCGAAATGGTGTGAGCCGTTAAATAAAAAAAAATTATTGGTTTGTATGAATAAAAGTCACAAAAAACCTCTTCAAATTTCAGAAAATCTTTCGAAACATTGATGCAAAGATTGATAAACAAGGAAAAATAAAGGATAATTTTGGGGGCTGATTCTAAATATTCAATGAGTATTTTCTAGAAGATCTCGTATAGCTCGTATACTTAAGACTTGTAAATTGAACGGATTTTACACGGTTTCTGACACGGGGTTTTCGAAGTTAACACGGTTGTTTAACTGGACTTTTTAACTCGTAGAGAATTTCTGAAATATCGAGTTCTTGATTATGAACAGGCTCTACAAAAAGTCGAAATTTTCAATATTTTCTCCAAGAATATTGAAAGAGGGTAAAGTGCTTTACGAATAAAAGTCGAATATTGTGGTTCGAGGCCATATTGTAAACCTATATTCACTTTAGAAAACTGTAAATGACCGTAAGTTTACCAAAACTCTCAGAGTTTTGAATATTTTGTGTCTCATCTAACATTCTTACGGCTCATGTTTCATCACTTATGTATCACTTTTTCAGGTTTTACATTTCAATCTCATATTCGACGTCTCACGTCTTACGTCACACGTCTTATGTCTGACGTCTTACGTCTGACGTCTTTTGTCCGACGTCTTACGTCTTACTTTTTACGTCTGACGTCTCACATCTGATGTCTTACGTCTGACGTCTGACTTCTTAAGTCTGACGTCTGACGTCTTACGTCCGACGTCTTACGTTCGATGTCTTACGTCTTACATCTGACATCTTACATCTGTCGCTTTTCGTCTCACGTTTTACGTCTCACGTCTCACGTCTTACGTCTCACATCTTACGTCTTACTTCTTACTTCTTACGTCTTACGTCTTACGTCTTACGTTTTACGTCTTACGTCTTACGTCTTACGTCTTACGTCTTGCGTCTTACGTCTTGCTTCTCATATCTTACATCTACATGTTCCATGACGGATATTTTAAATCTTATGTTTCACCACTTACATTCAAAACGTTTTACATTACTTTCTCACGTCTTAGAGTTTTACGTTTTGCCTCTCGAATCTTGGCTGTTACGTCTTACATCTTACAGCGCATATCCCCTCATCTTCTCACCTCTTATCTTATGTTTAACGTCTCCCATCTAAAGTCTCATGCCTCATCTTTTCACATCTTACATTTTTATTTAACGCTTCGTGTCAGTGAAGGGCATAATCGTATTAAATGATTTTCTTAGAAAGTTTACAGTAAAGTTTTTTTTTGTGCGGTAATATGTACCGCGTAAAAAAAATCCGCGTAATAAAGCGTTAATTTCAGAAAACCACGTATGGAAAGCCGTTTAAGAACCGCGCAAAAAAAACACGTAAAAAACCTTACTGTAATCTGAAGATTCGCACCAGAAAAAACTATATGAGGTGCCATTAACTGAAGAATTCATAAATTTGATGAATATTTTGCCATTTTCTGCCCTTCTTTAGATAATATGTTTTCTTTTATAAACAACATTGAACACTTTTATCTATTGGAACCTTTTTTTTAAACTGCACAAAATTGTTTCTAACAAATCACGTGAATTACACTATTAGATATTGTTTTCTAACGCTATGATTTTAGAATGAAATACAACCTTTTCGCGCACAGCAAAGAAATAAAATTTCAAAGAGTCAACATGTGACTTCGAATTTTCGGATATTTAGGTACCAATTTTCCACAGGGAATACGTTTACTTTTATTAAGTTTCATCAATTTGTACCAAATTTTTATTACATTGGAATTCTCTGAAAAAAAAAACTGTCTCTTGTGAAGTTGTTTTCAACCAGCCGCAGTTTTCCAAAGACATGATGGCTTGTTTCAGAATGATCGGGGCAAAGGAAAACTTCGCAAAACTTGTTCTGGTCAAAATCGAAAATTTCCGTTTCTAACAAAATTAGATATATAACCTTCAACCTGCGCTTTGATATTGAGGTTTAGTATTGATTTTTTTTGTGAGTTTGAGTATTGATTCTATGGAATTTCATTCCAACTATCTTTGATATGTTAACTTACAAATCCGAAACAAAATTGAATTTTGAAAATTGGATTGAAAATCAATGGTTTGTTTCCTTAGCTGATTTATATTAGATCTTTCAACAAAAAATGATTTAAAGCTACATACAGAGTGGCAATAAAGTTCTCGTACTTTTAAAGAAATCTTCAATAACCCAGAAAAAATTTATAAACAATCAAATCGAATCACTCAAACACTAGTAAAATTGCTTGGAATCTTGAATATCAGATCAAATTGAAAAAAAATCATGAATAGTTTAAAACACTTCCCTCATACCTTCAAACATATATAAAATATGCAAAACTTAGCTCATTTAGAAATGGGACACTTTTTATAGCTGATAGCTTATTTCCTAGTTATCGGACATATTTACTCAATTTTTGTTGCCTGTAAAAAACTATCCGACCAATTTTTTTGAATTCTAGAACTCACGCGTTTTTTAGATACTTACGATGCAAGAGAAATAAAGAGAACATATTATGCACTGTTTTCTTCAAAATGCATCATTCCCAAATTGATAGCTGGCAAAACAGTTGATTATTGATAAAAATTCTGTGCATGAGTGCGTTGGAGTGAAGCACATGAGCAGCAACTACGGTTAAGGGACATCAAGGAAGTCAAGGCTTTGAATTTTTGACCGCTGAAATGACTTGCAATTTTTTCTCAGATAAGCTAAACGTGTTGCCTAGCTATGACTCATTAAAACCTAACCTCAAACAACACAATTTTGCTAGTTCAGAGCTTGTAAGCTGTATAGCCGGTACCGAGGCAATGAGACAGGTGATGGACGACAGAACTTATGAAAACCCCTATTTCCAACAAATTCCAGCAGCTGAATCCTACAAACTTCTGGTCGTGGCAATTTCCCTTGCAGATTGAAGCATGCTTCCGAAAATCAATCATTTTCACTGAGCCATGCTTGACTACATTCAGAGCCAAAAAATCAAAGCAGTCAAATTTTCCTTCTTCAACCAAATCATACAAACAATCATGCATGACAACGACGCTTCTGTATTTGAAACACTTTTGCGATACATGATGAGGTAAAAAAGGACGCAGACTATCAGCAACGAACGTCTCGATGCTGATTTCAAACCCCTAACGACTTTCAACCTTTAGGATCATAACTGATATCAAAGATATTATATTCTATCAAGATACCCGGCTGAATAGTTTTTCGAACAAGTAGTCTGAGACATCAACACGTTTGTTTACGGTGCTGCCACTCAACGAAAAAGTATTCAAGCTTTAAACTTGCATTCAAGCTTGCAAACGCATATCTTTTTCATTTGACCGATGAAACCACGTAAACATTAAAAATGAAACGTCATATGATCAACAAGATTTTTTTACGGAAACTCAATTTTCTTCTCACATTCTTCCGAATCCAGATTTGTATCAAAACTATATAAAATTCGCAATTACTGAGACTATTCAGATTTCAATTAATGAAGTACAATTAAGATTTGGATAATGGTAGTTTTTGTGGTTTTGGACTTGAAGGCCGCTTGAAAGGTCTGAACAAAAACAATTGAAATTGTTATGGTATAACAGCTGATTAAAATGGAATTTATGAATTATTGTACAGATTAAGAACAGGATAGGCATAAAATATCATTTATTTTCTTTTCTTAACAGGAAACTAAGAATCCAGCGCATCTTTCTCTCCCCGGACAAAGCATAATCTCTCGTGACTATGTGACTCGATGCTAATTTTATTCACTTAAACTCCTTGAATTCTGTTTTTCTCCTAACTAGCGTGGCCTGGCTTAGTACAGGTCGGTACTATTTTTTGCGATAATTTTTACGAATATCAAGGGTCTGCAACCAAATAGGGCGTTCGTATGCGCTTGTAAAGATTACAGGAACAGCAAGCAATACATTAAAACCGGACCACGCTGTTCTGGTGGCAGTAAGAAGACGACTTCGTGTGATACCTTCAAGTGTTACGACGATTTGTTGTAGAAGGTCAATTCACAATTTTGCTGATTTTCCGCTGAGAGTTTATCCTGGAAACGAAGATAGAGAATAATTATATGGTGCTTTTAAACCGATTTAAACCATCAGTCCTTCCATTATTATCCTCAGCAAATGATTCTAGGCTTTAGATTGATCTGCAATTTGGAGCGGTTTTCTTTCTAATCCACCTCACCTCTTCGAAAGTCGTCGCCATATCCAAAGTCAAGTCTTACTTCGTCAACTCTAATGCCGGCCAAAATCCTGCCATCGGGACAGAACCTTTTTTTCGAGACACTCGTAGCTGACACTGACGAATAACGGAAAAATCTCCTTCACCTTTTATAAACAAAAACATCGGCGCATACTATTTGCATTTTCGAATTTTAGGTTGAAGACTTTTTCGTCTATTATATTTTGGCGCTAGTGTTTTGTCCCTAAAATTTCTGAGAAGCCGATAGGATCTGCTGATATGTATCAGTTCTGAGCGATCTATGTAGGCTATCAGATTCTATATTATCAAGCGTGAGTTTTCAAAAGGACGTATGTAACATCAGACAAAATCTGAGAAAAAGGAGGGACAAAATTATGTTAATATAAATAAATGCTATTTAAAGCTGTTTGATCTAGAATCAAGTTTTATCATGGCAGCTGTAGGAAAAACAATAATGTTTTAATTATAGGTTTGAGCATATTGGATTTTTTGCTGTTTCCTAGTGAATTTGTTAAAAAAATATTTTACACCGTATTGTTGAGTTTTTTTTTCACATACGCCATAATGATTCGTCGTTGTGACAGTTTAATATTTACATACACCCTTTATGATTCGTCGCTTGGACAAATTGTTTTCATTAGACTAAGCCCACCAATGGTTGCTAAACCTCGATTCGAGTACATTCAGCAACATATCTATCAATCCATCATCGCACCAACAGTCGCTAACTTGATTCGAAAAATAGCATTCGAGCAGTAGGTTGTTACTGGATGCGTTTATGTAGCAACCCGGTAGCAACACAACCGTCATCGCTATGAGAAAATAAACAAACAAAAATACCAACCTGGATGGCTACAATGGGTGCGAAAATCAGTAAGTAGATAAAAAGGCAACCAATTAAACCATCTAAAATACCGACCGAAATAGGAACGCCCAGTGGGCTTGGTCTTATGCGTCAAATCAGATACGTCGGTTTTTTCACATCATTGCAGATGCGTCAGTTTTAAAATAATTAAATTTTTGGGGAAAACATTGGCAGTAAGTAAATTTTTACCTATTTTACAGAATAGGACAAGAAAAATATTATATTTTTCTAGGAATTTGATCGCCAAGTGGCACGCAAAAATGTAGATGTGGTGATCGAACAAAACAAGAAAGCAGTTAAAGCATAATAAACACTACTCAGCAGTCTTTCAAATACGCTCGAATCAATATAATGGTAGAAACATTCGTAAGAAACTCATCCGTTTGCATGCAGTCTCATCATACCACTGCAACCATATCAAACACGGGAAGCTTGTATTCTGCTCAATCTAAACGAAGTGGAACTCAGCTGAACCGATGTGGAAGTTTTCGAAATGTGCTGGTGGCGAAGATGAACAGTGGTAATCCATAAACCACGTAGACTAAATTTTGATCATTTATGACCTCTTTCCAAATTTCCGTAGACTTTCAACTGTATTTAAAGCGTATAATTTGAGCAGGCCTATTTAAAAGTCTGCGCAGTTTATGAATTACCTTTTAAGGAAAGCAGTTTTAATTGCATAAAAATCATGAAGTGTTTGCTTAGCAGTTTATTTATACGTTATAATAAACATATGGAACATTAAAACAAAAGAAGTGGTGTTCTCTGGAATTAAAACATTATCAGTAAACAGGTCAACCTTAAGGCGTTTCTTCTTCTGCTGCTTCTTCATCCATATCATCTTCGAAATCATCTTCTCTACCGGACTTGGCCTTACGTCCCCTTTTGGCAGGAACCAACTGTTTCAGAAATGTTTTATAATAATCCTTTTGGTATATATATGGAAGAAGACCCCGAAGGTCATTGAGTTTGGCGTCCGGTAAAGTCAGTGGCTCAGTGTTCAGCGGATGCAATGTTATGTCTTCAACATTAGTCGTTTGCTGCAAAACTTGAACAGTTTCAAAAAAGTCTTGCATCGGATCATACTTGTGAGAAATTGTTCCTCGAGCGTCAGTGCTGTATCTGAATACCATGATGTCTTTAAACCTTACCATTTCTCCTTTCGGTGTCTTTTTTGGAAACGCGTATCGGTCACAAAGAAGCTTGAAAGAAAGGAAGTGTTTTTGCTGCAGTTCAACTACCTTGAATGGTACAGAGCGCCTAATCGTAGGAATAAATATGGCCCAGTCATGTGGTATTTCTATGTCAACCGTTGTCCTTCGTTTCGCCCTTTCAATTGCCGCATGAACTGTGTCGACCTCCATATGAGAGTGCCCAGTTTTCATCAACTTGTGTTCAATAGTAAGCTTTCTCCCAATGGAGGCCTGCAAGTCAACGTAGTAGCAAAACATGCCTACAATTACTGTTTTGTTCAAATTTTGTCCGATACATCGATCACTGTAATATATGACATGTTCAACAGTTGAAGGCATGCTTTGCAAATCTTGTAGCAGACAAGATGCTATTTCCTGAGATCCTCTTCGTGCCTTCGTTTCGTCCCAAAGGAAGCATGCGGCGGAATGTGTTTTAAGATGCGATTGGAATACGGTTAAGTTATATGTGTATAACTGTCGGGCATAAAAAGCCTGGCCGCAAGTCAAATAAGGAGTAGGCAATTGTTTTTGCAAGTCGAAGGACGAAACGCGAACTGTTGCGTCCTCTTTGGCCCTCATTTTGTCCTTACTTTTCTCGTCATACACCGCCTTGGCAGATGCTAGATGAAGTTCGTGCTCCGCAGCCAGTACATTTTTCTCTTCATCCTTCGCCAGTTTAATCATAGTGCGGTACTTGTCACATACGCCGCAAGTATCCAACTTCGGTTTGCGAAAACCCAAATTCATGCCGTTAAATATCATCCTGTATGTACTGTAGTGCCCCGGAATCCAAGCATTCTCGGTTGAGCACTTATCTTGGTACATTTGGTACATTTTGGCAACATTCAAGTCACTCGAAAGATACCGTCGACTGGACTTATCTCGAGTACAATGACTCGAATATGCTGGGAAGCTCTTGATGTGATCTTCAATGAACTGTCGATGTTCATCGCTAATTCTTCGATGACAAGAGTTGAACTCGCGGCGATCATCTTCGGCGATACCGGCACCAGCGATCTTTTTCGATGCCAAAGTTCGGAGCTTACGATCGCTGAAATCGAAGGTACTCATGAACATTTTTTTGCATACTCGTACTGAACCGTCTACTCCTGGTAGCCGGTAGCAGCGGGAATACTGGCGACGAGAGTTGATGACCTGCACAAGGAAAAAAAATCGTTTAAAAAATTGACTTTCTAAAACTATTACCGTCATTACTTTAGGACGAGCAGTTCTTGCAACTTTAATGTGAGCAGACAAAAACTGGTTCTGGCCCGAGAGTTTCAGTCGTAGCAAATTGGCTAGCAGCTGCTTGCGGACGGAGTCTGAATATTTCTCTTGACATTTCAGCTTACAATTACAGGCCGACTTTATAGCTCTTGCTGGAACAACTGTTCCGTCGGATCGAGTGTAAGTGAGTCCCTTCTCCTTGAGATGCTTATTGCGTTTCCGAATATTGCCTTTCTTATCATGGACTTCGTGACATTCTATTTCCAGAGCTTCCGCACCGGAAACATTCAACGGACGCTTTCTGTCTTGTTTTTTATCAGTCGTTGATTCATCTAGAAGGAATCGTTAAGATAAACAATGTATTTTATGCTCAGTTACTCAAAAATGAACTTACCATCTATCAGATCGAAGATTGGTTGAGACGTAGAATTTTCAGTCAATTTTGTGATCTCACGTTTTCGCCGCAATGGCCGCTTCACTTCAGTCTCTGAATCATCCGAAGAATATTCCGAAGAGTCATCGGTTTGTTGATTCTGACATTCCTCAAAATATTCATATATGGTAAGCTCGTTCAAGAGAGTGGGGTCACCTTCGGCCTCATCGACATCATCTTCATGATGAACACCGTCTATGAAGTCTTCCATGCACTGATCAGCATCTTGAGGTGTTGATCCGTCTTCAAATTTAGGCGTGTCAATCAGCCTCGGCGACGGCCCTATAAAAATGTAGTTTTATTATAATTTGCCATGTTTAATGAAAAATAGACTACCTGGTGAAACTTTAACTCTTTTTGGAGGCGAACAACCAGCGATCGGTTCCAAAGTCTCTCGTGGCTCACATGCTTGGCTGACGTTTCCACGGAATGATTGCTCGGTTTGTTCAAATGACAATGATTGCGCATTCGAAGGTGATGAAACAATGATTGGAGCGGAAGTTCTACAATCTTGAAACGAATGTTCCACAGATTTCAAAACGCCCGCTTTTGTCTTCATCACTGGTGCTTGTTTTGATGAAAAATTTATTAAACCAAGCTCGTTTTGATCATCAAGTCGACTGATATTAATGGTTCGCAAGTCCATGGGTTCGACTGGTGAAATTGTTTTCTCGAGTGTTCGAGGAATAGCCAGATTTAGTGCTTCAGCAGTGGACTCAACGCTAGCATTCGCTCTTGTTGATAGATCAAGCGGATGCTCTTCAACGGCGGAAGCTGAAGAAAGGTCAAACGGATTGTCAAGCTCTACTCGTGGCCCCATTCGAGCTTGGATGGGAGTAGACATGTAACGTTCTGGTAAATGTCTTTCAAAAGAAGAGAATGAAACAGATGTTGCATTTCTTGAAACATTGAAACAACTCTCTGGAATGGAATAATACATAAATGTCACCTTGCTTTTCTTGACTTTAGCCCGTATCTTTCCTACGTCCGTTGAGCAAACGTTCAAGATCAAAAAAATCGTAACTCCATGGATTCTTAACCGATATTCTCCATTCATCCGTCAAAAGAACCGGAAATACTTTTTGTTTTATTACCTGAAACAAAAATTGCGATATGGTCCCGGAATTATTTCGGGGTATAGTGGGGTAGGTAGTGGACACTATGTGATTGCTTCCATAACCTGGCTTGCAACGAGTCATTGTTCTACCATTCTCAAGTCCTACCTACCCCCCCCCCCCCCTAAAGTGTCCACGTGGAATGTGGATAACCCCTTGCAGGTAATAAAACTAGAAGTATTTCCGGTTCTTTTGACGGCTAAATGAAGAATATATTTTTAATTCTTGAACGTTTGCTCAAGCGTTCAAACGTCCGTAGGAAAGATACGGGTAAACATGATGTCAAAAATACTAACCTGCTGGACGTAAATTGTTTTGAGCAATGGACCGATTCAAAACAGTTGACTGTGCACGTAGTTGTTGATAAGGCTGGAATTCATTCCGGTTTGTTTCGACTTCTTCAAAGCACCCTACGCTCGGAATCTGTGAAACAATTTCTGCAACATTTCCCGATACATTTTGCGAGAAAACTTGAAGCGGTGAGCCGTGCTGATTGGGAGCCGCGTCAAGAGCAGGGTCTGCATTCGTTTGCGTCACAATCGTTGGAATTTGCTGTGCCTCTTGTTGATGTGATAATTCAAGCTCTGTTGCTGCGTCTAGAAAAATCTCATAAGCTTTTTTTCGGTGGTATTATTACAAAAAACATACCGAGCAGCAGCTGGAATCCATCGAAATCCATTTTATCACGTTTTAGGTGTAATTAAACTATTTGTACGCGCAATATTCAATGTAAGTAAACACGACGTATCTGCCAGGCACTTTTTTACTATTTATTTTCTTCCATACGACGGTTTGCTGCGATCCTATCTGCTGTGTGTGCGATATTATTTGTTTTGACAGATGCGTCGTTTTACCAAAAAGAGGTGTAAAGAAGAATTTCGAAAACACTGAGAAAAGATGACATAGGTCGTTTGTATATTTTTTTAGCTAACGGCATATAATTTTTTTTTTTGTACAAACAGTTAATTCATACAGAAGAAAATAAAATTTACTATACCGTGCAAACAGTAACTCAATTTGTTTACTTTTGCGACATACGTCCTTTTGAAAACTCACGCTTGTTTTCGTTTTGCCTAGAAGGACAAAATCATGACTAGGTAACCGCAATGAACTGTCCAGCATGTGCTACAGCTTTTTTGAACATGTGGTCCTGGTATTTATTCAGATTTTTCCTTTTGAAACATTAATGATCGTCTATCAATAACGAGCATTATCAACAATGATGCGAGGAATCCTGTTGTTCTCTTCGTTTTGTGGGCAATCGCGTCATGATTGGAACGAAGATAAAATCAATCTGCACACAACAAGTTAAACTCGGAAAAAATCAGCCGAATGATTCTTTCCGAAGCGAGTCTACACACCGCTGGCGAGGATAGACGTTCGGGAATGATTGAGGGAGCGACGTTCAACATGTATCACCAAGTATGTCGATCACCGTCGATTAGCCACGTGACGAATAGCAACGGTAGCCTCCGGTGGGGCATGGTATATCTTCTTGTATCAAGTTAGTGTTGATTTTCGACATATATTCAATGGGTACTTTTACCACGTGCGTATCACAGCACTCGGAGGTAGCATCATTCTAGCTAGAAACCATTCCTGATTGCTTTTCTTGAGCGATTTTCCGACCACTGGATTGAAGTATGTATTTGTTGGTTGTTTTGAGGAAAATATAATGATTTACAAAGACTATGCTCCTGTGAAAAAAAATCAAAACAAAAACCTTGGTTTTTGCTGTTTTGAAAAGCTTAACAAATGTACTCTTCAACGTATAATTCGCAACGTACAATCTTAACTAACCGATTAAAGGGCTCTTCCTACACACACATACACAAGGTCTGTTACACATCAAAGGTTTTTATATGCAGAAAAAGCAAAACTTATCTAAAATGTTGTATTTTCCGGAAATGTATACGCATTTTCGCTTCAAAATAGTCAATTGGTATTTTTCAAATCATCTGCTTACAAGTGGGAATGATTATGTGGATATTTAATTGAAGATTGATCCGCAAAGAAGCAAAGCAAAAGTTAATAAACCCTGACCATTTATGAAGTGCATTTGAATAGTTCTCCCAGATACTTTGTAGGCAGATTCTGTTTTTTTTTATAGAGTTTTCAATCAGGAAGAGGAAGTCAAAAGCTCCCGTCGTGATATTTAGCAAGAAACTTTGGCACTATTTGTTTTGTTTACCTACACGGAAATTGGTGGAATCTATCACAGAATCATCATTTTTTTCAGCATACCTCATTCGAACCGGAAAACAAACTACAAACAAGTATATTAATATACTGGCTCCCTAAAAATGTGCTGTACAGCAGAAATTTTTCATTTGCATCCAAAAATTATTTCAAAAATTACTTTCTTCCTTCAAGCCGTATCCATTTACATGAAGCTGTCACTTTTGTTTGCTCAACGGCTTACTTATACCAATCCAACCTGTATACACATCCCAGGTGGCGATGGAAATACCGTGCTAAGTGTTAGTAAAAGTTTTTTTTTGTAAATATTGTAACCATGTCAATTAGTGACGTCAGTTGCATTTTCAAACAAACAACCATCATCGCTGTACCAGCGTAAACTAGAGAAAAATATCATTGCCAACTGCTGTTTACGATTCTCGCCTTGGATATATATAAACATCCTGGCAAGTGACGTAGGCTTTGTTTACCTTTTTACTTTTTAAATAACGAGTTCTGTAATAGTGTGCGTGTTTGTTCATCACCTTCTTTGAACCACATTGATACTAACCCAAGTAACACCGATTGTTTTGTAAGACTCTTGAAGACTCTTAGAGCTAGTTCACTGGTGTTGGGAAAAAGTGGTAGATGTTTTCACACTTGTAGCATATTTTGAAAATTTTACCATGTAAAAAGTTTTCAAGATCTTTGGGCGTTCTATTTTTTTTCTATTTCAACCGTATGTGATAGAAATATTGCCATTTTTGCATCACAGCAAAATAGAACACGTGTTGTATAAAAACTTGAATGCCGCAGATCTTGAAAATGTTTTTGCATGGTTAAATTGTGTCAAAATTTCTACCACGTTTTTTAGTAGCACAAAATTAAAAATCAAGTTTTGTTAGTTTCGAAACAGCTGAATCCACCAAATTGCCGTCAGTTTCTATCAAAATAGAAGTATTGGGCCAAAAGTAGCGAAAGTTGAAGGAGGAGGATGCAGCCACCTAAAATACAGGTTTGATAAGTGAAAAAAACTGACCAATAACAGGGCTGAAAACAATGGGATAATAAACTAGTAATATTTCTTACAAAAAACAATATTTTTTTTCATGAATTATAATGAAATTGCCTATATTTCCTTCATAGAAAGTATTCCGATTAATCGAATACACACATTTGTAACTGTCCCATTTCTTAATGAACTAAGCTTTAAAATATCTATTCAACGATGCTTGCTGCTGAAACTTCTTACATGGCATTTTTCACCAACGCTAAGATTTTCTGTGCCACTTTTCTACCACCATATGCTAAAGGATCAGTAGAAGAATTCTACAGCAAAAAAAAAACTGCAAAGTATTCCGGTTTTTTCATGAAGAAGTTCGAAACAGAGTCCCTGGAAGGACCTCTGTGCTGTTTTTTGTGTGTAACTTCAAGAGACCAATACTTCAAACCACTTAGCAACGGATCCTCCGTCACAAACTGAAGCTCTGCACAACGGAGCACTTTGATCCAGATGAATTCACAGGTTCAATAGGCCTCGAGTTTGACAAATTCCTCAAAATCGTCCATTATCATCTGTATAAAGCTGTTTTTTTCGCTTTTGGGGCTTAAGGGTCAAGATTACTCTCAGTTCTATAATTAAAAATACATTCCATGTAATCCATATTGTAAGAAAAACTCTCAGCTTAACGATGCGGCACCGGAGATTACCTTAAATTATAGGGTCTAGCTAAATCGCAGGAATGCATATTTTTGTTTGATGTTGTTAGGTGGTCCGATTTGATAATTTACTAAGCAGAGTTACGGATTTTAAGTATTTTAAAAAAGTACGGGAACTTTATTGTCACATGGTATATACAAAATCAGGATAATAAACCCTGTCAAAATAAGTTTTTTTTATAATATAGACATAGTGTAGAACAATGTAATCAACACTTAACTAAACATCAACTTTCCAAGCAAATGGCTTTTTTCATAAATAACATTTGAAATAAAGTTTCAGTGGATATTTTCATATTGAAAAGTATTTGCATAACATTTTTATGTATAGGTATCAAAAGAAATGAAAATCAAGTAACAAAAACCAAAAAAGAATGCATCGGAATTCCTGATTGTAATGCCCATCCCTATCCCTACCGAGAATAGCTTTAATCAGCTCAGATTAAAGTGAGTGTGGGTGGGTGTGTGTGTGGATGTCAAGTCGAAGTGATTTCTTGTGTTGTGACAGTAGAGACAGTGTTGGATACATGAACGAGCTAGCACAAAAATTTGAGAGTTTTTTTTCCTATACTTCAACCAATGGGGTTCGTTTTATTTTATTTTTTATACTTTCGGCCGGATTTCGATGGTTGCCTTCAAAATTTTCAACTAGTCTGGTGTTGCTCAGAAATAAAAACATGCGGTTGAACATGGACCTTTTCGGTGTCCGAACCAGATAGGATTGTTACTGTATTGACTAATCTCTCAATTTCAAGTGCATTCAGTTGCAAGCAGAGGAAAAAACTTAGATGATGGGGATGCTTCACAAGACAAGCAAAAGTTGTAGTAATATTTATTTTATTTTCCGAAGTGCAGGGTTCCGGGGTTGTCTATGGGAGCAAACTGAAGGGAATTTTCTCTAGGGGGAAATTCGGGAAGAACAAAAATCCAATGGATTAAAAAGGTTTTCTGTTGGAATGCCGAAGGGAGACAGACAATCATAAGGAAACTAAACATAACTGTTAAAACGTATATAGATTGAGCAAAATCACGGGATTACCATCAATGTACTAGAAAATCAGTTACTGTATGTTGGTTTACTAGAATAAGTATCTATGTGTGTAGTACAAGCGGATTGGTTAGATCGATGTAATAGTAATTACTGTTTTATTACGTACTGGGATTAAGATTATTAGACAGATTTGTATTGGTTCATTCGGTGAGGATTTGTTTTTACCATGGGAGTTTAGAGGGTTAACGGAAATGTATGATTGGGGCTGTTATATGTTGAAGGGCCATATATCGATTATATGAGAGTATACTTTTAGTTCATATCAAATGGTAAGGCAAAGAACGATATGACGAAAGAGCAGAATGACTATGAGCGGAACAGAAAATAGAACTTGATAGACAGATGAAATGAGGATAGGATAGAGAAAGAAAGAGTGAGAGTGAGATCACAGAATAAAAGATAATGATGTTTGAGAAGATAGGCAAGATAAGTTTTATATGCTGGAGGGTGACATTAAATGGTTGAACGAATCGAGATGAGCAAATCGGATAATTACCTTTCGCACTGCCGAAGCGTCCACGATGCTATTATCCATAATGAAACCATGAATACTAGTAGGACCGTTCCCGGACATATTGTCATTAGTGTTTTCAACACAAATCTGCCGATAAAAAGTAACGCAAATATCAGTTGCAATGTACTCGATGTATGTAATCAGTGGCTGGAGTGGCTTCATGTTGTGAGAGCTTACGGGTATTCGTGTTCGATAATCTTTTTTGAACGTTTCAATTTTTATAACAGGGTATACAATGTGAACATGTTCTCTCTATTTTTTACAACATGAAGGTAAAATTAAACAAAAAAAGGAAAAATCGTTACTTACCGCGTGTTAAAATTGATTCGATTCAATGCACCTATACTACGAGATGAGGCATCGGTAAATAGTTTCGAATGTAGCAGCATCACCCGGCATATCAGGTACAAACGAAGGAACATTGGCAAGGATAACGCAACGTCGTAGGGCACGAGCTCTGAGCCCATCGCTTTGTTCTTATTCGCTAGTTTGGTTGTCCATAGAAAATAATATTGACCTGGAATGGGATGCACCGCGCAGATGAGTAATTCTAAAGATATTTGGCTTATTCGCTGCCAGGTCATCGCTATCCGCCAGTCATCTGCACAATTATCTATCATAAAAAGCTGAAACAGAAGAGCAGAGTGATTTGAACAATTAGTAAATCAACTGTTGAGATGGTCAGTTTCTAGAATATTGGCGTTTACAAAACATTGGATATTGCCTTGAATAAGTACACCGCTGGTGTCTCTCTCGAATAAAAGTTTGAAAAAACATATATCTTCACTCAAAATTTGTGTTTCAGCAACTTCAGTATGCAGCTTAACCAATTTTTACCACAGTCATATTCTCCATACAACGAAAAGGCGACAGCATCAGCATCCTCTAGCCGACAAAATGGAAGCACTTATTCGAAAAATTCGTGTAACTCGTTTGTCGTGATAGCGTATATTTCGGACACGACTTAGTCAGGGATGCCAGTTTGAATAATTTTTTTATTCCTATTCCTGCACCAAAATTTTAGAAACTTCAATAAACAGAATAAGGTAAAAAATTGTAACCGTTTGTTACAAAACTCTTGTTGTTTTTAAATTGGTACATTGTAAAGTTTGAGTGAATGTTCATTTGTTTTAAAATATTGTTAGACGAAGGTTAAGTTAGGAACACAATTTGTTAACACACTAGACAACACAACATGAAGTGGGTTGAATGCAACCGGAAAATTCTGCCAATTGCAAATGGAAGGAGATTGCATGCAACTTCGTTGGCTGAGGAAAATGGCTGCGGCGTTAACGTCTTCATACTGGCGCGATTTTGCCAAGGCACAAAGGGGGTGATTTCAATTCAATTTGATCGCCAACGGTCATTAGTTAAACAGGCGTGAGTGTGATCAAACCGATATAGTGGAGCAAAGAAAGTGGTGAAAAAGTGTCACGGTGGCCATTTCGGACTACTTACAGGACACGAGCCTTATTCAGGTATGGTAAAGCCTGCCCTAGTATAAGTGGTCAATACTTACCTCCTGAATTTCCTTTCATAGGACCTTTTCCGTTTTTTTTAAAAACCCTTTCTCGCCACTCGAGCGGCAAGCCGTTTGAGTAGCCCCGATCACACTCTTCGGCCTAGTGGGCCCAGTAGCCCACTACGTCTAACCCGTAAAAGAGCGTCGAGATCCTCTGGTCTGCGGGCCATAAATTGCTAAGGAGGATTATCCCTCGGTGCACAAGTGCACAAATCCCATTCACCCACACTACACATTACAAAAATACACACTTTAAAATTGAAAAAGACCGGTTTTATTTTCCTTCAGTAGATTTCATTTTCTTTCAATAAATAATTCATTTCCTTAAAATACAGTTTTATAACTTTTATGAGACAAAACAAACGAGCCTTCCTTGTACCTTAAAACGCGTAGCCCCTCCAATTACCCTGTGGTTCGCCGACTCTGAGACTAAGTCAAAGAGTCTCGTGCCACTAACCTAGCACATTCCAAGTACTTATAAATAGCTTCATAAAGAGTTTCAAAATGTGCCATGTTTTGAAAATATTTGCCCACAAAATGTGTATCAGGGCAATTGTTTTCGATCAATTTATAAAGAGAATTGTCAACTACTAGGCATGTCCTTGGATAAAAAAACTGATCTAATATGCATAAATTTTTTTTCAAACAAACAGTTAAGAAAAATAATATTTATTTATTCTGTTGCTACATTAAACACAATATGTATCGCCACTTTTTCTTTGACAGATGGGTTATTTTAGTTGAACTAAAGTTTGTTAAACTTAATCAAAAAGCACATTGTGGGTTCACAAGGCCGTGCGAACACAAGGCCGGTTTAACCCCCGCCCCCCCCATGGAAATTTTTTCCAAGTAAAATTTTTTGTTCAACAAATGAATTTACCGTAGTAATGTGAAATTACTTGATCCCAAAAGGTGTTTAAAAATAAGTGTTAACAAACATGTCAAAAATTGGCTCGCCTCCGGCGGTATTTGTTCCTGAAATATTTGTAAATAAAGGTTTTTATCAACTTGTCCCAATACTGCACATAATTTTTACTTATGCGAAAACAGTTTTAGAAATTTTCCATTTTTTTTTCCAATTCTGAAAAATAATAGATTTTAATTTTAAGAGAATTTTAAATATTTTTTAAGCAAACATCAGACTGTTTGCATCAGTTTTTCAGATTTCAACAAATCTGATAAATGGAAAAAAAAAATCTTTTTTAAACTTGCATCATTAATGTCAGAAATACTTGTTTTAGCAAATTTTTAATAACTTTACAATTTAATTTTTTAGATCATTCATCATCATCATGACAAAATGTGACAAAAGATTCGAGTTCAGAACGTCAAAATGTACCAAATCAATAATGGTTAAAACATAGGCATCAAAATGCTGAATCTTTACTTACCATTTAAAATTCTATAAATAAGCTTTCACATTGTTAGACGTTTTTGTTGAAAAAAAATCTTTCAAGAATGTTTTTCATCTTCATGTTATATTTTAATTTGAAAAGTTATGTTCGTTTACTAAAAATATATATTGAAAATGAGCGAGAAGAATTTGATAACAAGCATTTTCATCGCATTCATTAATTTGTCTCTCATAGAACAAATTTTCATTTTCATTATCTTGAAATATTCTTACTAATGAACATAAATGTCACCGATAAGGCCGATAAAGTAAAATTAAATTCTATTTTTATTTTCAAATAAATGTTCCAAATAGTATGGTATTTTTTTTATTTATTAGTCGAACTAATAAAATATTTTTAAATATTTTTATTAAACTTTTGTTTGATTTTTAAGTTTGAATTTTTTGAGTTTTGAAAATTATTTTACAAAAAAAAACTTTGTTTGTTGCATTTGTCATTTCCAGGACCTAAAAGTTCAATTGACGACAAACAAAAATAAAACTTTATATTTCAATCTTTTGATGCGCTTGAAAATTTTCAAACGTTTCATCTTTGTATTATTTCTACTTTTCTTTTTTTTTTAATCTCTGGGAAGTTTGAAAATTGATTCGAAATAGCAACTTTAAAGCTTCATTTTCATACGCAATGATAACAATTCTTTATGTTTTGAATATTGACATCAAAACTTGGAATTTTTATTTTTATCAGCTTCGAGTTTGTTCATTGAAGAAGTCACCTATTTCCCAATCCGTATCTTATCCGTAATCCGTAATCCGTAATCTTATCTTCATTCATGTATTTTTAATAAATTCTCTCAAGTGCAAAATGGTTTTTTTTTTCACAATCGGAAATTCTTATTTATAATCATTTTGAATCATATTTCAAATTCAAAATATTACAGAATCAAGATAAGAAATGTAAATTGATATGATTAATAAATAACAGTTTTTATCTTTTTTTTAAAGCATGGTTATTTTCTGACCTGATCTGAAATTTAATTAAAAAATTCGGACTTTTTTTCAAATTGAGTGTTATATTTTATGTAGGTATTTTATAACGGTGCACTGATTTTTATGTCCGGAGCTTTAAATTTTTGTTTTGAACGAAATACTGACCTAATATTTCTAGTTAAGAATAATGGTCATCAATTTGAATAATTTATTATTATTGATTTAAAACTTTGATTCTGATTTAATTTGAATAGTATCAGTTAAATTTATTACTTGTCGAGTTTGTGTGATGGTCATGCGTAAGGAAAGGGCTTTAGAAATCAGTTTCCTACTTTAGTAGGCATTTTTGGTAAAGTTATTATTTCTAGCTAAATTTGAATTTCGAAACCCCCCCATGGACGGGTCCTTCGCACGGGCCTGGTGGTTCATAATATTTAATAATTTTAAAGGTATATGTTGATTAGAAATGTAAACAAAAAAAACTTATGAAGAAGAATTTTCTGTTGGTTAGAAATAAAATTCTGAAAAAAATATGCACTGATGCATGTTAATGTATCAAAGAATATTTGGATTTCCAATTAAGCTATTAATGGGTTTTTCGACGATTGTTTTCATTTTGTACTGTGTTTTTTTTTCTTTATACTCTTGAATTTTCAGAATTTTCAGAATTTTCAGAAATTTCAAATAAAAGTATGATGTTTGTAAGGCTATTTATCAAAGCTCTATCATACATAAAAAAGATAATACATAGCTTGTATCCAACATGGAGGGACAGTGGAAAAAATCTTTTTAATGTTCAGGTTTAAAACCTGGATTAGGTTTTAAAAATTCAATGCTTACAAATGATTCCCGAAAAAAAGACAATATGCTAACAATTTTAAATGAAGAGGCAAATTTGCATCATATTTTTTTAAAGGACGTTTTTGTTTTATAAAATTAAATAAAGGCGACTCCCAACTTACCTAAACATAAGTTCATCGATTACTATTGTTTGTGTCTTATATCAAATGAAATATGCTGAATGAATCTGTGCCATTTATAATTTTCGTGCTATCTTATGAAAATTCGAAATTCAAATATTTCTTTTATCATCGTACGTAAACATAAGTTAAAAGCAATGAAAATATATTCCGACGGCATCCTTGATCAACACTTTTTTAGATTGTCCAACAAAGGTGCCAGGTAGTTTTGTCAAAAAACAGGATTTGATTTATTTTTCTGGACATCACTAGATTCCATAAACATATCATAAACAGGTGATGTGGACGACTTAATATATGCAACAAAAGTGAGCATCTTCTTGGCTGGACCGCAGTTCATATCGAAAAACGCCATTTGAATACCATCTGGACCGAAAATTATCATCGATTAAATGGGTTCAATATTTTATTGCAGATTTGTTCGCTGTTCTCCTAAGTTGACTAGAAATTCGATCCAATTGAGTTTATTTTTTGGAAATCAAGTCAATTCAGGACATTTTAAAGACCATTTTTCAAAAATCCCGACAATTCGAGAGTTTATCAAAACGGTTAATGAAAATCAGGACAAATTCTGAAAAAAATCAGAACACCTGGCATCTCTGATCAAAGCTCCGTAAAAAAATATCATAGAGTAATACTTCCGTTTCATGGTGTATATCGGTGAACGCATTAAGAGGACTATGTCAATGGATGGAAAGCTTGTCAATGTAAATTTGGTTTCATTTTATGCCGAAATATCATGAAATCAACAGCATCGTTCTTCTGGAGTGAAACCTGATCTGTGGGTGTATTAAGTTGATGAGTGTCAAAAATACCTATGTAGCATTTGTAAGATAATGAAAATGGTTAATCTTACCTCGTACGAGGTGAAATTGGCCGGGGAAGGTTCCTATGATAGTTTGAGATCCCTCCCCCTTGCAGAAAGGGGGAGGGGGTCTTCCAAACAAAAGACAAATGTTCGCATAACTCGAGAACCGATCAAGCAAATGGTAACATATTTGGAATGGGAGGTTTTTGGGGAACAAGAAATATTTCTATGATTATTTGAGACATATTCCTCTTTCCACTGAGGAGATAAGAAAGGGGGACTCTCTTACAAATTTTTATGTAACTCGAAAACTTTTCAAACTAATGGAACCAAATTCGGCATGGGATGTTATACGGGTACAATAAATGATTCAAACCATATTTGGCACCTCTCCTTCTTCCAGTTTGGAAATAGGAAGAGAGAAGGGTGTTTCCATACAATTTTTTTTTATAATTGCAGAGCAAATCGAACAAATGGAACCAAATTTGACATGGGAGGGTATTTGGGTACGATAAATGTTTCCTTAAATCTCTCATGCACGCGGCCGTAAAATAATACCTGAGGCAATGGAATGAGAGCTTTAAAATTGAAATAAAAACTTTCGAAAAAAGCAAATTGAGGTAGAAAAAGTAACTTGTTTTTCATTTCAGATATACCGTCAACTGAGGCA
The DNA here is from genome assembly GCF_029784155.1 of Uranotaenia lowii. Classification (NCBI taxonomy): domain Eukaryota; kingdom Metazoa; phylum Arthropoda; class Insecta; order Diptera; family Culicidae; genus Uranotaenia; species Uranotaenia lowii. The sequence goes on from NC_073692.1 coordinate 266,111,010, forward strand.
TAATGCAAAACTTTTCAACTTCAATGGCTTCTAAAACTACAAAGAAAAAAGGGTAAATTGCAACCAAATTGTTTTAAATGAAAAATCAAATGGAAAAGTTAAAAAAAAAAATAGTTTTTTTGTTTATTTGATACCAAATAATCTGACATATTTAGGTGTCTTAATGATCTACTTAATATTATTTGTACATTACATGACACTTTTCCTAATTTCTCAGTTGGTCAATTAAGTCAGATTCAATACGGCGTTTGAAAGTTGAAATGGAAACATTGAAGTCGAAGACAGCATAACAACGTAGAAAGCATATTTTTGCGGAACGGAGAGGGTCGTTACTGCCATATCACGTGTTTCTAGGTTCCAGGGAGAGCAAGTTTCTATTACGTAGGGTTCTTTCTGGAGCATAAATATTACAGCGAGATAATAGCCAGGAGCAGTCAATTTCGTTCCGAAGAATCTTTGCCACAAACAGCGATTGACCGATGGAACGACGATCCGACAGCGTATGAAGTCCAAGCAGAGCACAACGATGAGCGTATGGCGGTAGGTTTAAAGGATTCTCCCAAGGTAGTTCACGAAGAGCATAACGAACGAACCGACGTTGAATTGCTTCAAAACGCGCTGTCCATGAAGCTTCAAAAGGCCACCATACTAGGTTCGCAGATTCCAATGTTGATCGCACCAGGCAACAATACAGAGCTCGCAAGCAGAGTGGATCAGTGAATTCTTTACTCAAACGTATAATAAATCCAAGCATTCGGTTAGCTTTCTAGAGTACCACAGAGTAATGCAGCTTAAAAGTCATTTGACTGTCCATTAGACTAGTTCACTTTTCGGCATTTTTCGCTGATCACAACGCCACTTACAGGGTTTGATCCTAATTCATTTTCAAGAACTCTGGCCGAATTTGAGCTCATTTGAGTAAGTTTCCAGCGTGCGCTAGAAGTTTTATTGAAAAAAGTCCATTTTTCTGGAAAATTTTCGTAGATGTGTTCTAGCAAGCTGTTGTTAATATAAAATGATAATTTTATAGTGCTCGGTGATTGGTATGCCAAGCATTCGTATGGACCTGTTTTAGATAATTGACTAAATCAAACCGAAAAAATTTAAAAATTCATAAACTACCAACTTTTACAGAAAATTTACTTACAAGTTAAGAGCTTAAAATCAGTAGTAAATAGAAAAAAAATATTTTCGATATAAACTTTTCATAAAAAGATAGCCTTATTTATAACCTTTAATTTGATGTATAACACTTAATTATCGCAACAGTACAAGCAAAGATATTCAAACATTCACATCACATTCTTTGAATCATAATGTTAGCTCCATTCAAGTTTTAGCATCATGCAACCTGCAAAACGTGGCATCAAGAGGACTTGCTTACAACTTGATCAAAGCGCGCGCTTTTTTTTAACTCCTGGCCCCGTCATGGGGTACTTGATTGAATAAAATATCCTTTCTTGTGCACAAGTTGGTGTGGAGCAAACTTGAATGAAAAATATTTTATCAAATCAAATTTGTTGCATAGATAATTGAATAACTTTGCTAGCACTCTTGCGATCATTAAGTGTTATACATCAAATTAAAGGTTATAAATAAGGCTATCTTTTTATGAAAAGTTTATATCAAAAATATTTTTTTTCTATTTACTACTGATTTTAAGCTCTCAACTTGGAACTAAATTTTCTGTAAAAGTTGGTAGTTTATGAATTTTTAAATTTTTTCGGTTTGATTTAGTCAATTATCTAAAACAGGTCCATACGAATGCTTGTCATACCAATCACCGAGCACTATAAAATTACCATTTTATATTAACAACAGCTTGCTAGAACACATCTACGAAAATTTTCCAGAAAAATGGACTTTTTTCAATAAAACTTCTAGCGCACGCTGGAAACTTACTCAAATGAGCTCAAATTTGGCCAGAGTACTTGAAAATGAATGAGGATCAAACCTTGTAAGTGGCGTTGTGATCAGCGAAAGAAGCCGAAAAGTGAACTAGTCTACTGTCCATCAAAACGCCAAGATCCTTTATCTTCTCAACACGATGCAACTGCTCGCCCAGAATATCGTAATTATGAATGAATGGATTTTTTCTACGCCCAAACGTGATAATACAGCACTTCGTAACGCTCAAAACTAGTAAATTATTGGCGCACCAGTTTACAACTGTGTCCAAGAAGCGTTGTAATTCATAACACTCAGCTTTACTGTTTATGACTAAAAATATTTTTAAGTCGTCCGCGTACAGGAGAACTCCAAATCCAATGAGCAACAAGTTGATATCATTACAAAACAGCGTAAACAACAAAGGTCCCAAATTGCTGCCTTGGGGTACCCTAGACTTTGGAATGAAGTCAGAAGATTCGGCTGAACCAATTTTCACAGCCAATCGACGATCTCTTAGGTAGCTACTGATCCACGCACACAATCGTTCGGAAAATCCCAATCGATGCAATTTTTTCAGAAGAATATCGTGGTTTACAGAATCAAATGCCGCGGAAATGTCGGTATATATCGCGTCAATTTGTTTTCCGCCATCCATGTTTGATATGCAAAAGGATGTAAAAACCATCAGGTTTGAAGTTACAGAGCGTTTAGGAAAAAATCCATGCTGGTTCTCAGAGATTCAGTTCCGGCAAGCCGAAAACATGACATCGTTGACAATCCTCTCAAATACTTTCGAGCAGGCAGCTAGCGATGTGACACCACGGTAGTTAAGAACATCTTTTTGTCACCTTTTTTGTACACTGGGCTCATTAACGATTTTTTCCAGATGGTGGGAAATTTTTGCTGTTCTAGAAACTGAGTGAAAATGCTTGTCAGAGGTTTCACCAGTATAGAGCAACACTTTTTCAGTACGCACGCCGGTATGCCATCCTGTCCGGCTGTCGTGGAGTTTTTCAGATTTATTATTGCCTCTAACACCATTTCCTCGCTTACAGCAAAAACATCCAGATCCAGCACATCGATGGGTAATCGTGTTACTGCGGCGTTCAATTTTTGATATATTTGTGATGGAAAAATGCATAAAGCACCAATTGTAGTAATTTGTGGTTTTGTTTTAATAAAATTTCACATTTTTTGTCGAAAATGTTTTTAAATAAAAAGCGTAAGAGTGTTGCATAAATTTAGGGGTAAAAAATGCTACAAAAATTAACTAGATACATCATAAAACTAAATGTTTGGATGGATGAAATTTCTATTTGCATTTAGATGCATTTTAGCCCAGACTAGTAACTGAATTATAAAAATATTTATTCAAAAATGTAGTGATTGTCCGAAAATATTTTAACACCAACAGTGTTTGTACAGTACAATAAAAGCAATTTAAAGTTTGTAGATGACATCATTAAGCCAATCCGTCATACTGGGTAAAAAAATTTTCGGCATCGAAAAAGTAAAAATTTGTAAATTTATTGCACGATTTTTTGAATTCTCTTATCAAAAACTATCTTACGATGTTGGAAACTATGTGATCATAATTTTGTTATTATTACATGATAACTTAAATTAAATTTGAAAAAATGTTGTGGTATACAAATGTTGCATATAACCCTGCTGTTGCATGATGTCCCGTTTGACGGTATTTTTTTTTCGAAACGACATAAAGGAATTTGTTGATATCAAAGCTTTATCTGAAAAAGATAATAATATCTCGTTGAGATGGGTTTGTGAACTAATTTTGATTTTCTCTCCTGATCAGAAATGCTAAACGGTTGTTAATATCTTAATTATTATCTGATATCAATTTTAGATTTTTGGAATTTAAATTCATTTTTGTAGAATAGAGTTTGAGTACTTTTGATGATATACATATATGGAGAAGTAAATATTCAAAAAATTTATTCCTTTTTTTAGCAGTAGCTTCATTATATGTGCTTGAACCAACGCTTTTCTGACTGAGCGTCGCAATTAATATTTAAATTAAAAATTTAATTTACAAAAGTTTTTAAAATTTCATTTTTGAAGTTGAAAGAAAAAGCCTCAACAATTTTGTATGAGATTTAAAATTTAGATTTCCAAATTTATTTAAAAATCAGAGTTAAAATTTAAAATGTCATTTCAGAATACGGACTAATAACTCAATCCAAGAAATAATATCTTTAATTTCTATTGAGTTGTGAATTAAACAAATATTTACAGGTTTTAATTAATTTCAGTGTAGTTAAATGAATGTTTTTTCTGACGCCTTGCTTGAACTATTTTTATGCATAAATGTTGGTCTTCAATCTTTTGTTATTTTAAATGATGCCTGCATTTCAGTAAACTATCAAACCCTTTAGTAGTGGTTGCATATCAAATGAAAGTTATGAAAATTAAAGAAGAATAGAGTAGAAGATGAAAGGGCTCCAATTATCCTGATATGATAGACCAACAAAGCCGAAAAAGAAAGCACTGTAATTGGACTACGAAAATCCGCGCTTTAATCTTCCCATATATGTTTGTATGGATCAATTTTTATCTTCTTTAAATTGGCCTAGAAATGGTTTGTACGACTTTCAGGCTTATTTTTATCATCTTTAACACAATTTTTTTCAACTTTTTTCGTCTATGGTTTTCTTTAATTTCATGTGCTGTTCTTCTAATACAACATCGAAATTTATTCAATAAGAATTAACATAAAAAATTACCTCTGATAGGTAATCTGATAAAACAAATCATTCTGTTTTACGATTCAATTTCATTAATGTACCAATTTAAATTTGAAAAAAGATTGCAAATATAGACGTCCCTTCATACTACAAGCAAATTTCACCTACTTTCCAATGAACAGAAGTGCGTCTAGTGCAGATAGTGGAAGTTTTCCTTTCTAGAGCTTGACCAATGTCAACAAGCGAGCAAAATTTCTAATTTTATCTGCCCCATTGACTCATAATTTATTATCACCGACCATCAGAGGATCAATTATTTTTCTCCTTTGATGGTGGTCAACATTCTCCAGTCCGAGTTCATATTGGAAAGTTATAAATTATACTGCCATCAGACCAACGAAAAATAAAAAAATATGTTTGGCGTAGATATTGCTTCGTTTACACAAAGGTTGCAGAGATGGCTGAACGTTTAGGGGACGTCGTCGTCGTGCGAGAATTCCGGCAGTCAAATTAAGCTATCCTGAATAGCCATACCAAGCAGATGTTTGCTAGCTTCCAAAGTGCCTAATTGCTTGTTCGTATTTTACAACCCCCTGGAATAGAAAGCGAACGAAAAACAAGTCAGGATACGCAATAATCTGCTCCTTTTGAGAAACTTAATTAAACTGTCGAGGACAATATTATCGTACACTTTATTGAAGCCGGTCTTTCAAGTTTTCTTGGTGAAAGCTTACTCTATTCTTACTCTAGTTTCCAATATGCTAAGTCCTATAATAGGAGATGCAATTTTCGGAACCTGCGAGATCTGAGTTTTACTGCTTTTACTAAACCCAAATTTGCATTGATTGCAGTGCCCCCTTTGATTCTCAAATCTCGAATCTGTGCCTAGGATTAGTATGGTTTCGGACACCCTATTTTTAGGCGAGGTGGAAAAATCTGAATCGGAACCTGAAATTTTACCTGCTATTTATTTTCGGCTCTCTTCATTACCAACGCGGCTTTACGAAGTGAGACAGCTTTTGGTGTCATTGCTGGGAAAACTCATTAGGCCTTGGTAATAAAATCTAGTGACAATAGCTCAAGCTACAGCTATTCTGTGAAACAAATATTTTTTGTTTCAATTGTAACCCAAATGGGATTTATTGTTGTAGAAAATATTTAATGTCAGCCAATAAAAAAGCCTCAAAAATTCAATAGGCAAAGCTCAGCAACATCAAGTATTTAAACGATAACAAAACGATTGTTTTTTTTTAACATCTTGACGAAAATGATATAACGTTATTGCATATAATAGCTGTTTTAAGCTTTGATTGTTTCGTAAAGTTTCAAATTATCATTTGTTAGAATACAAATAAATAATTTCATTAGTTGTATAGAAACAAAATAGGTGCATGAAAACTGGAGTTGATTCAAGAAGTTTATCTAATACCCATTGTTTTGCAAACTCACAAAGTTACTTAAGAAGACTTACCTGAACTTCCAAGGCGTGGTAGGCTACAATGAGCCCGAGTAAAATCACAGTCGATACGGATATTAACGTTTTTAAAGCAGTTGAATAAAAAGATGCCTGCTGAGAAAGAAAAAAACAAGAATTAAATTCGATCGAATCAATTTGATGATATTTAACAGAACCATGAATGATGCTTGTGGTGAAATACATGAAAAAAGAAATCATAACAATTTATTCATTTTTTTTACTAGTTTTTCATAAATTCATTGAATTATTCATTAAATTATTTTATTGTCCATCAGAACACATCTGTCATATTGCGTAAAATCCGGATGCACAGATTGCGATCTTCGGGACTGATCATTATTAGTTATTTACTTGGTGTCAATTAGTCAGGTAACACTTTTTGCCTTCCGGAAATTGATTTTTTTGCATTATTTAAGGAGTATGCATTCAGTTAGCCCCAATAACCATAGACTTTTTACAATATTTAAGATCAAGGGTTGCACTCCGATGATTGGTTTGAACTTCGTGTGGATCCTAGAGTGGCTCCTTATACTTCTTAACCATTAGGTCCGAAAAAAAAATCAGAAAAAATCAACAGTTCATTAGCGCCACTTTCATATTTCAATGAAATCTACATGTAGGAGAACGAATTCTTTTCACATTCGATATACGCTACACTTCACCTACAACTCATATGAAAATAACGTGAATTCTGTTTGCTACGCGAGTTCAATTTGTTACCTGAAATTCGCGTAAATTAACCCTACTTTAAAGGTGGCAAAAATCTATGTACATTTTCACGTAGCGTTCATGTGAATAGTTTTTTTGAGTGTCAAATTCATAAAATCTTTATCGAATCCTTAACAATATTTTAACATTCGTTTCTAGAATATTTTGAATCTTTTGAAAGTCCTAATTTTTGTTCTAAGTCTATAGTTTATATTAACTATTACACTGTGCAGGATTCGAAGTTCAAAATTTTAAAATTGAAAGATCAATCTTTTTTATATTGATTTAGCCTAATTTTTGAATAATGTGTCAAATGGAAACATTACACAGGGGAACAGCATTTTTTATGCCTTTGTTTTAATAACTGATTTTGGAAGATTTTTTTTATCTATTATCTTCCACTCAATCAATTTTCCCTGGTTACTCAAGTTTCAGAGATCTGACGCTTCAAAGCAACACCGAATTAGGGCAATTTCCCAGGGCCGGGGGTCAAGGCACCGCCTCGAGGAGAAAAAAAAAATATAAGTTTTAATCCAAACCAGTATCAAAACTGTATTAAAGTTCAACATTTATGAAATTAAACTGTGAGGCCCCCCCTCCCCCTAAATTTTGATAAAATCAGGATTTGTAATCTAGCGTATGTAATACACATTCTATTGAAAAAAAAATCTCCATTGCTCGATGGTATAACTTATATTTTCAATAAAATTTTCCTCAGATGACTCCATATCATGCCAAAAAAACATACATAAATTTTCATAAGTTATAAAATATAAAGTGATAAAGCATACATCAGGAAGAACAATTCAATTCGATATTTCGCTATACAAGTGACATATGAGAACCTTAGAGCTACAGAACTATACGTGCATCAAAGCCAGGCGCGGTCCTATGGGGTGATCACCAACCCCCCCCCCCCCCCCCCCCCTCAAGCGGCAAAAACCGTTATAAAATACCCGAAAAAGCTCAAATGTCCATAAAAAGTTGGAACTTTTCTTAGTAGACGAGCTTTTTAATTTTCAAAATTTTCCACTCCGTGGGGTGATTATTCAACAAAAATTTTAATTTATCACTTGAAAGGCTGAATATTGGAAAAAGTCGGTCCACCAAACTCAAGCAGCTGTAACTTGCGATTCCCTGGACTGAATTATACCAAATAGCTTTTGTTGATGAGTAACTCAACAAAAGTGTGTTGTTGAGTGTTGATTTTGAATGTGCTTTGAATGAAATGTAGGGACAACTTTTTTAAAATTGTCACTAATTTTCCTCATATGCCTAAATTAACACGAGCCATTCGTAATAAATTTTATATTTGCTTCAAATTCAGAGCTTCTTAATTCTTGATTTTGTTTTGAATTTTAATGAAATGACAAATTTGAAAAAGTCATATGGGGGGTGAATATGGTTATAACACTGAAATACTTGAAATATTTGTTCTGTTGTCATTATACATTTATTGCCTCCAATATACAGTTTCTTTTTTATTTGCTCAGATTTAGAAGGAAACAATAAAAAAATCATTAAACTTCAAACGTACGGAATCATGTGATTTTCAATTTTCTTTATTTTTAGAAATTTCTACCATGTTTAATAGATTAACAGAGCTTGGTCGTTCTAAGAAGTAAAAAAATCTTTGGCTTTCAAGTGTTAAATTACTTTTATTGTAAGAAATTTAAATTTCAGTCAAATTATCCATCGGAGTGATCAGTTTTTCAGCAGGGGCTTAAGAAACGAATGACTTCAATTGACCATCCAACTTTCAAATATTTCTTTTTGTCTTTTAGTCACCAATATTTCACTAAACAAATTCAATCGTAATTAACAACAACTGTTGATGCCGCATTAAATTAATTTTTGATAAAGTTTTGAGCAGCGAAAAGCTTCCCATTTGTTTTTTTTGTATTTCAAAATATTTTTTAAATCGAAGGAAAATTATCAATTAAGAATCAGGAAAAATCATTCTAATAAAACTTCACTTAAAGAATAAAAAGCTAATACATATCTGAAATTTAAATTTATATTTTATTTTAAAATTTTTTTTTCTTTTGTTTACAGCTGGTTTATTGAGAATTTTTAAACTTTATAAGGTCATGTCAGATGTCAAATGCTAACCTCATTTTAAAATCTAAAGTAGTGTTATTTTCACTTGCGTTTACAAGGAATTCTAGATTTATTGCAAAATAAGAATTCAGGTTCTGAATCACTGTAGGGATTTTCTTTGGCGATTTTTTTCACCCTCAATTTTCCACCATTGAAGTATGAATTATAAACTAAAAATAAATGACCTATATTATGAAATTATAAAACAAAAATTTAAATTTCAGATCTGATTTTATTTAATTCTGTTTGAAATGTATCACATCAAACATTCATATTATGGATGACCATGAAAAAAATTCAAGTTCTGCCAAACAGAAATCGAATATAAAATATTCGTAAGAAAAGTTTAAATTTTAAAAAATCTTCTCAAGAGATTTCAGCAACAATAAATCGAAAAAAGAGATCGCATATTACGACTCACGTGCGTTCCCTATGAGTTTTAGAGCCAAAAAGAAACAAAAAAGTATTTATAAAAGCTGTTTCAATATGAAGGAATTGGGGTTGGCAATAGAGATTCAAATTCATCTCCAGAACCCAAAATCTGCATTCAAAACTTTAACACAAGGAAACAAAATCTATATTTTCCGAGGTGCATATCAGCTTTTGATTCCGGTATAAATTTTGAAAATACAAGGTTCATTGAAAAAATGTTTGCACTTTTTTTGCAAAAGTGTAAAATATCAAAAAGATTAAGAAAAAATAGGTTTAAACTCAAGGATCAATTTTCATGAAGACTGTGAGTAATTTACCATAAGAAAAAATAATAGAAGTAAATATCTTTCCCCATTTTGTAATACAAGATGATTATCTAGACGAAATATGTATTGTTTTTTTCGGTTATTTGATACTTTTTGGCATTCTTCCCTCTAATCTGTATCGTTGAATGAATAAAGGATAATGAAAAGATTTTGCATATTTTTCGTTGTTCATGTAGGTTAGATACTTCATCAATTATCATTGACCGATGTCACTCTTCTGCTAAGTTTTTAAATTAATAAATGCAGAAAATAAGAAGGGAGAGAAAAAAACTGACAATAAAATAGAGTTTGGGACGAAAAAATCTTCCAAAATCAGTTTGCCTCCGATTAATTTTTCCCTTGTGAATTAAAACTATTCCCTTATCATTCCACTTTTTTTCGGCAACTAGGCAATCTATCATGCTAAACAGTCAGAAGATCTTTTAGTGCTTTCAGCTTATCTACACAATAATATTGAAATTTTAAGTTAAAATTTAGCTTAAGGTTTGATATTCTGAATTTGAAAGCTTTCATAATTTTTTTTATAGTTCAAAGTTATTTAAAAATGAGGAGTTATGTGTAAACTGCTTTTGGTGGCCTCTTATACAATCTCACTTTGCATGTTTTCAACTGCATGTGTGTAGTTTTTTCGCTTTTCAATTTCGCACTGTTTAATTTAGTTTACCTTAAATGTTGGAAGTTCTACTAATAGCTTTTTGAAGTTATCGAAAACAAATCATTTCGAAAACACCATTTCTATATTATGAAAAAGGTTTTTTTTAGTTCTGTTTTTTTTTTCATGGGCACATACATCCCATCAATGGTAGAATCGACCACATTGGTCATCAATGATATCTCAAAAGTTAAAAATTGGTCAGTGAAATCGTATGGGATAAAACTCAAAACCTCAAATTTTATTATCTTATCAATTTTCTAATCCCCTATCAAAATTCCAATCGAAGCATTAAAATCACATGAGGAATTCCAAAAATATTATTATTTATTTACATAGTATTCCGTCTCACGACATAACTTGACGAACATAATTCCTAAAATTCACTCGGTTCATAGCAACCGTTCTCCAATTTCTCGGGCACCCCACGTTCGCCAGATCACGCTCCACTTGGTCTAACCACCTCGCTCGTTGCGCCCCCGCTCGTCTTGTTCCTACCGGATTCGTAGCGAACACCTGTTTTGCAGGACAGTCGTCCGGCATTCTCGCAACATGTCCAGCCCAGCGTATCCGGCCAGCTTTCACCACCTTCTGGATACTGGGTTCGCCGTAGAGTCGCGCGAGCTCGTGGTTCATCCTTCGCCTCCACACTCCGTTCTCCTGTACGCCGCCAAAGATGGTTCTTAACACTCGTCGCTCGAATACTCCGAGTGTACGCAGGTCCTCCTCGAGCAATATCCATGTCTCGTGCCCGTAGAGAACAACCGGTCTAATAAGCGTCATATATAGGTTACACTTCGTACGAGGGCAAAGTCTTCTCGACCGCAGTTGCTTGTGGAGTCCATAGTAGGCACGACTTCCACTGATAATTCGCCTCCGGATCTCACGGCTGGTGTCATTGTCTGCGGTCACCAGTGAGCCGAGATAGACAAAGTCTTCGACTATCTCCAGCTCGTCGCCGTCGATCATGACCTTGTTATTACTGGACAAGCGGGTTCGGTCGGTCTCGGATCCGCAGGCCAGCATGTACTTCGTCTTGGACGTATTAATCATCAACCCAATCCTTCCTGCTTCGCGTTTCAGTTTGCGGTAGATCTCCTCCACCGCCGCAGATGATCTGCCGACTATATCAATGTCATCGGCAAAGCAGATAAGTTGACTGGATCTGTTGAAAATCGTGCCCCGCATTTCGCCCACCGCTCGTCGAATAACACCTTCTAGCGCCACGTTGAACATCATGCAGGATAGACCATCACCTTGTCGAAGCCCCCTGCGCGATTCGAATGAACTCGACAATTCACCCGAAATCCGCACACAGCACTGCGTTCCATCCATCGTCGCCTTGATCAGTCTGATCAGCTTCCCGGAAAAGCCGTTCTCGTCCATGATTTTCCATAGCTCGTTACGGTCGATCGTGTCGTATGCGGCTTTGAAGTCGATGAATAGATGATGCGTAGGGACTTGGTGTTCACGGCATTTTTGGAAAAAATATAAAAATGGTTGACCTTTAAAGCCCCCAGCAGCGGTAAAGAGCACTTTGAAAGCCACTACTATTTTAGTCAATATATTCCTAACAGGCTAGTTGTATTTTTCAATCAAAATGTAGGCTTATAATTGTATCCAAATATCTCGTACCGGTAGCATGTGCTTTTAACAGTAGAAGGTACAAAAAACACCCGCCAAAATGTTCACTTTCAAATTTTTAATGCTCAGCAAGCTTCGATTTGCTATCCAGTACATGTGAGCTGTGGATGGTCGTTTCTTATAGCCAAAAAATGGGTGCCATGACTTTTGGTTCGTGGGAATAAAACCGTTGTTGTATGGACGACCCCCTTCAAAAGGGGTCATCCAAAAATCTAAAAACATTTTACATCATTCCTGATCCTAATGAGCACCCATGCCAAATTTCAGCTTTCTAGCTCTTAAGGCAGCTGAGCCTATTGAAGACAATCATACAAACGAACAAACGGAAAATACTTTTTATATATATAGATGAAAGCGCTAATATTTAGAAGCTCAGGAAAAAAATGAAGATACCTTAATTTTTTTTTCTACATTTTCATCTCTCAACAACGTGTGTATTATTTTCATTGAAAAAAATTACATTCATAACGAGAAAATGTTTAAAGAGCTCTTGCAGTGGCAATTTTAAAACACCAGATATACCTACAAATTAAAAAAAAATTATCAACATGTTTTCGCAGTGGATATTAAAGATTCGCTGGTTGTTAAAAAAAAAAGATGTCTGATTTGTGTAGAAGAATATTGAAATGAGTAAATAAAGAAACTTTGATAAAGTTTTCATTATTCATCTCTTGTTTCATACTTTTTGAATACATGTGGTTCAGTGAAATTCATGAGGAAAAGAGGAGCAGTGTGCAGCTTATATTGTAGACTAATTTGCAACTGACCATCTCCCCCCCCCCCCCTCGCAATCTCTCCCCGCTCCTTCTGCTCACTGAAATAATTGTTCTTCCACTAGATATTAACGTTCCTTTATATTGACTGATTTTTGAAAATTGAAAAATCCGCCCCCCCCCCCCCACAACCCCCCAAGAGTCAGCTCTAGGATCGCCCCTGATCAAAGCTATTTTGAAGAAAACGAACTTTAAAGCTATCTCGTTCCAACCTTCAAATTTTTGACAAAGCAATAATTTTAATGAGGCACTTATAACAAATCCTTTGACTTTGAAAGGAAAGTATTTTTTCACAAGGTACTATGTATTCACTTTTTTAAAATTCAAGTACGGAGCTGGGGGCATCCCATCTCACCCTATATACATTTGCCCTGAGCCTCCTGGCGGCTTAATGCCTAGCTTTAAAGATAATCATTTCTAAATTTTTTAAAAATTCAGCAAATAACATTATAAATATCTCTGACATCACTAAAGACTGTTTCTGAGCATTTCAGAATTAAGAGTTTTACTTTCAAATAATTTTATTCAATTGTAGCGCCTTTGACTTATTGTTTGAAAGCAAGTTATCCGTAGAATAACATTAAAGAATCCAAAAAAATCTTTTTCACATAGCAAATAAGTTTGTTTATGCATAGAATCTTGAAAAAATCATTCCATAAAATTATTGAGCACGCAAGCAAGCAAAATCCGCCATTTGAAAAAACTTTTAACTTGATTTAAGTTTTTCTTCTAAAATGATTATTTGATAAACTTTTTTCCAAGGTTAGTTTTTTTAAATAAAAAAATATTTGAAAATATTTAACCATCTTATCAAAAATGAAAACTTTGACTACAGCTGTCAAATGCAAAATTTCATTTGTAATTTGCTCAGTTACTAAATCACCAAACTCAGCGCACATTTCAAACATCCTTATCGTCATTTCAATAAACTAAAGAACTGGAATTTTTGGAGACCAAGTATGTTCTATGAAAATCATTATCATGTAATGGCAAAAACCTAAAATTAAAGTTTAGAAAATCGGTTCATTGAGAAATGAAATACAGCGAAACAAAGCCAAAACTGGATGTCTATTTTTAAAGTATTTTTTTTCTGCCGATAGATCCGATATAGTGGTCAAAACCTGGATCCTAACAAATAGATAGAAGTATTTTCGTCAGTTTAAAAAAGCAATAAAACACTTAAATACTGCAAAGATATCAGTACTTATGAATGTTCGGACTTTTTTCTTTTAAAATCTGTTTCTGATAACCTGGTTAGGCGGCATCCATTAATTTCGTAACGCAAAAAAATGGACTCTTTTGACCCCCTCCTCCTACCTACCTACCTAAGGGTCCAGCGCCGATTGACTGGCGCATAGGGCTGAGATAAAAGATCTCCATTGCTGGCGATCCGGAGCCAGCGTCTTCACTTGCTGCCAGCCAAGGTTCTCGTCAACTGTGCGGATTTCAGCGGCTAGACTTCGCCGCCACGAGCTTTTGGGCCTGCCTCTTCTTCGATGCCCATCTGGATTCCAGTCAAGCGCCTCTTTGCAAATCTCGTTTTCATCTCTTCGCAGCGTGTGCCCAATCCATCTCCACTTACGTTCCCGAATCTCGATTTCTAGCGCCTTTTGATGACACCGGCGATGAAGTTCAACGTTTGAGATCCAGTTGCCAGGCCACCAAGCGCGGATGATGTTCCGCAGGCAGCGATTCACAAAAACTTGCAGTTTTCGCGTCGTCACCGCATATGTGCACCAAGTCTCACACCCGTACAGCAATACGGATTTGACGTTTGAGTTGAAGATTCGGATCTTAGTTCGTAGAGAGATCTGGCGTGACCGCCAGATGTTTCGGAGACTCGCAAACGCAAATCGGGCTTTTCTTATCCGGGTTTCGATGTCCTTCTTGGTACCACCATCAGGCGTAATCTGGCTACCAAGATACTGGAAGCACTCCACTGTCTCAACCTGTTGTCCAGCTACCACGAAATTGGAACGATTTTCTGTATTGATTTCCATCGACTTGGTCTTTCCGACATTGATTTTGAGACCTGCTGCCTTGGAGCTTTCGGTGAGGTCGTCGAGTTTGCTCTGCATGTCTTGTTGTGTTTGAGCGAGCAAAACAATATCGTCTGCCAGGTCAAGGTCGTTCAGTTGCTCCATGGTTGAAGGATTCCACGGCAATCCTCGGTTTGGTCTACAGTCAATCGATCCAGTCAAGATCTCATCCATTACGATGAGAAAAAGCATCCTTGTCTCACTCCAGCAGTTACCGGGATTGGTTTGGACAAAACACCGTCGTGCAAGACCTTGTACGAAAATGCCTCGTACTGTTCTTTGATGAGATGGACTAGTTTCTCTCGGACCCCTCGTCGTCTAAGAGCAGCCCAGATGTTTTCGTGGTTCAGTCGGTCAAATGCTTTTTCGAAATCAACGAACACCAGCAGAAGAGAGTCCTGGAATTCGTTGATTTGTTCCAGTATTATTCGTAGCGTTGTGATGTGGTCCACACATGATCGTCCGGATCGGAATCCAGCTTGTTGCCGTCGGAGTGTAGCGTCGATTTTCTCCTGGATCCTGTTCAGGATCACTTTGCAGAGTACTTTAAGGGTTGTACAGATCAAAGTTATGCCACGCCAGTTACCGCACTCTGTTAGGTCTCCTTTCTTTGGGACCTTTACGAGGATACCCTGCATCCAGTCGGCCGGGAATGTTGCAGTATCCCAAATGTCAGCGAAAAGACGGTGCAACATTTGTGCTGACAAGGCAGGGTCGGCTTTGAGCATTTCAGCAGGAATGCAATCGATTCCAGGCGCTTTGTTGGATTTCATGTCCTTGATTGCCGCTTCTATTTCAGCCAGCGTGGGCGCTTCCGAGTTGACGCCATTAATGCGACTTACTGTGGGCGCCTCGAGCTGCGGGTTCTGTTGGCCATTGCTATTTGTAACTCGGAAAAGTTGATCAAAATGCTCAGTCCAACGCTTGAGCTGATCTGTTCGATCTGTCAGCAGCTGATCTGCTCGGTTTTTCAGCGGCATTCTTGCATTAGTCCTTGCACCACTAAGGCGGCGAGAAATATCATATAATAATCGGATATCTCCAATGGCGGCGGCTCTTTCTCCCTCTTCGGCTAGGGAGTTTGTCCAGGCTCTCTTGTCTCGTCTACAAGCTCGTTGGACACGCGCAACCCTCAGTCGTATCTCGCCAAGGACGAGGTGATGGTCGGATGCAATGTCTGCGCTTCGTTTGTTGCGGACATCAAGAAGGCTCCTTCTCCATTTTCGACTGATGCAGATGTGGTCAATTTGATTTTCTGTTCGGCCATCTCGGGATACCCAAGTGACCTTATGTGTTGGTCGATGGGTGAAGAGCGATCCACCGATCACCATGTTGTTGTTGCCACAAAATTCTACAAACAGCTCTCCGTTTTCGCTCATCTGTCCTAGACCATGGCGCCCCATGATGCGCTCAAAGTCCTGATTATCGGAGCCAATCTTTGCGTTGAAGTCGCCTAAGTGGATTTGTATGTCACCCTTCGGAATTCTCTCAACCACGCTGTTCAATTGACTGTAAAACTGCTCTTTCTCCTGCAAATCGGCAACGTCAGTTGGCGCATAACACTGGACCATTGTAAGGTTTCTAACCCGTGTTCTGAATCTGGCTACGATTATTCTTTCGTTTATCGGTTCCCATCTTATGAGGGCCGCATGGGCCTGCGGGCTTAACAGGAAACCAACTCCTCGTTCCCGAGTAGCATGTTCTCCTCGTATGCCAGAGTAAAGCAGTACTTGCCCGGACTGTGTCTTGTGTTCTCCAGTGTTAGGCCAACGGACTTCGCTCAGTCCCAATATCTCTAGCTTGAGGCGGCTAGCTTCTCTAGCAAGTTGAGCCAGCTTTCCTGGCTGGGCAAGGGTCAAAACATTCCAAGTTCCAATTCTAGTCCGTGTTTTCATGCTAAAAGTCGTTGCCAAAGTTTCAATTCGGTTATTTCTTCTCTCAGTTTCTGTAACAATACAAGGTATCAGGAGCAGTAGGTTGTTAGCCTAAAGTCCCTATCCCGCGATGGGGCTGCCATCTTGGACTTAGCTGGCGGGAGCCGCATTTCATAAATTCAGCCGCTTGCTGCAAGACAGACGCTGTTTGAGCCGCCCCTGACCTGGAGAACAGACGCTCGGTTGTTGTTGCACGCCGCCCCTGACCTGGGGAACAGACGCGTGCGGCCACCTTCTCAGTCTGCATGCGTCCAAAGCATCCACCGGGGTTGGGTACCCGATCTCCGCTTAGGTTACTCGCACCCCAGCCGGCACCGCGGGGAGGTAGAGATAGGAGTTGTGAATAAGAGGTGATATGACCACTATGGGGTCTCGTGTTGCACATTATCCACCGTTTACCAGCCAAATACCCTCACATGCCAAATATGGTTCAATTTGCTCGATCAGCTCTCCAGTTGTACTGAAAATTGTAAGGGAGACCTGTCCTCCCCCTTTTCATCCACCTTTTTGAAGGAGTGAGGAATACCAAATATTCATAGAAGCATTTCTCGTACCCAAATATCATTCCATGCCAAATTTGGTTCCATTTGTTGTTGTAGTTCTTGTGTTATGCAATAAAAATTTTATGGAACTTCCCTCCCTCTTTCCTTTCTCCCCGCTGGAAGAAGAAAGGGGTCTCAAACAATCATTAGAATATGTCACGTTCCCCAGTACCCGCCCATGCCTTAATAAGCTTAATTAGTTTTTGAGTTATGTAAAAAATTATAAAAGAGGCCCCTCCCCCCTTAATATCTCCCTACTGGAAAGAGGGACGGGTCTCAAATAATCATAGAAATATTTTTCGTATCCAAAAACCCTTCCATGCTAAATTTGGTTCCATTTGATTTATTACTTTTTGAGTAATGTAAAAAATTATGAAAGAGCCCCCCCCCCTTTCTACTGGAAAGAGGGAGGGGTCTCGAATAACCATTGAATTATTTTTCGTCTCAAAATACCTTCCCATGCCAAATTTGGTTCCAATATTTTGATTAGTTTTCGAGTTGTATGATAAATTGTAAGGTAGTTCTCCTCGTATGCCAGAGTAAAGCAGTACTTGCCCGGACTGTGTCTTGTGTTCTTCAGTGTTAGGCCAACGGACTTCGCTCAGTCCCAATATCTCTAGCTTGAGGCGGCTAGCTTCTCTAGCAAGTTGAGCCAGCTTTCCTGGCTGGGCAAGGGTCAAAACATTCCAAGTTCCAATTCTAGTCCGTGTTGTCATGCTAAAAGTCGTTGCCAAAGTTCCAATTCGGTTATTTCTTCTCTCAGTTTCTGTAACAATACAAGATATCAGGAGCAGTAGGTTGTTAGCCTAAAGTCCCTAAAGCCCCCTAAAGCCCCCCCTCCTCCCTTATGTCACAAATCGTAACGCTGCGACGTACCCCCCTATAAAATCAAGTTACGCTGATTGATACCCCCCCCCCCCCCACCCCTCTTCTCATATTTTTGAAATTTGATGTTGGAGGTTTGAAAACGAGTTTTAACATAATAGTTTGTTTTCAGCATTTTTCAAATTACATACAACAAAATAAACTGAGTTAATATCTGTCCAGATCGCTTGTTAGAACTTAAAAATGATAACTCTTTGTTAACAATTATTGATTGTCTTATTCCGAGTTTCTCTGAGCTTGTTGACTGATGATCTTCGTTTAATTAATTTTACTCAAGAAGTATTAAACTTTGCATCTTGGGGTTCTAATGAACGGTTTTCCAACGGTTATGTTATGGATATTCAACACAGATCACAAAAAATCCCTCAAAAAATCTTTATGAAAGGAAAAGATACAAACCAGAGGGATCTAAGTAAGCATCGATCGTTCAAAGATGTATTTGACAGTCGTTCCCAAAAATGTACTACATCATTGGCGATTTGCAGCTCGAAACGACGTTCAGAGGGTGCTACGATCAAAATGATGATGTTAGGGACTCAAGTGTCAAAACACGTAGTATTTTTTGAAAACATTGAAGAAAATTTACAAATTTCGGTGTTAAATGTGATATTATTAAGATAGAAATCAGTAAATCTGGTAAGAAAATGCGTATTACGTAACTATTCATAATTTTGAAATCCTCTTATGTGTTCGTATTTCGAAAATTTTAGTTTCCCGGAAAAGGTTCCTCTGCCGTTCAACAACAACTTTGCTGTCCACAATTCGAGGCTTCAAATAAACAGAACCCTGCCAGATAATATCAAAAGGAAATCTACTTGAGCGCGAACAAGCTGGGAAATTTAAAAAGAAATTTTGTAGAACAACTGGTCTTCAAAATCCAGCAGTTGACCCGCACAAACCTTACTACTCATGGATGAAACCTCGGTGCAATTTGAGCCTTATCAGATTCAATTAACGAAAGAGGTATTGCATGGACCCTCCGGCCAAACCAATTGAATCAACTGATTTCTCATCAGCTGACTGCTGTTTCCCAGGAGGATGCTGCTCAAATTTAAGTGAATTCTTGTCAATAACACATTACATTCTGTTTTTTGCTTGTTAGATAACGTGTTTGAAAGTATATCGATTAGGAAAAAAAGTTGCTAGAAGTAAATGAAGAAGATTTTAATCAATAAAGTTATTAGATATTCAGTCGACATCGATATAGAATTTTGATAAAGAAAACAATTCATCAATAACACACAAAGGGGTTAAATTTCAGTTTCCAAAAACGTTAGAATGATTTTTCAAAACATCCCATTTCTTTCAAATTAAGCTTTTACTATGCATGGATCCGATTTTCAACCTTTAAAAATAAATGTCGGTTAAGTCAAGCAATACTGTCCTTTCATTTTACTGTCTCGACTTTGTAAGTATGTACATGCCATCTTATGAGCAAACGAAGTTACGCCGTCCATTATGCCAGTCTTGCTTAAAATAGTTCCTAATTTTTTCAAATAAGATTTATCGATAAAAAAAATAGGAAACATTTATTACGCTTAACAAAAATCAATGGAACTAGTAAATTATAGATTTTCTTACATCATTCAACCTTTGGTATTGTCCGGGATGAAGTAGATTAAGCAAAAAGAATAATTTTGAAAACAACTTGTATTCACTGCCATGTTGAAAAACTGCTATCATCACCCTTTTGTTAGTTCCAATAGTGACAACCAGTTGGCGTTGCATAGGAAATAGCTTTGCTGCAAATCGCCAATAATGAAGATAAAAAAAAACTAAATGATAGTTTGAAGGAACGAGAGCTTTCGTTGAGGTTCAGTGAAAATTTTGAAGATTGGTTTACCTGTGGAACAAGCGTCAAAATGTAAAAGTTTCGAGTAAGATCAGTCTATTTTTTGTATTTTTTTTTTTTAGTTTTCAAATTAAACATTATCACTTCAAACCCGAATTCTATAGAATCATATGAAACGTTTGGCAAGGAACTCCACGCTTCATTCCCCTCTTGTTTCTATATCTTATGCGTTTTACGTCACACGGTTGGCCTGGCCGTAGTAGTATCTGCAATGCATGTTCTATGTATCAGATATCTACTATGTTGAAACGAAAAATGAGGAACGCAAGTTTATCATTTTCCAGGATGCCTACAAGTTTTGGCCATGTTGGTTTTAGAAGAAGATGAAGATGAAGAAAAGGAAAAAATACAAACCAGCTAGAATCATGTTAAATATTACAAATTTGGTTTGCACTTCCTGGAAAAATTTCATGACATCAAAATAGTTGAGATAAAAATGATTTTTTTTCGAAATAAAAAATCGTTACGTAACGATGAGCATACCTCCCCCCCTTCACCTATGTTACAATTCGTAACGCTCGAGATTACCCCCCCCCCCCCTATGAGCGTTACGTAATTTATGGATGCCCCCTTATACATATTGACTTAATTTTGAAATTTCAAGTTATTGGAATAAATTACCTACACAATGAATCTAATATTATGAAAATCGGTTAGTATTTACGGCCAGGGGAACACCAACAAACTGCAAGTTCAATTTCCCTGAAACGGATATTTTGTTAACAGCTTTGGAAATAAGACTTAATTTTCATTTCACAAATGATCGCTTGCAGAATCAATTGTCCCCTTATGGCAATTGGGCAGTAAGATTAGGATTTCAGATTTAGAATTCAAAACTAAAATAATTAAATAAAATTAAATTCATATACCATGGAAATACAGATACAGATGCAAAAGCATTCAAGAGTTTAATTAATATCTAAAATAAAATTTTATTCAGAACCACATTTTAGTTTCTCTTATAAAAATCATATTTTTTTTGTTTTTTTTTTGTTTTTTTGCTTTTTTTTTTTTAATTACATTTTCTTTATTTTAATAATTTACTAATTCAAATCAAAATTTAGATACAAATTACAAATGAAATTAAAATATAAAATTGTGAGTCAAAGTTGCAGTTAAAGCGGTTCTGCATAAACTGTGGTCGATCTTTCAGATGACCAGATTTTGCCAGGATTTGAAAAAAATTATGCCGATTTGTTCTTCCTTCATAAATGCGGGAAATTTTGCGATGCATACTCTAGGGGACTCCCCTTAACTTCTATTAAAGTGACACTATTCAAGATAATACTTTAGAGGGCCTCCTCGGCTGGTTTATTTTACTTTCTAGTAAAAGGATAGTTTTTGTGATGTTTTTATAAGACATTAAAGGATTTTCTTCAAATCATCAGTTTGTAAGGTTTATTTTGTACAGGCTTTTCATATTTTTCATATGCATTTTATAAATGTTTAATGCTGAACTAATCTACCTGGACTAAGAGAACTAATGCTACATTAGAAAAACCTCTGAACTTGTAGAAAAAAATCCGAACTTTGTTTACCTTCTTTAGTTGAAGAAAATCAAATTATTGTTGAATGAATGGTATCACATTATTCATCTTAGATGTTAAAATTTGTACGGAAATAAGTTAATGTCATCACGTGTTGTGCTTTTGTTGACTTAAGTTGAGTTTAAGGTAAATTCTTCGTACCCTCCCAAATAATATTAATGATATTCAAACTGTAACCGGTCTCCTTTTGCATCACTAACCTGAGTTTATTTTTACCAATTATGTGTACGAGCGCAGCTGTTCAAAGTTCGTATGACCCACATTTTGTACTCACAGTCAAAGAGTTCAAACAGATTGTGGGGTGGAAGAGGTCAGCCAGCACCGAGCTATCCCAACCCAACATATGTACGTACATATCCGTCGTCGTAGCTATCCAATTGCGGGCCTATTTTCCTGCATATTAACATAAAACTACAAACAAATGTTTTCATAATCCGCCCTCGCCGGTCTTCCAACGGAATAGTACCAACCTAGGCAAAAAGGATCAAGACCATATTTTCCGAAAAGACGGGCTAGTTCCCTACTCTCCCCGAAGCATGTCATCGGTTAGAAAAACACAGCATATGTTACTGTTAGCTGCTTCCGGTATCTGCAGGTTGAAGGAATGTAAATTGTATACGCAATAGTTTCGGTCGTTTTTCCAACAAATTTAAATTCTAGCTCCAGTCCCGTTATTTTTATCTTTTATTTGGAAAAATAAGCAATAGAAAGAAATATTTTAAAATCTTCGTCTACAACTTGAAGAATTTTTCGATGCAATGGGTTCGAAAAAAAGTAAGTAAAGTAAACTAACTCTTCTTATAACAACGAGCGAGACAAGCATATTCGACCCAGTGTAATGTCCACGGATAGACTACGGAACAGTACGGAAGAAGATCTTTCCAGGATACTCACCTTTTCCCGTATGTGAAACCAGATCTAGTTGGTCGTTTTTTTTACGGGTTTGTGGTTTTGAGGGAAATGGATTAGGGTGAACGTACCATGATTATTTAGTAAGGTTTGTTCTGTTAAACTAACCGCATTGTGAAAATCTTACCATAACCTGTTCGAATTTGTCTCGCTTTTATTTCAACTTTCGAATACAGGCACCATTTCAATTTATCCAAATAATTTGATGTTGTTTCGATCTCATTCGGTTCTTAACATTTTTATGTCATTTCGTAGTCATCACATATTTTGTTAATTCTGTTGGAGGCATTAAAAATTCCACCCGTTGCTACTGTGTTTGGATTTATTCATGTCGTAATGGCAATCTCAAATGTTTTATTCTTATAAAGCTTGCTTCATTTAGAATTGGAACAAAAACAATTTCCTGGAGTTAAGTTATTTATTAATGGATTCCAGATCTCAAATGTAGCATTTTATTTATACTTTTAAGAAAAAAATCGGATAAAATTATTTTTCACGGTTTCCGATGAATTCTCGAATTTTCCTGAAACACGGCTCATAAGACGACATTGTTTTAAGCTATCTTATTCCACCAGATCTTCATCTGATTGATGTCTTTGACAACCTTTCCCTTTGCCTTGAGTGTCTTCTTCATGATTGCCCAGTATTTCTCAATAAGGAAGAACTGGTGGCAGTTGGGTGGGTTAGGGTTTTTCGAAACACACTGGACCCCTTTCTTTGTATACCCTCTTGAACGTTTTTTTTTGTAATAACAGCTTGTCAAAACATCACAGGGTGATTTCGGGATCGATTGAACGGCGAAATTCATTAAATTTTCTTGCAAATTTGTCGGCAAGAACAAATTTAAATTTGGCTGGAATATCCCCCTGAGCCGTTGCAAAGTAAAATTGTTGACCTAGGATTTGCCCGAAGTCAGCCTTGACATAGGTTTCATCTTCCATCAGAAAAAAACCGTCAATCTTGGTCAGCACCTGATTAGCTTCCGAGCACGGATTTTGGCCACACTATTCGGTTTTATGGTCCGATTTGGCTGTTTTCTAGCTCGATACGACTTGATTGCTTCCCAGAGTCGAATTCTCCTTATAATTCTATGGTCAGCACCAAATTTTCTGTTTAAATCACGGTCCGACAGATTGGAATTCCTTCAATCGTCTTCACAGTTCCAATCTGACGATTGACTTGAGGCCTCCGAATCGTCATCAATGTTTTCTTATACCTACCGTTTGATGATGCGTCGTACGGTATTTCTAGGCAATTTCACGGAAAAATTGAGTTATTCATAAAATGTGTTGCAATTACACGTTCATTTTAACTAACCAGTTATTGTTCAAAATTTGTGTATTCCCAATCCAAATCTGAGTAGTTTTGGGTTGCCAGTAAGCAGATGTGAACTAAAACTAGTCTAAAGCTAAATCAGCTCTGTATAAAAAATAGCTGTTGTTGGAATTTAGTTATAAGGGATGTCGAAGCGGAAAAAGAAAAATTATTTTAACTTTTTGATCGCGGAGGAACATTTCAACAACCGAATCCGGTGACAACAGAAGCTAATTTGACTGAAAAAAGGAATTTCAAACGAAATTTCAAAAAAGGTAAAGTTGCTTGCATTATAAAGCTTTTATTTGGTGAGATTTTCCATACGTACAAAAATGTGAGTATAAGTAAAGAAAACAAGTTCCATAAAAGATAGGATAATGCATGGTATTACAAAATATATTTGAAACTTCCATGACATTTGGTCTATTATATGAAACCGAAATGCAGTTTGATCACAGTATGTTCCTTCACTTTCCAATCTTTTGAATTACATTTGATCCAACATCCTGATTCTGCTTTCAAAAAATTTATATTCATAAAGTTTTGATATTACCAACAGTAAAAATCCATCCTGCAAGCTTGAGGGAACAGGCTGTTTTATTCTGGTCAGCTTATTGGAACCTTTCTAAAAGGTATACTTAAAACCTTAAAACATAATCTTTGTTTTCAATCAGACAAACATTAAGATTCCTATATGAAAATGTTAAAAAAAATGAAATTCTACTTGAAAATAGAGCTGAAATACTTTCAATTAAGAAATAAGGGGACATCCATAAATTACGTAACGCTCCTAAGGGGGGGAGGGAGTTAGCTCGAGCGTTACGAATTGTGACATAGGGGAGGGGGGGAGGTATGCTCATCGTTACGTAACGATTTTTTCCTTAAAAATTTAAGTTAGTGTAATCGCAGCGATTTTGATGTCATGCAATTTTTGCAGAATGATAAACAAACCAAAATCAGCTTAAAATTTGTAGGCTTCAACATGATCGGAACTGGTTTGTCAGTTTTCCTCTTCTGAGATAGACTTCTTTAAATGTGTATTAAATATCCTTGAAATAACCGTTGGAAAACCGAATATTAGGAACATTTACTCCCAAGAACTCAATTAACCGGAAATTTACTATTTTTTTCTCAATTGATTTAAAAAATGAAATTTTGATTATTCCGACGTAAATTACTAAATGGAGTATATTTTGCATAACTAAGTTATGCTGCAGTAAACAAGCACAGAGCAACTCGTGACAATCAAATTATTTTATCAGATCAGAGAGGCATCATTAAGTCGGTACTAAGAAGCGATTTAGATAAATAATAATTCCGTTTTGAAGAACGTTAAAGTTTTATATTTTAAAATCTCTTTTTGATCTTTGAAAATCAGTATTCAAAAACATGAGAAGATAGGGGGGGGGAGTAATGATCAGCGTTACGTAATTTTCATAGGGGGGTACGTAGAATCGTTACGATTTGTGACATACGGGGGGGAGGGGGTCAAAAAAGTGCATATTTTGCGTTACGTAATTTATGGATGCCGCCTAAGGCTATGATCATTTAGTATCCGGGCACTTTGTATCGGTGATAGCTACGTTAATAGTGCTCGGATATGCGTTGTGTTGTGTTGGTTATAAAAAGGTCTATCTTGTCTATTTTTGGTAGATTTTTAAGTTAATGTGTGTTTGAGATATTTACGATGCAAAGTGACATAGTAAAAATAATTTTGCACAAATTTGCTCCTTTTACGCATTATGCGCCTCGAAAATTCTTCTTTGTTGACTTGAAAGCTCATGAAATGTTGATTTTTTCTATTTTTTTCGGACCAAATGGTTAAGAAGTAATAAGTGTCACTCTAGGATCCACACGAAGTTCAAACCAACCATCGGAGTGCAACTCTTGATCTTAACTATGGTAAAAAGTGTATGGTTATTGGGGATAACTGAATGCAGACTCCTTAAATAATGCAAAAAATCCATTTCCGGCAGGCAAAAAGTGTTGCCTGACTAGTAGACACCAAGTAAATAACTAATAATGATCAGTTCCAAATATCGCAATCTGTGCATCCGGTTTTTACGCAATATGACAAATGTGTTCTGATGGACAAAAAAAAATTATGTAAAAACCGGATTCAAGAGATCAAATTTTTCGAGATGCCAACTCATGAAAAGGTTCCAACCAGATTTCAATTGCTTTTCCCAGGTGAGTTTGTGTAAAATTTCATGATTTTGCAAAGGTTTTGCTTTTGTGGTTAAAAAAATAAATCAATACATGACTGAAAAAAGTGTGCAAAGTCAAAAAAAAGATTTTATGAAAAAGTTAGAGTATTTGTTGAAATCAGTGATAAATATTTTTTTTTATATTTTTACATTAAATTACACCTTCATATCCTCCATAGGAAGTTTTTCGATCAAATGAATAGTTTTTAAAATACACACGTTTGTAACTGCCCGGATTCTAAATGATCATAGCCTTATCATTTAATTTATAAATTTTCTAATTTTTAGAATAATTACTTTGTAACAGTTGTAACTGATTTGGAAACTATAACAAAAAAAAAAAAAAAACAATTATAACTCTTTTACAGATTCTTTTTTCCCTTTTGGCATTTGGGTTGGACAACATGACGTGAATCGGTACCTGTTGAAAGTTCCATGTTGAGCTATGATTGCACAGTGGTCCAGAAATGAAATTTAGCGGGAAACAATTATTTGCGCTCTTGCTTTAGGTTTAAGACATTTGGTGTCCAAGACAAAGTTATACAACATCACAAGGCGCTACTTTTGAATGAAACATTTTTAGGGTGGTTCATAAAACTCCTTAGATACGAAAATTATTTTTTTACTGTAAGAAGATAGTGCTGTATTATGTTCAGCTCAATTATGTAGAACAACATAATTGATGAAACTTTGTAGAAGACTTTGAATGTCTATCTATTAACGTTTAGGTTTTATGATGATTTTTCGTGTACAAGTTAGGGTGGTCCTACAAAAACAAGTTTTTTTGTTATAACTTTGTTGGGTATCAATTTATCAAAATCATGTGTTGGGCAAGTATTTAGCAAATCATTATGCGCATCTTTTGTAGCAAACAGATTTCTAATATCTGCTTTTGATTCGCAGTTATCATGAATTTTGTGTTCAAAAATAGCCGTTTTGTATGAGCCATAACTACAAATGGAGCAAACCCAAAAATTCAAACTTTAATTCGTTTGAAAGAACATGTTAAAATCTACATTATAACTATATAAATATATATATATATACTATATAGAAAACTGGAGAGGTGTTTTTTGTGTAAAGCTTTTTATTTACATTTGAACCCGACCAAAATTGCCATTTTTCATATAACAAAATATATCACTTTTGCTCTGCGACATGGAATTCTTCTTTGCTTTCGCATCCTTAGTCAATAATTCTAAATTTTTTACCACTACAAAAGCAGAGTTTCCTATTCATAACCTTTTGTAAAAGTTTGGAAATACTTACATAGCCAGAGGGGCACAAATGAAAAAAATAATGAGGATTCTTGATTATTAATGTAGAGAACCATAAACTGAAAACAATGAATTACTAACTACCCAACAAGAAAGTCTTGAATTGTATTTTTCTTAGAAGGAGTTATTATTCACTTATGTCCTTTCGACTGTGAAAGCTAGTTTGGTTTCTCCGGTGATCATTTTGATCAAACCCAAGTTAACCACACAGTTTTCAGTTCAAGAGTTTCGATTATTCGTGATGAACGTTCAAAGGAAAGTTATAGTCGTTCACTGGCTGAAGGGGTCTAGTGAAAAAGATGTGGTTGAAGTTCTATTAAAAATGGATCCGAAGCTTTCGAAATTTACATTGAAATAGAAATTGATTAATTAAATTAATTTGGTGGATCATACAGTGGAAAGGTTATTGAAATATTTACAATACGATTTTACATTTCCGGAAAAAATGCTTCAACTGATTTTCAAATGGGGAGCATATGGTAGCTCAAACCACAGCAGGTATAAATTCATTTTGAACGAACCTTTATCTTTTGATCTTCAAATTATTTCAATATAGATTTAATCAATCATTCATTGACAAAGATGATAAAGGAGACATGCGTGAATACAGCGATTCACACATTTTCGCGGTTTCTCTTGTTCCGTTACGTCTCGTAGATAAATCTAATGGGATACAAAACGTTATCTGGAGCAACCATTGCCCATCCTCAGTGAGTTTGTGCAGACCTATTAAGCTCATTTTTGCTAAGGAAAGTGCAGATCTAACAAGATTCGTTGGAAATGTTCATGAAGATCGCAGATCGTCTTTGTATTAGGGTGGTCTAACCGGTTTTACCGAAACCGGTAAAACCGGTAAAACCGTCCATTTTCTCAATACCGGAATACCGACTTTTGGGACGGTAAAAAACCGGTATTTCCGGTAAATTTTTCATCATCATTTGGCATTCCAAAATGGACACAGCTAAACGTTTTTCTACCAAATATTTATGAGTACAAATACTCAAATTTTGTTCAATCAGCTTCAAAATCCGAGCTCAATAAACCTTATTGCAAGGTTTATGTGAGATTTGATTATTGCTAAAACTTGTCGATGTAACTTTATGAATTAAAGTTTTTCATGAAACTTTACACATTTCAGATCAGCTATCGAACTCCACAACATTTAAAGACTGTATAAATTTACAATGACTGAAAAAAGATACAGCTACAAGAAATTTAAGTTTTCTTCACAAAAATCACTGAATTTTTCATTGAAAAGCTGGAATTTGATAAAAGTTGCAAAAATGATTTATCTATAAACAGGCCAACTTTATCAAAATCGTTCCAATCGGTTCCAGGCTCTCACAAAATTGAAATTTAAAATGAAAAATGTTGAAAACTGATTAGAAACTTCCTAGTTTGTTTCAAAACATAAAATGCTTCAGCAGAGTCAGCATTTGAACACATGTTTACATCAATTCTAACGTCAGTTCTAACGAAACTTTCAACAGAGTCAGCATTTAAACACATGTTAGACTGTTTGTATTATTTTTTTTGTCAATATTTTCAAGGTAATTGATGGAACTCTGTTGTTTTTATTTTTAACGCTGTTGAAGCATTTTCTTTTCCAGATAAAGCAGTAACAAAGTTGTAGTGATTATAGATAGCTAGTAAAGAGCTGTGGGATATATGATGCGATGAACAAGCCTAATAGCTGTCAGTGATGAATCCAGATGGATCTAATTTTATCAGACTAGTCTGTGAAAGATTTTAGCGTGTAATTTGAGAAAAAACGGTCATTCATTTAACGAATTTTCGGAGGAAAGTTGTGTGTCGGAGGAATTGTTGGTGGAATTAGTTAAGAACCATGAAGCTCAATTCCAAGCACGACAATGGCGCAGAAAGTAGGTTTTCTGATACGAAAAAAGAGAATTATTGTGAAGTGAATAAAAATATTGGTTGTAGTGCAAACTCAAGGTATTTGTGGAGTGTTTCCACTTCGAAACATCCAGTGATAGTAGTGTCATTACTAATAGTTCTTCTGCGATTGAGGTGAAAAAGTGGTTCTCTGATTTTGCTTCCCATAAGTGGTTTTTATTTATGAGTATTTTCTGATGAAAGACTCGGAAGTCTATTTTCCGATGAAAGACTCGGAAAACTGTATTGTCGATGAAAGACTCGACTACTCAATCGATTATCCGATGCAAGACTCGGATTGTTACCTATTTGATTTCTTTTATCGATGAAAGACTCGAAAACAATTGGAAATCACTAGCATAGTTCGATGAAAGACTCGAATTAAAAAAGATTATACAAGTTCACTTCGATGAAAGACTCGAATAAAAATAGACTGTACATTTCGATGAAAGACTCGAATATAAATAGACTGTTCATTTCGATGAAAGACTCGGAAAGAAATGGAATTCATTAGTAAAATTCGATGAAAGACTCGAAAAATAATAATGAAGAGTTTGAATCAAAAATTTTTAAATGCAGTTCAACAAAGATTGATTTAAAAAAATTCAATTTGAATGGTTATTTACTGTAGGTTAGAGCAAAAAAAGAAGATAAAAGAAGAAGATCTAATAATAACGATAAAAAAAACAAATAATATAAAGAGGAAATAAAGTGAAATGTGTGTTGTGAAGAGTACAAAATCACACTCCGAAACATCCAGTGATAGTAGTGTCATTACTAATAGTTCTTCTGCGATTGAGGTGAAAAAGTGGTTCTCTGATTTTGCTTCCCATAAGTGGTTTTTATTTATGAGTATTTTCTGATGAAAGACTTAGAAGTCTATTTTCCGATGAAAGACTCGGAAAACTGTATTGTCGATGAAAGACTCGACTACTCAATCGATTATCCGATGCAAGACTCGGATTGTTACCTATTTGATTTCTTTTATCGATGAAAGACTCGAAAACAATTGGAAATCACTAGCATAGTTCGATGAAAGACTCGAATTAAAAAAGATTATACAAGTTCACTTCGATGAAAGACTCGAATAAAAATAGACTGTACATTTCGATGAAAGACTCGAATATAAATAGACTGTTCATTTCGATGAAAGACTCGGAAAGAAATGGAATTCATTAGTAAAATTCGATGAAAGACTCGAAAAATAATAATGAAGAGTTTGAATCAAAAATTTTTAAATGCAGTTCAACAAAGATTGATTTAAAAAAATTCAATTTGAATGGTTATTTACTGTAGGTTAGAGCAAAAAAAGAAGATAAAAGAAGAAGATCTAATAATAACGATAAAAAAAACAAATAATATAAAGAGGAAATAAAGTGAAATGTGTGTTGTGAAGAGTACAAAATCACATAAAAGAGGCAAGGAAAGAGAGAAACGAGAGTTGTGAAATGTAAAAAAAAAACATAAGACAAAAGATTGAAAGTAATGGGAAAGGAAGCATTAGATCAGACAAAGGCGAAAAAACAAAAACAAGAAAAAGATAAAAAATAATACAAAACCATGTATTGTGGAACGGTTAAAGATTTATTCAGAATAATTAAATAAAAAAAGAATTAAAAAAAAGTAATTAATGTACAAAAAACACGTTAAAAAGCGAAAAAAAACAGAGAATAAAAGAAAACATCTAAGAGAAAAGAACAGCAAAAAAAAACAAGCGAGCATTTGAAACGAGTTGAGAGCAACAGAAAAAGAAAAGAAAATAGAAACAAAAAAAACGAAGAACAACAAGGAGTAGAGAAAAAAAATTAAAGAGACATGAAAGTGAGAAAAACGCCGACAAGTGAACAGACAGGAGAAAAATAGAAGTGAAGAAGAATGGAAAAACAACTAAATGGAAATAAAGCCCGATAAAATAGACAATGATTTAAAAATTCAAACAAAACAGACTAAAGAATTAATCAGTGAATACTGATGAAAATACTAGGAAGAAGAGAAAAGAATAGCAAAAAAAACAAGAGAGGGTGTGAAACGGGTTGAGTGCAAATAGAAAAAAAAATAGAATAGAGACATAAATAAACGGATATTAATAAGAAGAAGAGAAAACAAAAGTAAAGAGACAAGAGAATGAGAAGAAAAACAAAAGACTGAACAGTAAAAAAATAAAAAGTGAAAAAGAGTGAAAATAAAACTGAATGAAAAAAGATTCGACAAAAAAGGCAGAGAAAGAAAAACAAAGATAAATATAGAATATAGAGTGAGATGCGATAATAAACATAAAAAAAGAAAAGACGAGGGAGAAAAAAGGAAAGAAAACATAGCAGTGAAAAAAGCAGAAAAAAGAAACCAAAAAAAGTGAAAAGTATTAGTAAAAGACGAAGAGAAAATTTTGTATTAGAGAATTAAAAAAAAATTAAGCGGAAACAAATAAGGGAAATAGAAATGAACTCAAGGAGGGAGTTTTTAATATTGTTCAAAAGACAATAGAGGAAAATCAGAACAGACTAGTAAAGAACAGGAAAAATTAATAGAGGAAATATCAGAAATAAAGCGAATGATTCAGTGAATATAATTTAAGATCCCATCGATAAGGATCGGATAAAAATTATAGCTCCCCTATGTTTTTTTTGCCAGACTCGATACGGAAAATTTTTCTGTATAAGTTAAAAACCAAGAGTAGAGGCGGGTAGTAATGTAGTGATTATAGATAGCTAGTAAAGAGCTGTGGGATATATGATGCGATGAACAAGCCTAATAGCTGTCAGTGATGAATCCAGATGGATCTAATTTTATCAGACTAGTCTGTGAAAGATTTTAGCGTGTAATTTGAGAAAAAACGGTCATTCATTTAACGAATTTTCGGAGGAAAGTTGTGTGTCGGAGGAATTGTTGGTGGAATTAGTTAAGAACCATGAAGCTCAATTCCAAGCACGACAAAAGTTTTTATAAATTTGCAACAGTATTATAGCAACAAAAAGCGTATGGATCAGATCCAAACAACTAATTTTTTGAAGAATTTTGACTGGTTTTTCAAGAATTTTTATTTCGATTTGTTCGTTTTATTATTGGGAGCGCAAACTTAATGCGATCACGACCTAAGTTGCGGGGAGTGAATCAACCAAAAACTTTGTGACAGTGTTTTGAGTTTTGTTTATTTATTAGTTAAGTCGTTGTTTTGACGAAAAATCTTTTTGTATACCAATTTCATATCATTTTCATTAAAGGCTATATAAACTTTTTATAAATCTGTAAAATCTGTTCTTAAATATGAATACTGTTTTACAGAGTATTGGGATTGGGCCTGCTAAAAAGAATAAAGCCTGCTCTTTACTCTTACACAGATTTCCATAAGAATGACAGCTAATCGGAGTGAAATGGTAGTGAAGGCTATTTCTCTCTCTGTTTAACAAACGAGGAATCGTATACCGGGACTGCGAGCGCGCCCATCGCCCATAGGACAAAAATTCGTTGAAAAAAATATGAAACTTCTAGAATTTCTGCAACCTCACATCGAAATTATAATAACAAAATGAAGATGATAAATATTATGATTATTATGAGGATGATGATAGATTTATGACAAAGGAATAATTTAAAGGCACAATACCATTTTTTTTTATCGTTGCTGAAATCTTGCGTTGCTTTCTTTTAATGTTGCTGAATCTATTGCGTTATAAATTCTGAGCATTTTATGCCGTTACTACTGCAATTACATGAAAACTTTTCATGAATTCGATATACTTTGGAAAATACCGGTTTTACCGGTTTTATCGGTTTTATAAATTACAAATACCGAAATATCGGATTTGAAAAAAACCGGTTAATCCGACCACCCTACTTTGTATGGACAAACCCACTTGGAGAGTCAGGAAAACCAATATAGAAGTGAATGAACGGCGTCAAAGTCTTCGAAACATACTAAAAGAACAACTGAACTTATGTATTGATGAGCCTAGGGTCACCGGTGCGAATTCCAATACAGGAATTATTGCCAGGAAATTCTTCGAGGAACGGATTGAAGTTGCACAAATTACGGGACTAAATGTTCAGCTTTTGGAAAAGTTTTACCTACGTGATTTTAACCATTATCAACAGTAGCTCGTTTGAAGGGTATGCTGAAGAAACTCGGGTGCTTTATAACAATTTATATAGCTGGTATCCCGTTTCTCCAATCGTACACAAATTGTTAGTGCATGGAGCAGCAGTCATAAAACATCATATTTTACCCATAGGCATGTATTCGGAAGAAGCTGGTGAAACAAGAAACAGAAGTTTACGAAGATTTCGAGGAAACCACTCCAGAAAGTTCGATCGTGTGGTTAGTCTGGAGGATGTTTTTAAAAAACTCCTCCTGACATCAGATCCGTACTTCTCACTATCCAATAGAAAATGTATGAAATATTCAAAAATCAAACTTCTTGAATGCAGCCGTCATTTGATCAGTGACCCCTAAGGCGTTTTTTTAATAGTTTCATTATTGCTTGAATATAAGTGTTTTTTTTTGTTTTCTATGATTTTTTTTAATGATTTCTCAAATAAACTTTTTTTCCGTTATTCCGTTTCTGTTAACTATAATGATGATATAAATGTTACGATGTGTACGGTTATTCCTCACGAAGCCAAAAGTAGTCAAAAATAATATAGAAAGGTTATATGAAAAATGGCAATTTTGGTCGGGTTCAAATGTAAATAAAAAGCTTTAAACAAAAAACACCTCTCCAGTTTTTTGATATAATGTAGATTTTAACATGTTCTTTCAAACGAATTAAAGTTTGAATTTTTGGGTTTGCTCCATTTGAAGTTATGGCTCATACAAAACGGCCATTTTTGAACACAAAATTCATGATAACTGCGAATCAAAAGCAGATATTAGAAATCTGTTTGCTACAAAAGATGCGCATAATGATTTGCTAAATACTTGCCCAACACATGATTTTGATAAGTTGATACCCAACAAAGTTATAAACAAAAAACTTGTTTTTGTAAGACCACCCTAACTTGTACACGAAAAATCATCATAAAACCTAAATGTTAATAGATAGACATTCAAAGTCTTCTACAAAGTTTCATCAATTATGTTGTTCTACATAATTGCTCAACATAATACAGCACTATCTTCTTACAGTAAAAAAATAATTTTCGTATCTAAGGAGTTTTATGAACCACCCTAAAAATGTTTCATTCAAAAGTAGCGCCTTGTGATGTTGTACAACTTTGTCTTGGACACCAAATGTCTTAAACCTAAGGCAAGAGCGCAAATAATTGTTTCCCGCTAAATTTCATTTCTGGACCACTGTGGATTGGTTTTTAATTCCTACCGAAATAAAATTAACAAAAAATGAAAAATTGCTACGCAGAAGAAGAAATTGTTGTGTTTTTTTTTTGGAGAAATCTCATGAACTTTTACTTTTCTGAAGAAATCTTGAAAATGCATGGGCATCCCCATGTCAAAATATAGAGAATTGAGCAAGAAGAAGCAGAAGCAGAAGAAGAAATTGTTGTGTTTTTTTTGAAGAAATCTCATGAACTTTTACTTTTCTGAAGAAATCTTGAAAATGCATGGGCATCCCCATGTCAAAATATACAGAATTGAGCAACTGGGCGAAAGCTCGCAGATGAATAAAAGCTCTTTCGACATGCTCTGCATAGAACGCCCAAACTTGAAAGTGTGTGGAGACAGTTTTCTCGAAACTGTATCGAATTTTACACAGAATAGAGTAACTTTGGATACCGTGCAGACCGAAATGGATTTTCCAAATAACTGTGCACAATTTGATGACGTTGATGACGCAATGACGTATGAAGATTTATACTATGAAACACTTATATTTTTTGAAATCATTTGAACTTCAGCTGATTTACAATAGCGCAAGTAAGTGAATTCATGTCACAAAATTGCATTGATTGATTACTTGATTTAGTTCATTCTGAAGAAGTTCATTTTGTGTCCGATTGGAAATTTTGGAAATTTATAGTAACGTTGATAAATGCATACCCAGCAAACATTTAACATTATAGAATCGTATGATTCGTATGATTAATCGTAGATCGTATGAAAGTCGAAAAAACAGCATATACCTACCTAAGTGGAGGGAATATACATACCAATTTTCAACTTCTGGCTAAAGCGATAAGAGTATACGATTTCGACACCATATTCATACATGCTGAAAGAATGCAAGAGAGCACAAGTTTTTTTCTCTCAACGCATACGAACCGTGGCCAGCTACAATATTAGCTGTCTCTGTCACTGGGCAATTCTTGCAAATACAGCATCTGATTTTTAGCAATCTGGTTGCACTGCTGGTCGCAAAGAGAACAACAAAGCTGTTCTCTCTTTTGACCCACGCGGGAGAAAAAAAAGAACGAAATCGTCTTCAAATTCTGCAAACATGGCGGACTTTTTATCATATCCGATTTAAACCATTTAATCCGACTTCGAGTAACGATTTTTACGACATTTTACTTGCGTTAGTTGGAATTACGATTCGCAGTAACGTTTTTAATGACTTGAGTTATCATTTTTAATGCGATTTCATGTTTGCTGGGTATTTAAAACGTATGCCAAATGCTGAAGATCAGTTACTGTGTGATATAATAATTCTATCATTCTAGAAAAAAATGAATTTTTGAAGACATATTTTGGTGTAAATATTTCAATAGTAGTCGAGATAAGGGCATAATGGCCACCGTAAGAAGGACGCTTATTTAACTATAAAAAACAGCTATAACATGTGTGTTACATCATTGTTTCGTGTTTAAAAGGTGATGCGGTCAAAATTTGGCCAATATCAACTTGACGTATTTCTTTCAATTTTGCATTTAAAAAACTTGAACACCCCTCATTTTGAAGGTGTGTGTGTAGAATGTTGCTCCTATTTTGATTTTGGAATTCACTCTTCAGTTGTCAAAATGCCGTCCAAGGAAGAAAAGTAGAGTATCAAAATTTTGCTCGCGCATCGCGAAATTCCGAGCTACTCGCACGCAAAGCTGGCAACATCGCTAAAAGTTGGAAAATCAACCGTTACAAATGTAATAAAAGTGTTTGGGGAACGTTTGTCGACAGCCAGGAAGTCTGGATCGGGGGGAAAACGAAAACCGGAAGTCGCTAAGACGACAAAGATAGTTGCCGGTAGTTTCAAATAAGCTGGGTGTATCGTCTACAACCGTGCATCGAGCCAAAAAACGAGCCGGACTATCGACTTACAAGAAGGTAGGTAGTGACTCCAAATCGCGATGATAAACAAAATACGACGGCCAAAGCGCGATCCCGGAGGCTGTACACGACGATGCTGACGAAGTTTGACTGCGTGGTAATGGACGACGAAACCTACGTCAAAGCCGACTACAAGCAGCTTCCGGGACAGGAGTTTTATACGGCAAAAGGAAGGGGAAAGGTAGCAGATATTTTCAAGCACATGAAACTGTCAAAGTTCGCGAAGAAATATCTGGTTTGGCAAGCCATCGGTACCTGTGGCTTAAAAAGCAGCATTTTCATAGCTTCCGGGACTGTCAACCAAGAAATTTACGTGAAAGAGTGTTTGAATAAACGTCTGCTGCCGTTCCTGAAGAAACACGGTTGTTCCGAACTGTTTTGGCCGCATTTGGCATCTTGCCATTACGGTGAAAAGGCCATGGAGTTGTACGCCGCCAACAACGTGCAGGTGATTCCCAAGGACAAGAACCCTCCCAACACGCCATAGCTCCGCCCAATTGAGAAATACGGGGCTATTGTCAAGCTGAACCTAAAGAAGACCAAAAAACTGCTAAGGACAAGCAGCAGTTCAAGGCAAACTGGCTTTCTGCGGCGAAGAAGGTGGACAAGGTGGCTGTACAAAATCTGATGGCAGGGGTAAAGCGTCAGGCCCGACAATTAGGATTTGGAAAAACGGAAGCCTAACTGAATATTTTTCCTGAATTTTATAGGTACTAATTTAACTTGAAAAAGAAATTTAATTTGATTTTTTTCAAATAAACGCTTTCACCGATTTACACGCGTTTTCCCTTGACCAAATTTTGACCGTATCACCCTTTAAATAAATGTTTCTCGCTAAATTTCATTTCTGGACCACTTTGCAATGGTAGTCAAAAACATATCCTGTATAAGATTGTTATGCGAGTAGATTTAAAACCATATATTCTCGCATAACAGTCCAATAACAAATAAAATGGTGCTACGAGTTGCAATAAAATCTGCATCTCGGAAATCTCATATCCTACGATTTATTAAAACAATCCATCAAACGATTTTTGTTAAAGCTGTCAGTTGTGGACAAAGTTAAAAATTATTATCTAAAACAAAATAGCTAGTTTTCCCGCTTTTGAAAGCGAGTCGCACGACTAGCTTCATCTATTTAGCTATATATTTCACAGTCTTAAATTTCTACTTTAGAATTAATCTCTCCCCAATGCCATTCAAATATCATAGATAATCAATATTGTCCATCTGTACGTCATTCACGACTTTTTATCAACGCTTCAGTTGGCGGACAGTCATTGAAAAAAGTATCCGATACAACTGTGTTCGCCGTTTACTCTTTAGCTCGAACTCACCAACATCGGCTCAGGAAGCAACTAACTTGCCAACTGAGCTATATCACAAGTTCTGTATCAAGTCATCTGAGCAAGTTGTGAAATTTGAACGCTTGAAATGTAGTTGTACATCCGAAGAATCTTTTGAGTCATTCGCTCGTGTAAATTTCTATTCGTTTTCTAACTATTCAAGGAAATAAATATCCCGCACAACTAATACCGTGATAGCTAAGCTTTAATCTCTGGCCTACATCGAATCAACCATACTGAGGGAGGGCCAATCGGTTCAACTGAACTACTTGTTGGAGGTAAAACAAGCGAACCAACTCGCATTATTTCGTTAAACAGACCTCTGGGGCAGGAGCTTCAAAAGTGCCCTGTTGGCACTTTCTGTGCCCCCGCATGACTCGGGACTTGCACCTTCTAGTTATATACCCACACGATCTAGGATACTGTCATCGGCGAGGACAAGCCCCTATGGTTGTTAAAGTTTTACACAATACCTAGTCCTAACTGTATGGTGAGGTTGGGACACCTTTTTCCTTCATTCATGCTGACGAGAAATTCACATGCAACTTTTTCACCTTTGAAATGATGACGGTTACAATTATTTTTTATGACCGTTGGAGATTATTTTTTTGAATTTTTACTGCTGATATATAAGCTGATGGAACATGCTTCTGTCTGGTTTTTTTGTTAATTCAAGCTCTATTCTACTAATATATGTTGGAAACCTAACTTAACAATCAAATTTTATAAATTCCATTTAAAAAAAAAATAAAGATTGATTTTTGTTTGGTATATTCAATAGATACAAATTCCTTCCACTCCTTCTCTGATAATTTTTTTCTGCTTTTTAGGAAAAAAAAAACCAAAATTATGAACATTATGTAGGAACGAAAATTACGTTTCCAATCGGGTCGAGTATATTTCTTAAAGGCTCCAAAAGCAGACTCGAATATCTTGTTTTTCCCAAAGCTCTTCTGGTTGCCGGCTTTTATGAATGGTAACTGAAGCCGGATGTGAAAAGTTAAGTCAGCAAACGCGACATATGTACCGGGCTGAGAGTATCAATGTGTCGTCCGTTATCGTATGTTTGGCGCACTTCTGTTCGCTTTTCCTCCATCCTTCCCATTTTATTCATATCACTTTCCTTTTGGTTGAAACGAGGCCCATCTACCATGTGTAGGAATGTTGTGAACGACGCTGGTTGGGGAATACGACGTCGGCCTATAAAATGATGACGGCTGGCTGGCTGGCTGGTAGCAGATGATTTGAATATTTACCCGCGGTAATAAATTGACGGGAAGGGTACAGACTGTACACCATATTACACGGACCTATGGAGTTCCGCTTGTTGGTAAATTGAGGATGCCTTTTTTTCGGCTCAGTAGAAGAGGTTTTCTTAGACTGGTTCAATGAGTTTCTGGAAGTAGCATTTTAAAGTAATGTCCAACGTCTGATTGGGCTATGTTACTTTATTATTATTTGGTTGGCGAATGCTAGACAATGTGCAACGTGAGACCCTATACACCCAACCTTCGGGTAGTGGTCATATCACCTATT
The DNA here is from genome assembly GCF_029784155.1 of Uranotaenia lowii. Classification (NCBI taxonomy): domain Eukaryota; kingdom Metazoa; phylum Arthropoda; class Insecta; order Diptera; family Culicidae; genus Uranotaenia; species Uranotaenia lowii. The sequence goes on from NC_073692.1 coordinate 266,150,214, forward strand.
GTCTTACAACTCCGATTCTCTACCTCCCGTGATGCTAGGCTAGGTTGCGAGCAAGCTAAGCGGAAATCGGGTACCCAACCCCAGTGCCAGTGGAAGCTTTGGTCGCATGCAGACTGAGAGAGGGGGCTCGTCTGTTCTCCATGTCGGGGGCCGCGTACGGAGTGCAAAAACTTCCTGGTGGTGTTCGGGAGCCAAAACAGTAACATCTTGACGGTCCCCCTGCGAGATAGTGGGGTTAGCTACGGGCTTGCGAGCCCGTGACTATCAAACAACAAAAGCAACAAGTAACGAACTAGTGATTGGAAACTTGATACATGGAACTCCCGATTTCTAAATTTTATGGACAGTACCCACGTGTTCTCCAACGAATTGAAAAGCTGCAAATTCGACATTGTATCGCTGCAGGAAGTATTCTGGAAAGGTTCCACGGTACGAACGTACCAAGATAGTCATGCCATCTACCAGAGCTGCGACAACACACACGAGCTTGGAACAGTTTTTATAGTGATGGGAAAGATGCAAAAGCGCGTGATCTGGTGGTGGCCGATCAAACCACGAATGTGCCGGTTGAGGATCAACGTCAGCTTCTTCAACATCAGCAACGTACACAGCCTTCACCTAGGATTACCATGCCGACAAAGTGACAACAAAGACGATTTCTACGCGCAGCTGGAGCGTAAATACGACTGATACCCAAAACATGATATCAAGGTCATCATCGGGGACTTTAACGCTCAGGTCGTCTGAGGTTGCGTCAGACAACGCACAATCGCTCGAATCAGCGGTGCCGGTAGAGGGCGAGCTTGACGAAGCCCCTCTCGAGGACTGTTGGGATACCATCAAGACAGCAATCAACAGCGTTGCGGAGAACGTCATCGGGCATGTAGAACGAACACAGGGGAATGACTGGTTCGACAAGGAGTGTAGGAGGGTGATGAACGACGAGAAAGCTTCATCGAAACGTGGAAAATCACCAACAGCGGAAGAGGCAGCGAGTCCGAATTTTCCAAGAGAAAAAGCGACGCATAGAGGAGGAGAACCTTGAGGAGGTGGATAAGCTGCATCGTTCCCAGAAAACACGAAAGTTCTATCAGAAACTCAACGTTTTCTTCAAAGATATCGTGCCACAAAGCGAAATGTGCCGGGATGAAGACGGAGAAATCCTGACGGACAATCGTAAGGTGATCAAATGGTGGAAGCATCACTTCGAAGAACACCTGAACGGCGCACATGTCCAAGATAGTGGGGAAAGTAGGGGAAAGGTTTCCTAAATAGGCCTATCGGGTTAAATGACCCTACGGCTGTTTGATGAAATGGCTGACTAGACAGCTTATCTGACCAATGCATTTTGAGGGTGATATGCTTAGAACATAAGGCAAGAAATTTTTTTATGAATTTACAAACTCAAAAAAATTTAAAGAAATCATACAAGGTTTTGATACATTTTGATGTAATATTTCGACTCTGTTGTGGTATGAGCCTACTTGGTTGAATGATTCAACTGAATCAAAGCAATCGAAAGATTCCTTTTAATTCAACCACGGTACCGTTGTTGAATTAAAAGGAATATTTCGATTGCTTTGATTCAGTAATATTTCGACTTTTAAAAATTATACGTAGAGAAGCTTAAAAAAAAACTAGGATGGTTTTTGTTTCTTACTCAAATGAACTTAAGAAATTAAACATATTTCAGCTTTTGTGGAGGTTTAATAATGATTATATAGTGGAATAAGAGAGTGTTTTTAAATGCCCCCATCATGTTTGTAAAATGCCTCCATCCTAAAATAACAGGTTAAATAAAATAAATAAATGATTTTTATCATTGAACCTTCAAATTTAAGCTCTGAATAACATCTTAAGAGAGAATTGAAGATCTAAAAACAGATAAAGTTTTTCTCATGGATGAACTACCTCCACAATATGGCAACCCTAACTTTTGTTTCATTCCATAAAATTGTAATATACATAGATTTTTATAAAAATTTCAGCTTTGTCGTACGGAAATTATTATTTTCTAGCAGTTTCAATGAAATTATAGGGAAATATTGTCCAAAAAACAGAAATTTTGTACAAAACATAAATAGGCGCATTTAGCCCGCACAGTTTGAGGTTCGGCATTTTAGACAACACTTATGATAAAATCGTTTTCTTAGAAACAGAAGAAAATTTTAACATAAAAATTTCACCAATGTATAAAAACCAGATGCCTGCACACGTGTCTATAGTTTGTTTACAGATATTCGATGTGATATTTGATTAAATCAGTGTTCTGCTTAATAGGCGCATATAGCCCGCTCCTCCCCTACATCGCCGACCTAGCCAACGACTTAGGGGAGCGACTCCTTTCGATGAGTGAAGTTAAGAAGGTCATTTGCCAGCTGAATTGCAAAGAATCGGCTGGGAAGGATCACCTTTTCCGTATGCATTAGGAAAAAAACGACGATTGAACAAACATTAGTGATGCGACCGAGGTACCCAGTGTGGGTGCAGAGTTGTAAACAAAGCACGTAGATATTATTTTATTGATAAGTAGAGATGTACCGAATAGTGATATTCGGCGAACGGCCGAATTCGGTCGAATATTCTATTGAGTTTTTAATGAAAAAAAAAAACTTCAGCTATTATTTTATTCCCTTTATGTTTGTTAGTCGATTATTTTCAATCAGATGATAAAATCGAATGATATATTGTGAAATATTTTTTAAGTAGGGGTCTTTCAGATTTTCAAATTGTCACCAATAACTGAAAAGATATCAGATGACAAGTCGCCTATAGAGCGTTTATCCCTAAAGAGATTGCGTTCTTGTGAAATCAAAACATGTCGAAAAAGGTGCCAAGCTATTTGAATTTGCTTCTTTGATAGAATTAAATGAAGGTCGAATTTGAGCAAGATTTCTTCAAAATAGTTGTTGAAAGAAATATGATTTTTAGCTTAAAGTATACCATACTTTCAACCACACGGATCCGCACGGTCAGGCATTCAGGACGATTTTTGAAAAAAAAATATAAAAAAAGGCAAAATTTACGTTTATTTTGAAATTTTTGAAAAATTGTTGTTGAACATAAAACTTAGAAGATTTTAAAGAGAAATTTGAGTATTTTTATTTTATTTTTCGCAAATAATTTGACAAAATTCGGGAAGTTTGAAACAATATCTGGACATCCCAGCCAGAATTGCCTTATCTAAAATCTTTACTGGATTTATGGGCAAGCTTGAATATATCCATAAAATCTGGAATATACTACTGTATAATTAACATATAAAGCGAAACTTGTCAGCATTCTCCTGTACGATCTACAGTGAAAGATACGCGGATACACCTTAGATGTTTTGCTGAAACCATAAGTTTTTAATGATTTTGTAGCTTTTACAACATTTCTTTTGAATATTTTATAATTTTTCCTAAGTCATTTGAAAAATTTTACAAGTCTGTAGTAGATATTCGGCCTATTCGGCGTATTCGGCCGAATACTTAGCTCAACTATTCGGTGAGCCGAATATTCGGCTTAACGGTTTTTCGGCGGTATTCGGCGCCGAATATTCGGCCGACCGAATATTCGGTACATCTCTATTGATAAGTTATTTATCTTCTCTTTGGAAAAATCGATCAAAGAACAATCAATGAATTTAATCGTTTCTAGGGTATGCATAATAATGAACGTTTGTGTAAATGGTGTTCTGCGTATAAGCGCGTGACTGTGCGAGAATCGTTATGCCCTGACGCGAGCACAAGAATACATTATGGTCCTTATTACTTCCATAACTCTTGAAGGAGTGATTGGTTCATTTGTCTTTGGGTGAAAGTTGTAAAACTAATTCGAATAAAAAATGGTATTTTTTGTAGATTTTTTACTCCCGGTGCACATGCGTACGATAGGAGAAGAAGTCCCTATATGTGAGTGCAGTTGTATGAAAATTGTTAGTTTTTGACGTTAAAAAAGAAATTTATTGTTACTGTTTCTTTCATAATTCTTGAAGGAGTTTTATGGCCCACTTTGGTGTCTTCAAAAGAAAGTTGTGAAATTAATAGGACTATAAAATGAAATATGCTGAAACGAACATAATTTGAAATTTTGGAGAAAATCCGAAGACCCCCGGCGCAAATTGTCAGATAATAAAAGAAAATCCCCTAGTGTTGGAAAAATTATCCAGAAAACGAAATCGAGTGTCCAGTCAGTATGGTCAGTGCTAATAGTTTGTTATTTTGTTTTGTTTACATTGCACTTTCTTCTTGACAGTTCTCTCTGGTGTACTTGGAGATATTTGGTGGCTCAAACAAAAACATAAAATTGATTCAAAACGGTCGTCAAAAAAGTCGTTGGAACTTTACACACGTTTCAAGGCTTAGCTTGTACATCTGTTCACCTGTGGTATGATCACGTGAAGTATATGGTGTAGTGCAGGCATGTCAAACTCGTTTAAGTGTGCGGGCCGCATTAAAAATCATTCATTTCCAAAAATAATATTATTTCCTCTCGTAGCTAAAAAAAAAAATCTTTTTAATATTTTGTGGCAGGAAAGCCAGTGTACTTCTGTGTAGTAGGGAATTTTGTGATAATTTAAGACGGGGCTATGCAGGCCGCATTGACCAAGGCCGCGGACTGCATGCGGCCCGCGAAACCTGTAACCATTTGTTACAAAATTCTTGTTGTTTTTAATTTGGTACATTGTAAAGTTTGAGTGAATGTTTATTTGTTTTATTTCTTGTTAGGTTTAAATAAAATATTGTTAGACGTAGGTTAAGTTAGGAACATAATTTGTTAACACACTAGACAACACAACATGAAGTGGGTTGAATGCAACCGGAAAATTCTCCCAATTACAAATGGAGGATAATTGCATGCAACATCGTTGGGAAAGAAAATGGTTGAGGCGTTAACGCATTCGTACTGGCGCAATTTTGCCAGAATACAATGGGGTACTGGTGATTGAATTCGATTGCCAACGGTCACTTAGTAATCAGGCGTGAGTGTGATCAAATCGTCATAGTGGAGTAGAGAAAGTAGTGGAAAAGTGTCTCGGTGGCCATTTTGGAAATCCTGCGGGACACGAACCTTGTTCAGGTATAGTAAACCTACCCCAGTGGTCAATACTTACCATCAAATCTCCTTTCATAGGACCTTTTTCCGTTCGTTTAAAATCTTTCTCGCTGTTCGAGCGGCAATCCGTTCGAGCAGCCCCCGATCACACTCCTCGGCCTAGTGGGCCCAGTAGCCCACTACGTCTAACCCGTCAAAGATCATCGAGATCCTCTGGTCTGCGGGCCATAAATTGTTAAGGAGGATTTTCCCTCGGATCGGGGAAGACCCGATTCTAATTCCAAAGGAGGGCCCTTCTCGATTCTACCAATCAGGTTAGCCTGGGTAGGTCGATAGCGTCTAAGAAGGAAGCGCCTGTGTGAACCTCATCCCCCCACTCCACGTCAGAGTCAGTACAGTTTTTCCGAAGACTGACTCTGCAGCCACCATTTTGTTCGGCGGTTCGACCAACGCGTCACCGCTGATCGTTGTAAGCAGTACCTACCACAGAAACCAGCATCCTGCAAGCAGCAGCAGAGAAACAGCAGCGAGCGCTCGCCGGCCGACAGCAGCAGCAGAAAGATAAGTGGAAATTTTGCATTCCCCCACACATTACACTACACAATAATACACATTAAAAATCGAACAACTCTTTTATTTTCTTTCAATAAATAATTTATTCCGTTACAAAACAGTTTTATATATTTTGGTGAAACAAGACAAACGAGCCTTTGCTGTACCGTTGAACGCGTAGCCCCTCCAATTACCCTGTGGTTCGCCGACTCTGAGACTAAGTCAAAGAGTCTCGTGCCACTGAGCTAGCACATTCCTAGCACACGTTATTCTTGGTAGTTTCAACCATTAATAGTTTCATAATCAGTTTCAAACCCCAGTTTGACATGCCTGGTGTAGTGACTCCAAACACTTCTGAACGTTCACAATTTTAAAATTCACCAACGTAATGAAAACGCGACTACCATTAACATTACTCACTACATATGGAACTCACACTTGTACGGAATCTTACTTTAAAAAATCAAATTGAAGATGTTCAATCTAAATGTAATAAATATACTAAATTTCTTTTTTCTCTCATCAACAGGAAATCCAAACTGTGCCTGAGGAATAAGATGCTTATCTTCAGGCTTAAGTTTATATTATTGTGCTCTACAGGATACTCAAATAATTTATTGCTATAGCAAATTTAAATCAAATAAATCATGTTAAGAGTTTACTTAATCGAAGAGTTGAACTGATCATCATTGATCTGTAATAATTAAACTTGAATTTAACTAAAAAATAATCAGAATAGTAAGTTTTTGGTTTTTCTCTCTCTGAACCCACACTCAAATATGTCCAAGATACAAATTTATTTTAAGGGAGAAACAATGTAATGACGAATGATTATGGGGGGAGTAGGGTCTAACGGGTAAAAAAAATCACCATTTTCACGAATTTTTTTTAGAGCTATCGTTCAAACAAATGTATTCAATTTTTTGCATTTTACAAAGCATTGTTAAAAGAACATTTAGTAATTTTTTCGTATAAAAATATTGGAAAATGAGCCGGTGACGGAGCACTTTCCAGGATGCCTTTTAGAAAACAGGATTTGCGGTGGACACTGTATCTCAGCACAGAATCATCTGAAGTAAAAAAATCAGAGCAAAATATTTTTAATATATATTTTTCTGGACCCCAACGATTCAATTAAAAAATTTTTTTATGAAATTTTTGTGACTACGATTTTTACGAAAAAATCCGCCATTTTTTATCTGTAAAATCTGTAAAATCTGTAAAAAGTAAAAAAAAAAAACAAAAAAAGAAAATCGTTGGAGTTTGGTATTTTATATGTAGAAAATATGTTCCAAATTTGAATAGAATCAGTGAAGTAGTTTTCAAATGACGATGTCCATTTACTCTTAAAATGTGCTTTCGAGAAAAACACGTTTGAAGTTTCTGCTCTAGAATTCTTGCAGTATTAGATAAGAGGAGATAAAGGTCTATTATTTCTACAGTTTTGCTTCGAGTGAATTGAAAATTCGACACAACATTCTTGAAATGTTTTACAATAAGAAAATAAAAATAAATAAAAATCGATTTTTTGAAAGCGTTAAACCCTACTCCGCCCTTAAATTGCAACTTTCTTTCCTCAATTCAGAACAACATTCTGCTTTCGATAGAAATAATCATACAACTTTTTTACCAGTGTTTTTGAAATTTTTCAACAGTGTTGCCAGTTATTTTGACAGTTAACTTCTTCTCAATTTATAGTTTTTGGTCAAAATTTTCGATTAAAAATCATTTTCATTAAAATTTGTGAAATTTTAATTTATTATTGAAGATATTTTAATACATCTAATCAATTTTTTACCTGACTAGTGCAATGGTTAGGGGAGAGCACGGTGTACAATATAATAAGGTGATATCTTCCCGATAATGTCGTCATAACTATCCATCTAGTGACCTACGCGCGCAAAACTTTTTGCCTGGCACGCTATAGGCAGATAGTAATGACGTCACTAGTTTCCCAGACAACCAGAAGTCGTATTTTCTTTTACAGATTACATCGTATAGAATGTTATTTATACTCATTTTCGTATATCTGAACCTACAATGTGCGGTCCATGCATATTCTTTATCGTATTTAAAAGCATTGCATGATTTTATTACGACAAGAAGAGAGACTCGTATTTATGTACATATGAACTCGACCTTTGTGTACGACAATTCGCAAAAACTCCGTGAAACGACCGATATACGGTGATCAGCCGTGATTGAGAGATTTTGTCGTGCTATGCATAAAATAATTCGAAATAAAAAACGTATATAACTGCATTGATTCGTAATAATGTGCATGCAATCGTATACCTTTGCAAATTAATTCGCATGTCTGATTTTCGTAAAACGTATTTGCTGGCAATCGTAAAAGAATACAAACAAGTTCAAGAAAATCGTTTATGATAATGGGACATCGATGATTGGAATCGTATTAAAGGAGGCTTCAAAATGTTGGTCTATTTTTAGATCATCGATGACGTGTTCTACGATTTAAAGATTTAAGTTATAGAAATATACGATTTGCTTTTGGTTTAATGCCTTTGAAGCAAATCCCCTTGAATTTATATATTCCAGATAGCGTCGAGGAACCATCATGAGCTGCTGATCGAATCGTCAGGGGATCAAGTCCAGGCGCTAACAATAAATTAATGAACGTGGAAAAAATCAGCAATCAGGCAAATAATAAATGTGTACGATTTAAACTTGAATTTGACAGCAAAAAAACACATTTCTTTTAAACAATCTTATTTTTATTATTTTTTAAGAATGAATATTTTAAATATTTTTTTCCAACTGACGGAAAATGGGAGCCCTGCACTCAAGTCGCAAAAGACGACCAAATAAGTCGTCAAACTTTCCATATTGTTACGAAAAATGTCGTATATTACAACCTCAATCATCTATATGATGATGTGAATTGTCATAGTATATTCCAAATAGAATCAGGGTAGTCGTAAATGATGCGCATGACAAGTCGTGCAAATCGTAATTTAATACAATCCAAATCAAGAATATGTTTGCTAATGTACCTATATGGCCTCCAAAATGATACGTATATACTGGTTTTGCTACATTATATACGATATGTTTACACGTATATTTGCACGTATATTTGCGTTGCAAATTCGAAATACCCACCAAATGGTTGTCTGGGTTGCATTCAAAGAAGTTGTTTACTCGAGTTAGTAGCCTACCTTATATACTTATACTGTGGGGGAGAGTTTCCTCTTCAATATGACAAACTTTCAAGAACGCCGAATTAAATCGTTCTTAACAATTAAGGACCGAAATTCGGCACTCTATATGTCAGAAACCCTTGGATCCAATTTTATAAATTTTATATCTCTGAGTCAACGAAAATGTTGTATTCAAATTTTCTCGAATAAAATTTCATTAATAAATTTATAGCATTAGGATTTTGGTTTTTGGTCCGCAATGTGTAAAGACACTGTGAATGAAGATGATCTCTCGAAGACAGGTCCAAAATGCTTCAGGTATCAGGTATCAGAAAAGGGGTAGGTTTGATAGCGGCACGTTATCCAAACAAACGGGAAAATTGTGCCCAGCCATTTTTTTTTACAGATTTCATCATATACCTGAGAAACCTGAAAACCATAAAAGGATTAGAAAATAAATAAATATTTAGGGCATAAAGCCGATCCACGTAGGGATTTTGAAGCATTGCAGCTTATAACCACATATTATTATTATACATATTATACATATTATTAGTTTAAATTCTTAGAATTAGATACACTTATAACAGGATAGGCGAGAGTACATAAAAGCTTTCTAGCAAACGAAAAACAGGCATATATGAGCTAAAAAGAATCACACATTATTGATTCACAACTACAAAATTCAGGAGATTTGAGTTTACAATGATTGGAAAATGTTCTAACCAGGATGCTACCAGGAGGGCAAATAAACGATTTTATAATGGCAAAGTTGGCATTTAGCCTATCCACATAGGAAGCAATTAAGCTTTTTTTTTTAAATCATAATATTGAAAAAAAGGACCTTTTTTCTACTTTCTTTGTTAAATTCTGACATACATTAAAAAAATGAAGTCGGGCAAACGAGGGACATGTACACACTAAGTGGAAGGTAAATATAGGTACAATAGTACCTCTGAATCATAGCTTAACCATTCAGGAGATTCAGAGCACAAAGTTTTGATTTTATATATTTTTATTTAACTGACCAGTTTGCGCTGTGGTTAGACGACTACAATGAGTTTCTGTGACGCCAAATTTGAAATAAGCGATATTAACACTGCACGAAGCTGTAGCAGTGGTTTCCAGAACCAGGATTGACGTATGATACGAAATATCAGAGTGCGATATTAAAGGAGCTTTGACTCTTCTTAACACTATAACCATTCTAAAGCTTAGGGAACATGTGTCAATACAAGGGAAGTGACATATGTTAGGTGAAACAGATATGACTGTCGACATGCGATACAAGTTTTGATCAAAAATTGATGTAATAAGGAATATTGAAGCCTTTTGGCAACCTAAAAAAAAAAATTTTTTTTTTGAAATTTTTTTTTACGGAAACGATATTTGTACGGCCTCAATGATTGTATAACCATGACGCAATTTTAACAACTAAATATCTTTATATGAACGGACATTTACCTCCACAAAATTCTGTTACCAATCCAAAGATAAAAGGGACTGAATACTTGTCCATAATAAGGAAAATACACTAATTTTGCGCTTGACGTAACAGATATAATTGATGTAATTTAGATCATATTTTTCTATGATTTCAAATCAGTTAATATTAACAGATAGCCAAAAGCAATGGGACCGTAAGCGATGCGTTTGCGGTTCACATTTGAACAGTTGTGAAGATATTTTACTTAACGGAGTTACTAGGAGAGCAAAGAGATTAGTTAAATGAAAAATCATTAGATCATTAGTTAAATGAAAAATCAAATTCCAAATTGGTTAAATAAGAAAATATGGAAGAATACAGCTTGTGCAAATGCATGCACTACATATGCACTATTGGCATACCTAGATAAAATACGTACAAAGGTTAAAAAGTACTAGCAAGAATTTAAAACTGATTCAGATTCAAAAAATTTTCTTCCAATGTTTTGAACTTGAAAAACTTCTGAACTCTGCATGCAATAATTCACCTTGACCTATTTTCTCCCCCGCCCAGATACAGCCTCATTGAAATATGAGATAAACGTATCTGGAAAGTACTGGATAAGTCGCCTCGTACGACATGGACCAGTATTCCAGTGGCAGTATTCTTTAGGCCGCTGCCACGCAGCCATTTCATTAATAAATTTATAGCATTAGGATTTTGGTTTTTTATCCGCAATGTGTAAGACACTGTGAATGAAGATGATCTCTCGAAGACAGGTCCAAAATGCTTAGTTTTGGATAAACTAAATATTTAGTGCAGTGATGTAAATGGTCAAATTATTGTTTTGAATCAAATTTTTTAAATATTTATAATTAACTCCAGCATGTTATATTTAAGACAGCTGCCTGAACAAGTTTTATGAACCAGTCCAACAATCCGCACCTGTCCCATGTTGGCCACCACGAGTTCAACAGCTCAGAAGGAAATTTGTGATGAGTGGATTAACAGTCTCCCAACACGCATAGAACGGAATTGTTGTTCGGCAAAATAGACTGACTGAGCTGAACTGATCTGAGAGCTCTGAGCTGGTGCCGAGTTGTGGGTTGATGTTTTACCCTTTGCACCGGAAGTGAAATTCTCCGTGGACTACCGCAATCAGACCACAACAGCCGGGCAAATGGGATTAAATTATTGCGGCACAATTTGTGTTCGGTACTTCACCCACCGGGGGGCAGGTGAGAGATAAATTTGATGCGCAAAGAAGAGAAACGCCCAATTGGGAAAAAATTCTGAAAAACGGCTATTTTTTTTGTGTACAAGCTAGAATTATATCTTCAATTTTTAATTGACATTATTTATTTTGACAACAGCCAGTTGTTAAACATTTCTGACGAAAGATACATTTCTCTTTCGCTGTATTTGATAAATTTGCATATTGTTTATGTTAATCTCTTCGATTCTTGTTTTGCCGCAGGCAATTGATTTATACTAGATATATTTTTTGAACCGACATTGAATCCAGCTTTGTGGTAGTGCATCTCGCGAATGAAATATTTATGCATATTTTCAGCTCTACTGAATTTTTCCAACCATGAAATTAAATAAGAATAAAAACTAACGGAAACAGTAAATTTAAAACCACACAATAAAAGCGTTTGGTCGGATTTCATTAATTGATGTGCAGGACTGATTGGTTTTTTTTCGCTTCCAGATCGCCTACCATATAGTTTTATGGAATTGGGTGGTTATATCGAAAAAAAAAGACCGTTAATAAATTTCTTCTGAATCAAGAAAGGGTTGGGATAATTTATGGGGCCAGATTTATTTTGAAACGATTGTTTTAAACCGTGACAGTACATCAAGCGTACTGTCATTTCCTATGTTTCGGATTCATGTCATAGTCTTATGGAATTTTTTATGCAATCGATGTTTTGCAAAGTTATGACAACAAAAACTAAGATTTTAAACATTTATATTTTGTCAAGCATATGAGGAATTTGTCGAATGAAGGTCTGAAATATTATAATTTAAGGAGAATACATTTCAAGGTCCTCAACAGAATTTTAGTATAGACTACATGAATAATTTGATCAATTTTGAAAATTCAAATAATTTCAAGAATCTTTAAATATTTGAAAATTCTGACAATTTTGACAATTTTGACAATATTGACAATATTGACAATTTCGGCAATTTTGACAATTTTGTAAATTTAGCCAATTCTGACAATTTTGACAATTTTGACAATTTTGACAATTTTGACAATTTTGACAATTTTGACAATTTTGACAATTTTGACAATTTTGACAATTTTGACAATTTTGACAATTTTGACAATTTTGACAATTTTGACAATTTTGACAATTTTGACAATTTTGACAATTTTGACAATTTTGACAATTTTGACAATTTTGACAATTTTGACAATTTTGTCAATTTTGAAAATTTTGACAATTTTGACAATTTTGACAATTTTGACAATTTTGACAATTTTGACAATTTTGACAATTTTGACAATTTTGACAATTTTGACAATTTTGACAATTTTGACAATTTTGACAATTTTGACAATTTTGACAATTTTGACAATTTTGACAATTTTGACAATTTTGACAATTTTGACAATTTTGACAATTTTGACAATTTTGACAATTTTGACAATTTTGACAATTTTGACAATTTTGACAATTTTGACAATTTTGACAATTTTGACAATTTTGACAATTTTGACAATTTTGACAATTTTGACAATTTTGACAATTTTGACAATTTTGACAATTTTGACAATTTTGACAATTTTGACAATTTTGACAATTTTGACAATTTTGACAATTTTGACAATTTTGACAATTTTGACAATTTTGACAATTTAGACAATTTTGACAATTTTGACAATTTTGACAATTTTGACAATTTTGTCAATTTTGACAATTTTGACAATTTTGACAATTTTGACAATTTTGACAATTTTGGCAATTTTGACAATTTTGACAATTTTGACAATTTTGACAATTTTGGCAATTTTGACAATTTTGACAATTTTGACAATTCTGACAATTTTGACAATTTTGACAATTTTGACAATTTTGACAATTTTGACAATTTTGACAATTTTGACAATTTTGACAATTTTGACAATTTTGACAATTTTGACAATTTTGACAATTTTGACAATTTTGACAATTTTGACAATTTTGACAATTTTGACAATTTTGACAATTTTGACAATTTTGACAATTTTGACAATTTTGACAATTTTGACAATTTTGACAATTTTGACAATTTTGACAATTTTGACAATTTTGACAATTTTGACAATTTTGACAATTTTGACAATTTTGACAATTTTGACAATTTTGACAATTTTGACAATTTTGACAATTTTGACAATTTTGACAATTTTGACAATTTTGACAATTTTGACAATTTTGACAATTTTGACAATTTTGACAATTTTGACAATTTTGACAATTTTGACAATTTTGACAATTTTGACAATTTTGACAATTTTGACAATTTTGACAATTTTGACAATTTTGACAATTTTGACAATTTTGACAATTTTGACAATTTTGACAATTTTGACAATTTTGACAATTTTGTCAATTTTGACAATTTTCACAATTTTCAAAATTTTCACAATTTTCACAATTTTGACAATTTTGACAATTTTGACAATTTTGACAATTTTGACAATTTTGACAATTTTGACAATTTTGACAATTTTGACAATTTTGACAATTTTGACAGTTTTGACAATTTTGACAATTTTGACAATTTTTAAAATTTTAGTTTTTAGTTTCTCATAGATCTCAAATGATTTATTTTACAAGAAAAATGTGTCTATTCTAGTCAAGAATTGTTAGGGATTTAAGACATTTTATTATTGATGTGCAATATTATCTCCCTAGTGGTGTTAGCATAATAAACAAACATATGTCGTCGGCTGTCTGTTCAAATCCAACTGAGGCTAGTTTCGATCAAATTTAGAGGCCAAATTCCACCCCTTGTCCTTGAACTGCCCACAAAATGCGCTGATGCCTAACATATGGATTCAGAATGGTTCCGGTAAGCTTTTACTTCTCCAGAATAATGTATATGAAGCTCTGTTAGTAGTGATGCAGTAGCTTCCAGTGTTAATTTATTATATGCTGAATGGGGTGTTTTTGGTCGACCGACCGGCGCGATATTCCATTTTCGTTGTGTGTTGACCAACTATTTAGGACGACCGACAAACATTCCATCGGATCACTACCGGATCTAACGAACTGATGGGTTGGCATGGACATGGAAACAGACAAGCGCTAGACAGTCAGACACGGCACATCGTTCATCAATGTGTGTAGCTACTTTTGCTTCGAGGGAATTTCTCGAATCGGATCGAATCTTCTGCTCCTTCCTTCGCCCGACGTTTGGGACCAGTAAACAATGAATTGTTTAGTGCTTATTTCGGTCGTGATATTTCGGATGAAATTTGATGAATGCCAAAGTGTAGGTGGAGGTGGGATTCATTCTGAGATAAATTCATTTTTTTTGTTATTTACTCTACGTATGGTGTTGAGTGTTCACAGTTGCTTTCCTATTGCATTATTAATTTCGATAATTTAATAGAAATGCAAATCCTGATTCATGAGAAATGATATGATTATCGTAATATGATGGTGAGCTTATAAAGAATCTGATGTTTATGACAATGAGTGTTCATAGTTTATCAGCCTTTTCACATCACAAGTACTGGTACAGGGAAAAAATCCAACTTATTGACCAAAACAAATAGTTCACGGGCACCTAATTTTCCTCTTTTGGTCGAATTCTCATGACATAAACTAGTACAGAATCCCCTGAACTTGTCTCATATATATTTTTTTTTAGTTTTATGTGCGAATCGTCGAAAATGTAGCTACGTGTTAGCTGATTTTCATCAAAAAGCTTATCACAACGTGATGGAGCAAATATTGGCTCAAAATGCAAAGTGCCTCGCCCTTCAAATATAACTCTCTTGGGTTGGTTAGTTACATGTTGGTTACATGTTGTCGAGATTAAACAAATACAGGAAACCTATTTTGACTCTCTATAAAAATCTTCAGCATTCTTATGGAGAACGAAATTTCAACAATTGAGGAGCGTGCCGCGTACGGTGGAATCGCGAAACCGCTGAAGCTCATATAATTGGTTTAAGGTAAAAAAATTCCTAAACAAAAGGTGTGATTGACCATTATTGAATTACCTTTGCATTTGAGTTAAAAAAAATCTGTCCAGCTGATTTTGAATAACCGTTATTCTAATTTGTATTCGAACTTCTTGAACACCCTGTACATTAGACCGCTGCAAGCTTTGTATGGAAATTTCAAATTCTTAAATTTTTACACCTCCCATAACTTTTTTTGGTTATTTTTGTTGCTAGAAATAGCAATACATATTTTGGAAGCGATCCATCCAGTCCTGAATAAGCGCAACGAGTTTTAATTTTGTATGGAAATTTGTTTGGAATAACAAAATTGTTCATTCAAAAATCGCAAGAGATGTTCTGAAAGCTCCAAAAAATATAACTTTGGATGAAAAATGTTCCTTGATTCTTGCAGTACATTTCATGTTAACAAAGTACAAACCTAAATTGTACCCCAGAAAAGAAATTTTTTCATTTTGTTTTCAAATTTTTATTTTATCGTTTTTGACTGCTTATTTGAAAGCTATGAAACAGCAGGATGGAAAGAAATCTCAAAAAACTGCTTTCAACTTATTTGCAAGAGAATTTATTGATTTATATAGCCTTTGCAAAAATATTTCATGCAATTATTAACAACTCTAGCAAGCAAAGTCAGCCAATTTTGTATACTTTTCAATGGATTCAGATTTTTTTTATTTTGAAATGGTTATAACTGTTTTCATGAAATTCTTAGGGCTTGTGATATAGCTCAGTTAGCAAGTCTGTTGCCTCCTGAGCCGATGTCCGCGAGTTCAAGCCCAAGAGTAAACATCGAACACAGTTGTACCGGATAGTTTTTCAATAACGATCCGCCAACTGCAACGTTGATAAAGTCGCGAATGCCATAATGATGGTAAAACGACTATAATCGAAACAAAAAAATAATATAAATGAAATTCTTAGCTGCTTGTCATGCTAGCAAAAAATGAAGCTCAAGAATAGTCAAAACCAAAATTTAAAGACTAACTTCATTTCAAGCTTATTTGAATTTTCTGGATGATTTAATGTGCAAAATTTTTATCTTTCATACAAATTTCCATACAAAATTGAAACGCGTTGCGCTAACTCAGGAATCAACCAAATCATCTCAAATTTTACAGCGATGTTTAATGACTTTTTTTTAGAAAAAAGCTTGCTTTTCAAAAATTGTGATACAGATCTCTCGTTTTTTTTTTTCTTTTTCGCAAAGTTTGAATGTATGATGAATTAAGAGAAATTTGAGGAAACTCTATTTGTTTTTTAAATCAAAAAATTGACTTTTTTCAAAAAATGCATTTGGACCAGTTGGTTCCATTTTTGACAAAAACATTATCAATTGCTTTTTAAACATAAAAATATGCACTTTTTCAATTTTTTCCCAGACAAAATGTTATCCGCATTGTTTAATAATTTCACACATTTTTAAAATTTGTTTCACACATTAATTGCCAAAAATGGAAGCTGGCAAACTGGTGTGTGATTTTACACACTTTGCAGCTCCTTATTTTTTACATTATCTGAATTGACGGATAAAGAAAAAGTGTGTGGAATCAGCTAAGTTTAATAAGTTGTAATGTATTTTTTCCAGGTTCTGGATCTGGAAAAAAGCACTTCTTTTTTCCTCAAAAGTACGCATTTTCTTAAATAAATTTTCATGAAGAATAGTTTCGTACTTCCTATGGTGTTAATTTTCCACCAAAAAAGAAATCTCCTTATCATCTTCACAGAAATATTTAAACAAAAACATCTTGATTCTCAAGTGACGAAAACATTATAATTTTCAAGCCCCACGAAATAAGCTTTAATGATCTTTGAATCATCTTGATCTATAATGTACGCACTGCAACATGATATGCACATTGTTCCTCAATTTTCAACATAATTATGTATTTGATTTTTCACTCAAATCACTTTTAAAAAGCGTTTTTACTTTAATTTGTTGACTCGGGGCGAACAGAGCACAATTAATCGAGGCAAGATAAGCGTTTTCTGCCGTGGAATCTAGCAATGAATTCAACTTGATGTAGTCAATTGAATGATAGAGCTACAGCTTGGCTAGTTTCATCTTACATAAAAACACCAATTTTACCTTGTGTTAAAAGTTTTATTCGATCTAGAGTGTCAGTCCCAGGATTTCCCGGCCGGGAATTCCCGGGAATTTGAAAAATTCGGGAATTCCCAATTCCCGCCAATCATAGTTTAATTCCCGGGAATTCCCGACATGTATGAAATTTTTCTCTGGAAAAGCCTGACAGCCTCCGAAACCATTCATTTTGAAAATGTAGTCATACAAAACTCATTGACTCACATTCCATACCGTTTTCATAAAACGAAAACCCCCAACACTTCAAAAAATATCTGAAAAATCGCGCAGCTTGTAGGCAAATTGTGTTTTCTTGAAAGTAACTGGCTTTGAAAGCCAGAAGAATCTCAAAACTTAAAAATGAAGAAGACATCGTTTTTTTATATGAAGAGCAAATGTGAGAAGTGTTCAGAAAAAGGAAAAAAGGTTGGATTAATCGAACAAATAAAAAGATTTTTTATCAACCCCTAATTCCATGAATGAATTCTTCATTTCAAGTTATTTTATAATTCGTTTGACTGCTTATAATTTATCATTGTGGAGAACAGTTTGATTAAATTCCCATATTTCCTGGGATGCTAGGAATTCCCGGGGAACAGGCCATCAGATTTCACGATTCCCGGGAACGAGAAAATGGCCGGGAAATGGACACTCTAGTTCGAACTGAATTTCGCATTTTTTTTTTCTTTGAATAAAGCTGTTGTACAAATTCTTCTGTTGCTCGATTTTCTTAATTTTCTATGAATATCACATACTTTGGAGGTGCTGTAGTACTTTTGTGACTTTTGTACCATACAAACTGGAAAACTCGATTTTTTATTTTTCTTTCTTTTCATATTCTAAAAAAAAGTCGGATAAGGCTATATACTAAGGTTGCCAGAATTTTTTCCACTCCCATCCGGGCCTAGCAATTCCGGGCATTTTTTCAAAAAAACCTGGCAAAATCCGGGCATGGATTTAAATTTTTCAAATCCAAAAACCGGGCAAAAACCGGGCAAAATTTAGGTGTTATTATATATAAAAGCAAAGAAAAAATGCAAAAAAAATGAAATTAATATTTTATTAATGTAATTGCAGACTTACAAAAACATTTTGGAACACTTAAATATTTAAAGGTTTAATAAAGTAAATCAGCGAAATTATTTGAAACAACCGTTGAAAATATCCATACCGTAAATCGATTTTGCCGAAACTTACTCAAAAACTTTAAATTTTTTTTGGTTTCTTTGTGAAAATTGTGAAAAAATCCGGGCAATATCCGGACTTTTTTCACGATATCCGGGCAACCGGGCCGGACCGGACTTTCTCGAAATTTGGCATCAAATATCCGGGCAAACCCGGATAAAACCGGGCAATCTGGCAAGCTTACTATATACGGTCGTTAATATTGACGACAAATTGGCCTCAGTCATAACTCGAAAAAAGAATCGCTTTTGGCCTCTCCAGTTATTTTAGGCTGTAATCAGTATGATCGAAACACAAAAAAACAAAAGAAATCCATAAAAAATGTTCAATTTTACAATGCGCTCATTTTGTCAATTGAAAACAAAAAATGGTTATTTGTTTAAAATTTCCAAGCGTATAGCAATAAAACAGTTGATATTCCAAAACAAACAAAAGGGTTTTATATTATTACACGTAGGGGAGATGAGGGCATAACGAGCACCCAGGGCATAATGAGCACTCCTTTTTTCTGCATAAGTACGTATTTTCTTAAACAAATTTTCATAAGGACTTGTTTCGTACTACCCATAGTATTAATTTTTCACCAAAAATGAAATATCCTTCTCATCTTTACAGAAATAATAAATAATAACCAGCTAGGTTCTCAAGTGACGAAAATATTATAATTTTTGAGCACCACCAAATAAGCTTTTATGACCTTTAAATCATCTTGATCTGAAATGTAAGCACTGCAACATGATCTACACATTGTTTCTCAATTTTCAACATCATAAAACTTTTGATTTTTCACTTTAATCTCTTCAACTCAAACGTCAAATCCGTATTGCTGTACGGGTGCGAAACTTGGTGCACATATGCAGTGACGACGCGAAAACTGCAAGTATTTGTAAACCGCTTCCTGCGGAATATCATCCGCGCTTGGTGGCCTGGCAACTGGATCTCGAATGAGGAACTACATCGCCGGTGTCATCAAAGGGCGCTAGAAATCGAGATTCGGGAACGTAAGTGGAGATGGATTGGGCACACGCTGCGAAAAGATGAGAACGAGATTTGCAGAGAGGCGCTAGATTGGAATCCAGAAGGTCACTGAAGAAGAGGCAGGCCCAGAAACTCGTGGCGGCGAAGCCTAGCCGCTGAAATCCGAACTGTCGACGAGAATCTTGACTGGGACCAGGTGAAGACGCTGTTTCCGGATCGTCAACAGTGGAGGTCTTTTACCACGGCCCTATGCACCGGAGGATCGGCGCGGGATCATTAACTAACTAACTAACTTTAATCAATTTTAAAACGCTTTTTTACTTCAATTTGTTCACTCGAGGCGAACAGAGCACTATCAATGAAGGCATAATGAGCATTTTCTGCCGGGGAAGCTAGCAGCGAATTCAACTCGATGAAGTCAACTGAACAATAGAGCTACAGCTTGGCTTGTTTCGTCTGTCGATTTGGCCTATTTGTAAGGTGTCGGAGAGGTAATCAGTAGACTCGAGTTCGATTCCTATTCGAGGGGATATTTTTTGGATATACCATTCATGATTGATTTTTTTTATTGTTACATTATACGGCTAATAGCATCAAAGCATCATCCGTCAAACAAAACACCAGAAACATAATGTATGAGCATTCTTTGAATTCTTTGAATTCCACAATCAGACCTAGATTATTTTGTTATTGCTTTGTTTGATGAATCTATGCCTCATCGTTTAGTGCAATCATGATCATGAATGATAAATGAAAAAAAAAATCACCTCAACCTGGAATCGAACTCGAGCCTACTGATTACCTCTCCGACATCTTACCAATAGGCCCAATCGTCAGATGATACAAGTCAAACTGTAGCTCTATTGGTCAGTTGACTTCATCGAGTCGAATTTGCTGCTAGAATCCCCGGCAGAAAACGCTCATTATGCCTTCATTAATGGTGCTCATACTGCCTCGGGGGGTTTCTCATTATGCCTCTACAGTGAAGGCTTTCCAGCTTTCGGCAAAAATTTTTAAAATGCATTTTTAAACTTTTCTATCTACTTTTTCAAGTTTCATCCAATTAGGCAATAGACTATTTGAGTGTCTGAACACGAAACAATGATGTAATTCACATATTACAGCTGTTCTCTATGGTTAAATAAGCGTTTTCCTTAAGGTGGCCATTATGCCCCCATCTCCCCTAGGTACATTTTATAATTTAAACAAAACTATGCCTACTATAGACTACTCTAGTAACTGCGGTCGAACAAAGTGTAACCTTTACCTACACTTAGACCGCTGCAAAAAATTACCTTTGGCTCCCATATGTTTGTTCGTTGCCTTTTAGGTCACCAAGCAGCAGTATAAAATTAGAGAAGATTCGGTTGATTCCTGAGTTAACGCAACGCATTTCAATTTTGTAAGGAAGAAGAAATTTTTACACATTAAATCATCCAGAAAATTCAAAAATGCTTGAAATGAAGTTGATCTTTAATTTTGAGTTTTGACTATTCTCAAGCTTCATGTTTTTGCTAACATGACAAGCAGCTAAGCAATTTATGAAAAAGTTATAACCATTTCAAAATTAAGAATCTGAATCCATTAAAAGATATTTAAATTTGGCAGATTTTCTTTGCTAGAGCTTTTAATAATGTCATGAAATGTTTTTGCAAAGGTTATATAAATCAATAAATTCCCTGTCTATGCAAAGCAGTTTTTTGAGATTTTTAATTCTCATCCTACGGTTTCACAGCTTTAAAAAAAATCAAAAACGCTAAATTTAAAAAAAAAATGAACAAAACATTTTTGTATAACATCGAATATCTTTTCTGAGGCACAAGTTAAGTTTGTGCTTTGTTCACATGAACTGTTTGAGTTAAAAATATTTAGTTCGTACTATATGAATCGAGGGATATTTTTTATTCAAAGTTATATTTTTTGGATCTTTCAGTACATCGCTGGCGATATTTGAATGGAGTATTTTGTTTACCCATACAAATTTCCATACAAATTTAAAACTCGTTGCGCTAATTCAGAACTGGATGGATCGCTTTCAAAATTTGTATTGCTATTTCTGGCAGCAAAACGACCAAACACAGTTATGGGAAGTGTAAAACATAAGAACTTGAAATTTCCATACAAACCTTGCGGTGTACTGCACACAACGCTCATTAGACCGATTGTCCTCTACGAGAACGTGACGTGGATATTGCTCGAGGAGGACATGCGAACACTCGGAGTATTCGAGCTTAAAGTTTTGAAAATCTCTTTCTTAAATTTAACGTATAATCATGCGACATATTCTTTAGATACTTCTAAAATCATAAGAAATCAAAATATGAGAACCTAACTAGATATCGTTTTTGTACAAGGGAAAAATGCCGAAATGTGGTATGAAAAAGTGTCGTATAAAGGACTGAAACTTTTTGCTTAAGTGGTGTTCGTGTAGAACTTACTGGAAACATTGAAATTTGTGAAATGTTATACGCTGCAGGCTAAAATTGACCCTAGAGGTCGCACAAGGTCTCATGAAAAATTTGGGCTAAATTTCATAAGGTCCAGTATGCGAAATTTGTAATTCTGCCTGAACTAAGGCTATGATCATTTATTATCCGGGCACTTTATTTCGGTGATAGCTACGTTAATAGAGCTCGGATATGCAAAACTTTAGTAGCGTTGTGTTGGTTATGAAAAGGAATATCTTACCTATTTTTGATAGATTTTTAAGTTAATGTGTGTTTGAGATATTTAGGATGCAAAAACACACGGTAAAAATAATTTTGCACAAATTTGCTCCTTTTGCGCATTTTGCGCCTCGAAAATTCTTCATAGTTGACTTAAAAGCTCATGAATTGTTAAGAAGTGTAAGGAGCCACTCTAGGATCCACACGAAGTTCAAACCAACCATCGGAGTGCAACCCTTGATTTTAAATATGGTAAAAAGTCTATGGTGATTAGGGATAACTGAATGCAGACTTTTTAAATAATGCAAAAAAATTCATTTCCGGCGGTCAAAAAGTGTTGCCTGACTAGTAGACAGCAAGTAAATAAAACTAATAATGATCAGTTCCAAATATCGCAATCTGTGCATCCGGTTTTAACGCAATATGTCAGATGTGTTCTGATGGACAAAAAAATTTATGTTAAAACCGGATTTAAGAGATCAAATTCTTCGAGATGCCTACTCATGAAAATGTTTCAACCAGATTCCAATTGCTTTTTCCAGATGAGTTGATGTAAAATATCGTGATTTTGCAAAGGTTATGCTTCTGTGGTAAAAAAAATAAATCAATACATGACTGAAAAAAGTGTCAAATATAAAATTTTTTTTTTGAAAAAGATAGAGTATTTCTTGAAATAATTGGTAAATATTTTTTTTATATTTTTACATTAAATGTCATATTAACATCTTCATTTCCTTCATAGAAAGTTTTTCGATCAAATGAATAGTTTTTAAAATACACACGTTTGTAACTGCCCGGATTCTAAATGATCATAGTCTTACCATACTCTCCGAACCACAATGTTAATATTTCACAGAAATTAGAAAAATTAAAATACTTTCCAATCCGACGCATAAAAATGGTACATACAGTGAGCAAAACAAGAATAGTACCACTATGTGTTTTGCTTGTTAAAATATGAATGAAATTTTCTTCAACAATTTGTTTTGAATTATTCAACGGATAAATCAAGCGTAAGTTTTGGACATAGCAATTGGCGTTGAGGACAAAAAATGTGAAAAATTGTGATGTAATTCTTCACCAAACTACCTACTTTCTTCATTAAAATGACGTGAAATGATGGAACGAACATTCTGGGTTTTTTTGAGCCAGAAAAAACAGGTTGGAATTCAAAAAAATCTTTTAAAACCTTTGAAAACCTTTGGAATTCTAGAAAACTTCTTAAAATGCAGTTATCTGTTCAAATAGTTCGTAGAAGCATTATTATTCACTTTTACACTGTAAATTTTTAGAAATAATTTAGTTTTTGTTGATAAACACAAGTGGTATTATTCTCATATCGCACTTTTTTTTCATATTTTTGGTCCTCAGCGCCAATTGCTACGTCCAAAAAAAGTAAACTTATGTTTGTTTTATCCGTTAAACAATTCAAAACAAATTTTAGAAGAAAATTTTGGTGATTAAAAATCATTCATATTTTAACAAGTAAATCACATGGTGGTTGGAGATTTTTTTTTTTATATTACTGAAAATGTAGTTTTAAAGTTTTAAAATATCCGTTTTTTTTATCTAAGACTCACAAAAACACCTCTCCTCATTGAATGGTAGCGTTTAAAAGCAAATAGGGTGTACTATTTTAAAGTTAAACCATTTCCTTTGTTTAGTTATAGTTTTTGGATATTAAATATGGTCATTTTCTATGAGAAAGCTTGTAAAGAACAAATGGCTCAAAAGCCTATCAAATGGTTAAGTTTAAATAAAAAAGAAAAAAGGAACAGTGGGAGGACCTAGGGAATTACATGAAGGTAAAATTTCATTTGTTATTGAGGACAAAAAATATTTAAAATTTTTATAATTTTTGCCCCTAAATGTATGCAGCAACATTGTCCAATTTTTGAGTATATTTGTTTTTGAAAGAAAACGTTGAAAAGTTCAATTGAGTCCGAACAAGAAATTACTGTTATTGATGTTTTAAGCTTTCTGTGCTAATAATTTTGAAGATGTTGAGATACATTAAAACCCATAGTGGACTGGCTGGGCTCAGTTGGACACAAATATTGCGGAAACTGCCTCGAAGCATTTTTTTATTACTTTAAATTTGCAGTTTATGTATAGAAACACATTTTAATTGACCAACAGTTTAAAATAAATGATTCCTATTGATTTAAAACCCCTTACCTATTAATAATGGTCCAGAACGCATTATAAATTCAAACAAATTTAACTATCAACCAGATTTCAAACATTGTCAACACTCACACACTCGATTGACACCAAGCTATCATCACTATAATTGAATTATTCTGCCATCATGAGTGAGTGGCATAAATTGTATATGTAACTACTAAAAGCATCCATTTTTTTTGTCAACATTTAGCGGTGGACGAAAATTGAGCGTAAAATGATGTGCTTCGAGGGCAAACTGTGGCTGATAAAAAAAAACACACACACAATAACAACATGGTAACGATGTTATAAAATTTATGAAACTAATTAATTAAGCATCACCAACGCATGACTTGGTCGAGCTCAAAAATTGCGCCTCACCTCGCTTGCTCTCACTTCCGTTCGCATTTGTTCAGCTGTCGTCGGCTCTACTTATTGGTTGGTGAAAAATGTGGGCTCATTTATCTTTTCCCGGTCAGTTGTTGCGCTGCTCGTCGTCCTTGCCTTGGTCAACAACAGTTTGTATGTAACTACCTTTCCACCAGCATTACTTATGTACCGTCTACTAGCTATGGGAAGCATGCGAAAATTGTGAATTAAATGTCGGCGCAACGATGAAATGCTGTCAACAATATTTAGCAACGGCAAAGGACGACGCAACCCATGATATGAAAAAAAAACTTTGCTGAAAAAAAAAACGAAACGATTCATAGGGACAAAACAAGCGCGCTGACGAAAAAACTCAAGCACGTGTGAGTTTTTTTTTAGGTTTTCACCATTTTAGCGGTGGTTTTCAAGAGAGACGTGGTCTTCAACACTCGTTTGAGGACAAAGTTGTTCGAATATAAAAAATTAAATATTCTGCTCAACTAGGATAAAAGTTTGTGGTTTTCTATTTTACTAGTTTCCGTCTCAATTAAGCTTTCCACAACGTGGCGTTGAAAATTTTCCTGCAGCCTAACTTTCTGATTGTCGTTTTGGGTACCACACTGTCCACAATCTCGATTCAATCGTGGAACGAGAAGAAAATAATGTTTCCTTTTCCCAGGTGAGCATTTTGCTGCATTAAACCTGTATGGCGACCATCTGTTGCATATGTTTTGCTAGCTCGATTGTTCGATGGAATTATTCATGAGGTGGGTTGGCATACCTACTCAAATAACATTCTTAGAAAAATGATGGTGATGATGTTGATGATAATAATTTGAGTGAGTTGTTCCGTTGCGATTCGATTTTTTTCAGCACTTTATGAATATTTGAATTTTCTGCGATATGTGATTTGATAATGGAATAGGAATAAAATGGTTTAAATGATACTTATCTTATTAAGGCCCATGACAGTGTTCTCACCTGTAAAAATACATATTAGTAAAATGTTAGTTAGGATCAATTTTGTTTTATACATGGGAAAAGCCATTCCATTTTAAAGGTTCATTAAATTGTTTATAAAATTATAGATAGAACAAAAATGGAAAGATTGACAAAATTGGAAAAATTGACAAAATTGAAAAAATAGACAAACTTGACGAAAGTGACAAAATTAACAAAATTGACAAAATTGACAAAATTGACAAAATTGACAAAATTGACAAAATTGACAAAATTGACAAAATTGACAAAATTGACAAAATTGACAAAATTGACAAAATTGACAAAATTGACAAAATTGACAAAATTGACAAAATTGACAAAATTGACAAAATTGACGAAATTGACAAAATTGACAAAATTGACAAAATTGACAAAATTGACAAAATTGACAAAATTGACAAAATTGACAAAATTGACAAAATTGACAAAATTGACAAAATTGACAAAATTGACAAAATTGACAAAATTGACAAAATTGACAAAATTGACAAAATTGACAAAATTGACAAAATTGACAAAATTGACAAAATTGACAAAATTGACAAAATTGACAAAATTGACAAAATTGACAAAATTGACAAAATTGACAAAATTGACAAAATTGACAAAATTGACAAAATTGACAAAATTGACAAAATTGACAAAATTGACAAAATTGACAAAATTGACAAAATTGACAAAATTGACAAAATTGACAAAATTGACAAAATTGACAAAATTGACAAAATTGACAAAATGGACAAAATTGGCAAAATTGACAAAATTGACAAAATTGACAAAATTGACAAAATTGACAAAATTGACAAAATTGACAAAATTGTTAAAATTGTTAAAATTGTTAAAATTGTTAAAATTGACAAAATTGACAAAATTGACAAAATTGACAAAACTGATAAAATTGACAAAACTGACAAAATTGACAAAATTGACAAAATTGACAAAATTGACAAAATTGACAAAATTGATAAAATTGACAAAATTGACAAAATTGACAAAATTGACAAAATTGACAAAATTGACAAAATAGACAAAATTGACAAAATTGACAAAATTCACAAAATTGACAAAATTGACAAAATTGACAAAATTGACAAAATTGACAAAATTGACAAAATTGACAAAATTGGCAAAATTGACAAAATTGAAAAAATTGACAAAATTAACAAAATTGACAAAATTGACAAAATTGACAAAATTAACAGGAATGACAAAGTTGAAAAATTGACAAAATTGACAAAATTGACAAAATTGACAAAATTGACAAAATTGACAAAATTGAAAAAATTGACAAAATTGACAAAATTGACAAAACTGACAAAATTGACAAAATTGAAAAACAGTCTACAATGATGATATTGAACGCTTGCCAAACGCCTGTCAACCTTTCAGCCGTTTTTGAAACTTTGAACTACGAGCCATTTTTGAAGGTATCTTTTTATAATATGCTAGTTTTCGTGACTTACGATGGAATTTAAACTTTTTCAGGTTCACAAAGGCGTGTATTCCATTTTTATGTTCCTGATCAGCGCTCAACAATAATCCTCAAAACATTGGATCAATGGGAAATAACATGCGAGTTTTGAATCGATTAAAAATGTTGCCATTGATTACTTTGCGAGGTACTGCTGCTACAAAATGAAGTAAACTTTGCAATTGTTACATTTTCATATATTCAGATCAGTAACAACTGTGCGTTTAAAAATACATATCTTCTTCTCACTAAGTTACACACAATAAGCTTGTTATGCATCGTATGAATTAACAGTTTAAAATAACTTCAAAAATATATGATTCAAGCGACGGAGATTTTATTTGCATAAGAATTTTTGACCAAAACATTCTGAGCTGCATTTGTGTAAGCTCTTAGAGCGAGTTCCCTGGTTGAGATGAAGTTGGAAATTTCGAAGGTATACCCTAGTCAATTGCGTGTGCCTTTTGGCATTATATGTAGTTGGATATAGAAACTGTCTATCAGAGTTACTTAGCTCTATATTCCACTATAAAACTGATAAAAAGCAACTTTTGGCGAGTATTTCGGCTTTTATGGCTTTTTTTTCATTTAAAGTGAAATTACGGAGCCATCGGTAACATCGGAAGACACCCCTTATGAACCCCTTTCTTCCCTTTGATTACATATTTCTAACAGTTCAGTCGCCGCGTCTATCACGACCCCTTTTCGGCACAATCGGCACATTTAAACTTTGAAAAGTAAAAGGCTTGAGGCCTGGTTGTAAATAAAAAAAAAATGTACCTAGAGTGATTTTCATTTGAACTAGGGGAGATGAGGGCATAATGGCTATAATATGTGAATTTCATCATTGTTTCGTGTTCAGACATTCAAGTAGTCTATTGCCTAATTGGATGAAACTTGAAAAAGTAGATAAAAACGTATAAAAATGCATTTAAAAATTTTTGGCCGAAAGCTGAAAACCAGTCACTGTAGGGGCATAATGAGAACGATGGGCGTTTTCTGCCGGGGAATCTAGCAGCGAATTCGACTCGATGAAGTCAACTGGATAATAGAGCTACAGCTTGACTTGTTTTATCTGACTATTTGGCCTATTGGTAAGGTGTCGGAGAATTGGGGTAACTTGATCATTTTCTTTACATGATATCTTTTGGAAAAAATAGCTAGGAGAGATAAGGGCATAACGAGCACCCAGGGCATAATAAGCACTCCTTTTTTCTACCAAAGTACGTATTTTCTTAAACAAATTTTCATGTGGATTTGTTTCGTACTACTTATAGTATTAATTTTTCACCACAAAAGAAATATCCTTTTCATCTTTATAGAAATATTAAATAATAACCAGCTAGGTTCTCAAGTGACGAAAATATTATAATTTTTGAGCATCACCAAATAAGCTTTTATGACCTTTAAATCATCTTGGTCTAAAATGTACGCACTGCAACATGATTTTCACATTGTTTCTCAATTATCACCATCATAAAATTTTTTATTTTTCACTTTAATCAATTTTAAAACGCGTTTTTACTTAGATTTGTTGACCTGGGCGAAGAGAGCACAATTAATCAGGGCAAGATGAGCGTTTTCTACCGTATAATCTAGCAGCGAATTCGACTCGATGAAGTCAACTGAATAATAGAGCTACAGCTTGACTTGTTTTATCTGACGATTTGGCCTATTGGTAAGGTGTCGGAGAGGTAATCAGTAGACTCGAGTTCCATTCCTGTTCGAGGTGATTTTTTTTTCATTTATCATTCATGATCGATGTATTTTGCAGTAAACGGTGAGGCGTAGATTCATCAAACAAAGCAATAACAGAATAATCTAGGTCTAATTGTAGAATTCAAAGAATTACAACATACTCATACATTATGTTTCTGGTGTTTTGTTTGACGGATGATGCTACTAGCCATACAATCAAAAAAATCAATCATGAATAGTATGTGCAAAAAAATCCCCTCGAACAGGAATCGAACTCGAGTCTACTGATTACTTCTCCGACACCTTACCAAGAGGCCAAATCGACAGATGAAATAAGTCAAGCTGTAGCTCTATTATTCAGTGGACTTCATCGAGTCGAATTCACTGCTGGATTATACGGCAGAAAACGCTCATCTTGCCCTGATTAATTGTGCTCTCTTCGCCCAGGTCAACAAATCTGTATGTATGTATGTATGTTGGTTATCCACCATGGGTGCACGGATTCACCGCAGTTTTTGCCTAAGTATGATCTCACATGCATCTTTTAACTAAATATTTCGACAGTTCTTCAATGCAACGTGCACCATACCCGGACCCCATGGCTTCGTGTGAACTGTTATCGAGTGAATGTATTGCGTGTAGGTGTCAGTATATATTGGAAGAAAGAATCAATCAGATACACAGCCAGTTAAAAATTTACACCATTTTCAATGTTGTATATTTACCACAGGTATTCCGGCATCCGTGTATATACCTGGCCAGCTGGCACCTGACTGAACTTTCTTATTTATATAAAAGAAAATTAATTTATCGTTGTATAACATTTAACAGGAACAATCTCACCAAGTACTCGCTATCGATTCCAACTCCTCTCGCATGTTATCGCAAACACCCACAATCGTCGAACGCGAATTTAAACTTTTTCGCATTTCATCACTGATTTTCTTAAAAAAAAATGAACTAT
Source organism: Uranotaenia lowii (assembly GCF_029784155.1). Taxonomy (NCBI): domain Eukaryota; kingdom Metazoa; phylum Arthropoda; class Insecta; order Diptera; family Culicidae; genus Uranotaenia; species Uranotaenia lowii. The sequence continues at coordinate 266,180,163 of NC_073692.1, forward strand.
TCCTTTTCGCACTGCCCCATTCCCCACTTCAGAGAGCCTTTGAAGGGCAAACACAACTGATTTCATGTGCACATGAGAAACCCCACTTCCCTTCGCTAACTCCATTTAGATTTTTCGCTTTCAAATCCACGAAAATTCATTCACCAAAATCGAACTTTCAGCTTCTCCTTTCTTCTCTTTAACCCTCCCACTCGCGCACAATCACTTGAACCCATTCAAATGAAATAAAAGAGATGAACGATTTTTTAGAACATCGATCTCACAAACGGCCAGCGCTTGCTTTGCTCTTCGCCCAGGTCAACAAATCTAAGTAAAAACGCGTTTTAAAATTGATTAAAGTGAAAAATAAAAAATTTTATGATGGTGATAATTGAGAAACAATGTGAAAATCATGTTGCAGTGCGTACATTTTAGACCAAGATGATTTAAAGGTCATAAAAGCTTATTTGGTGGTGCTCAAAAATTATAATATTTTCGTCACTTGAGAACCTAGCTGGTTATTATTTAATATTTCTATAAAGATGAAAAGGATATTTCTTTTTTGGTGAAAAATTATTACTATAAGTAGTACGAAACAAATCCACATGAAAATTTGTTTAAGAAAATACGTACTTTGGTAGAAAAAAGGAGTGCTTATTATGCCCTGGGTGCTCGTTATGCCCTTATCTCTCCTAGCTATTTTTTCCAAAAGATATCATGTAAAGAAAATGATCAAGTTACCCCAATTCTCCCCTACATACGCAGATAATATATTTCCAAAATCATTTTCCTTTAAATGATTTCTATTTAAGTCTAAAATATTTTTATTTTTTATTGAGTTTTTGTTTTGAAAGGAAGTATCCCTTTGATTGCATATCTGGTAAAAGAAGTTAGAAGAACGTTTTAGACGTTTCAGTTGATGAAAAAATGTTGGCATTCCTAAGGTTGCTGTCGGTAAGATGCTCGGAAATTTTGTATTCCGTGGGATTTAGAGGAATGCTAAAGATTTAATTTTGATTTTAACGTCATTCATTTAGACATTCTCGCGATGAAAAGCGCCCGGCAAACAGTCCAGAACATCGCGAGAATGCAAGAATTGAAGGAAGATTTTTATTGTTCTTCTTTATCTTCCCTGTCGAACCGATAAAATGGAATAGAGCTTAAAATGAGAAATTCCTCCAAAGAGAGAGAAGTTGATTTTGACTCTGGTTACTCACCTTATTATATACACCAGCGCTACTTAACTCGTTTTCTATCACCATCACAATAATGCCGAACATGCCCATGACGAGGGCGTAATCACTGATCCGTTTCCGCTTCTCGAAGAGCGCTTTCCGCCGGCCAAGCCGATAGCCGACATTCGGTTTCTGCTTCTGACTGCCTCCGCCGGGACCTCCTGGAGCAGTGCCGGGACCTTTACAGACGCCGCCACCCAGGCCTCGCTCCTCCATGTACCTTGATGATAACATTCATTAATTTGGTTGGTATTGCGCCGAGGGAAATTTTTGGCTTCGAACACGAACACGAAGGACAACAGCTAGTTTTTTTTTGGTTTTTACGACAATAAGTTTAAAAGGGGAGGGGATATTTTGTCTTTTCTTTTTTTTTGGTTGGTAGTTGGTGGTTGGTGGTGGTTGGATTCGTGGAGTCGTTTCTGGAGCGCCTTGATTCAGATTAATAGCTTTTTGATCTGGTCAAAGTTCAATTAAAGGCTCGCCTCTAGGCGTTGGTCCACGAATTAAACCAAATCGCCTTCCGGTTTGGTCTTTCCGAAATCTTTGGGCGATTGGATCGAGGTCGGTTCAGCGTGCATGTTAGGCAGTTTGGTTTTGGTTCGGTTCTCGATTAAGTTTTTTTTTCGTTCGGGTTGGGATCACACACAAAACACACGGAAGGGGACGCACACACAGAGTGAGTGAGAGAAAGTTACAGAAGAAGAGAGAAAGAGTGTAACAACAGAGTCATGATGGGGGAACTAATTACCTGGGATACTCTGAGTGTACGCCCACGAGCGCGATTCCGGCTTCTTCTGTGCATGCAGCCGATACTGTTTCCCGATTTCCGGCGCACGGTGTTTTCATCGAACCGGGAATCGACAGTGTGGACACAGGCTTTCGGAGCTGAAATTGGAGAAGAAGAGAAAGAGGCGGGAAATAATCCCAGATTAGAATCATTGATCAAAGTTGCAACATTTTGGCGATAATAATCTTGATAAGCCAGCTTGTTCCAGTCGACGAGGCCGAGAAATGGCAGCAGAAAAGCAAAACAACTTGAGCGTTGAAACATCCTCACCCTAATTGATACTAGAGAAACCGACGGATTTCATTATTTCTTTTTTGCTCCCTTCGAAGGCCCTGTTGTGGGCGACCAAGTAAACATAATCGAATGGTACTTAAGATACCGTAAAGCCACCCCGAAGAAGCAACAAAAAAAAAGGCGGAAGGCAGTGCCAAGAAATAATCGGAAATACAAAATCCCCGGGAGATTATCGACGAACTCATTAATTTGTGGAGCGGTTTTTCCCTAAGCCCGTTATTAATTTTAGTTCCTCATGGTAGATTGATTTTTAGGAAATGGATTCCGGAAGATAATTTTTAGGTTAACTTTCGCAAATTGCCAATTCAGCCAAAATCGATTTGATGAAAGCTATCGATTTATTCGGTAAAGCGATAAGAATGTTTCTAAAATTTTTTCCATAAAAGGTTACTTAAAATGCCAAACCTCAGTGTTAAGAGTTAAACATATAAATAGCAGTTTAAGCCAATGAATATTGAATATTTGTAGATGGGCGGCAAAAAGCGCAACCCCAAGATTTTAGTAATTTTAGTAATTTAAGTAATTTTTGTAATTTTTGTAATTTCTGTATTTTTTGAAATTTCTGTAGTTTTTGTAATTTCTGTAATTTTTGTTATTTTTGTAATTTTTGTAATTTTTGTAATTTTTGTCATTTTTTTTTTTTTTGCATTTATTTAGGACCTTTTTTGGCATTCGGGTCCCTGATGTTTTAAAGTTACAAAGTAATGTTAAATTTTATCGTACAATTGGATTGATTTTAAATATTCTAACACTGTTGTTGCTCTTTCTTTGTCGTCTGCTAATGCCTCTCGAAGGTTACCCGGTACACCGTGACTGATCCGTTCCTCTTCCAATTGTGGGCACATTGCGATGATATGTTTCACGGTTAATACTTCGTTGCATCTGTGACATAATGGACGGTCAACTCTGTCCAGAAGGTACGAGTGTGTAAGTAATGTGTGTCCGATGCGTAAACGTGCTAGGATCACGTCATCTCGTCGATTCCCCAATAATGCAGCTTTGAATGGAAGCACAGTGTTTTTCACTTCGCGTAATTTATTGGTTAGGTTTGAATGCCACTGCATCTGCCATCGGTTAATGAACTGTGCCTTGATGATTTCCCGTGTTTCCTTGATGTCTATAATCTGGTTTTCATCCTCTGGCAGTTCCAAAGCCTTTTTTGTTTCAATGTCTGCTCTCTCATTTCCCGGAATCCCGATATGACTGGGGACCCAGAAAATAACTATTTCTGATCCCATCTCGATTGTAATTTTTGTAATTTTTATAATTTTTGTAATTTTTGTAATTTTTGTAATTTTTGTAATTTTTGTAATTTTTGTAATTTTTGAAATTTTTGTCATTTTTGTAATTTTTGTATTTTTTGTAACTTTTGTAATTTTTGTAATTTTTGCAATTTTTGTAATTTTTGTAATTTTTGTATTTTTTGTAATTTTTGTAATTTTTGTAATTTTTGTAATTTTTGTAATTTTTGTAATTTTTGTAATTTGTGTAATTTTTGTGATTTTTGTAATTTTTGTAATTTTTGTAATTTTTGTAATTTTTGTAATTTTTGTAATTTTTGTAATTTTTGTAATTTTTGTAATTTTTGTAATTTTTGTAATTTTTGTAATTTTTGTAATTTTTGTAACTTTTGTAATTTTTGTTATTTTTGTAATTTTTGTAATTTTTGTAATTTTTGTAATTTTTGTAATTTTTGTAATTTTTGTAATTTTTGTAATTTTTGTAATTTTTGTAATTTTTGTAATTTTTGTAATTTTTGCAATTTTTGTCAATTTTTGTAATTTTTGTCAATTTTTATATTTTTTGTCAATTTTGTAATTTCTGATATTTTTGTAATTTTTGTAATTTTTGTAATTTTTGTAATTTTTGTAATTTTTGTAATTTTTGTAATTTTTGTAATTTTTGTAATTTTTGTAATTTTTGTAATTTTTGTAATTTTTGTAATTTTTGTAATTTTTGTAATTTTTGTCAATTTTTGTAATTTTTGTCAATTTTTATATTTTTTGTCAATTTTGTAATTTCTGTTATTTTTGTAATATTTGTAATATTTGTATTTTTTGTAGTTTTGCCATTTTTTGCAATTTTTGTAATATTTGTAATATTTGAAATTTTTGTAATTTTTGTAATTTTTGTAGTTTTTGTAATTTTTGTAATTTTTGTAATTTTTGTAATTTTTGTAATTTTTGTAATTTTTGTAATTTTTGTAATTTTTGTAATTTTTGTAATTTTTGTAATTTTTGTAATTTTTGTAATTTTTGTAATTTTTGTAATTTTTGTAATTTTTGTTATTTTTATCATTTTTGTAATTTTTGTAATTTTTGTAATTTTTGTCATTTTTGTCATTTTTGTCATTTTTGTCATTTTTGTCATTTTTGTCATTTTTGTCATTTTTGTCATTTTTGTCATTTTTGTCATTTTTGTCATTTTTGTCATTTTTGTCATTTTTGTCATTTTTGTCATTTTTGTCATTTTTGTCATTTTTGTCATTTTTGTCATTTTTGTCATTTTTGTCATTTTTGTCATTTTTGTCATTTTTGTCATTTTTGACATTTTTGACATTTTTGACATTTTTGTCATTTTTGTCATTTTTGTCATTTTTGTCATTCTTGTCATTTTTGTCATTTTTGTAATTTTTGTAATTTTTGTCATTTTTGTCATTTTTGTCATTTTTGTAATTTTTGTAATTTTTGTAATTTTTGTAATTTTTGTCATTTTTGTCATTTTTGTCATTTTTGTCATTTTTGTCATTTTTGTCATTATTGTCATTTTTGTCATTTTTGTCATTTTTGTCATTTTTGTCATTTTTGTCATTTTTGTCATTTTTGTCATTTTTGACATTTTTGTCATTTTTGTCATTTTTGTCATTTTTGTCATTTATGCCATTTTTGTCATTTTTGTCATTTTTGTCATTTTTGTCATTTTTGTCATTTTTGTCATTTTTGTCATTTTTGTCATTTTTGTCATTTTTGTCATTTTTGTCATTTTTGTCATTTTTGTCATTTTTGTCATTTTTGTCATTTTTGTCATTTTTGTCATTTTTGTCATTTTTGTCAGTTTTGTCACTTTTTTTATTTTCTTTATTTAAAACTGTTTAAAAGCTGTACGATTTTGAATGCCCAAACTGAACTCAGAATGTTTTTTTTAAATCATTTGTAAGTTTATATTTGCTACCAATTTAAATGTGAAAAAAGACAGATCAACCAGATTTAAGTTTCATTTTCGCAAAATCATGGCATTCAGTAGATTTAGTTTTTGGTAACCTTATTTCATTCTTACAAATGATAGAGAATTTTATATTGATCATTTCATCAGAACATCTCAAGACTCCTAAATCAACAACTTTTTGTCAAAATTATATATCTGAAAATAGGACGGAAAATCAGTCAATGCGTGTTTTGGTATCTTTTCTTGAAAAAGAGAATGCTCAGTTTGGGACGTCATAATTTTTTCTCGCTACTCCTATCGCTTAGCCGTTTTTGGGTAAAGTTGTAGCCAGAAAATTTTCCAGCAAGCTTCATGCATTGGAATTTCATTTGCATCGCGTGAGAATAAAATATTTTAGATATCATGTAGATATTTTTTTTAAATATAATTTTAACAAGTTATCATTATATGTTGTCAAAATGATGATAACACAGTTTCTTATATCTTAAACTAGTTTTTGGAGGTTTTTCGGTTGTAATGGAAAATTCAAAAAAATATCTACAGATTAACAAATTTTAACATTTTTCGATGCCATCAAAAACTTTAACCAGTATGACTAATTGGTGTAATGACAGGATCTTATACTTTATATTGGTTTAATTTTTTTTTATCCAACACTGTTAGTTTTTAAAACACTTTTCGTACAACCTTCTAATATTTTAAAATTAATCTTTTTATAATTTGTTTTCCTGTTATGGGTAAGATTTGATCAAATGAAATTAAAACTTTTGATGCGTGTTAACATAAGTTCGTGAACATAAGTTTATTAGAAGCCATTGAAGTTTGAAAGCGTTGCATGATATTCCAGTTGACGGTATTATTGTTGGGGACCAATAACTTTAGATAGATAACAATTTCAAACCTAAGTGTAAATATAACAATTGCCGCTATATACTGCGAAAAACTAAACTCTTAAAAATTTCCCTCCGGTTTATCGTTTCTCCACGAGGCATTGCATTCAATTAGCACGGGCCGTTTCATTCATACAACAGATTCATTTTTTTTTCGTGCGCTGAAACCAAACACAAACGGAAGCGGAAATTTTGGATAATCCTGTGTAACTTTGACGCGGGTACACGAAACGCAAAAGGAAAAGCGTACAGTATCAAAAAATCGTTTCTACGACCCTGAGCTTTACGGATTTCATCCTGCAGCCCAACTACGACGAGATGGTCGGCCGGCAAAAGTCTGCCTAAACAGACATCCACATGGAATGAACAATTTATTCTTTCCCAGGCTTTGTTTTGGTTTTTTTTTCGAGCTGGGTGATTTTTTTTTGTTTGTTTCCTTGCCTGCGATGGATTTTTCATCCGCTTCGGAAAACTTTGAAACGTAACATGAAATCGGATCCTGGAAATTCGCTGCGGTTTCATTCAACGGACGCATCAATGCGTAAGAGGCAACCAGAGAAAAAAAATCAACTTTCTTTGCACAATTCAGCAGCAAACCACTAACATACCCACGAGAGAGATTTAGCAAATGCAGCCACAAGTCCGTTGTTGGAATGGTTAGGAAAGAGCAGAAATTCTAGCGCTTTATAATCCACACTGAAAGCTGTCTTAATCGGAAACAAAGCATTCAAAGTCACGAAATTACTCCAACTTGCGTCATCGGAAGACTAGTGATTCTCCAAAAGATAGGTTATCTTTTAATTTCTTTTTAAGTAGGGGAGTTGGCTGGCGATAGAAAAGTTGCGTCCTTATTTTTAATCACGGATTAACGATCATATTTTCGTCTAAATCGAATCATTGGAAGAATGACAAGTTTTTTTTAATGATCACTTTCCACCCTTATGAGATTTTATTCTGCGATCTTGAGAATTCTTATGAGAAGTACCGTCAAGCAGGCATCATGCAACAGCGGGATTGGATGTAATATTTGTATACCATAACCAATACCATTATTCCACTTTTATTCAAGTTGAATTTAATAAAGCTTTAACTGAATGAATACGAAATGATCAGAACATAGTTTTTAATAAATTAATCTTGTTTTTCAAAGTCTTAGATTCTCATAGAAAATATTAAAAATGAAGCAATAAATGAAGCAATTTTAACGTTTTTCAATTCCGTTATTACGGATTGGCTCAAGGATATCACCTACAAACTGTATATTGGTAAGTTTCTTATATACCAACACTGTTAGTGTAAAAATATTTTTTGGACTATCACAAATTTTTTTTTATTGATATTTTTATGTTATGTTAATTGGTTTGCATCACGTGTTTGTTAATATCAAAATAATTTAATTTTATATGTTCATTGACACGTGCGGCGAGATGAAACGCTAGGTAGAAGAATTTGTAAAGACATGAAGAATAGGCGGATAGGCAAGCATCAGATGAGCTTCGTAGGATAAAGTTTGGATAGGTGTTGAAACTGTAAGTCTAGAGCATTTTTTTATTGGAAAGCATGAAAGTGTGGTGGTACGCCTTTGCCGTACAACAGACTACTCTGTATAGGAAGCGTGATCGACTTTTGATCAACACATTCCTAAACACAGCAGGCCAGTTGGATTGTGTACTGTCAATACACAGTCTGGCAAATTTATCATCAACTAATATCAAAATATCATTCATCCAAACAATGTTTTATAATTTCGACAAGAAGAATTTTCTGTAGTATTTTTTACCCCTGAATGTTTGTAACCTGTGGAGCTGCACACATTTAGGTGTAAGCATTATTATCAAAATTATGCTAACTTAAAAACAAGAATTCAGACGGGTGAAATTATAATGTTAACAAACGCAAAAATGTGTTGTTACACAATTATATTTAACCATCTTTCACGGTTAGGGTCTACAGGGTCCGGCAATTGAACTCCTACATTACTTCAACAGTAATTATTTCGTTGCACTCGAATCAGTCTTGAACGATCCCTCGACGCTTTGTTTACATTAAGTCTTAGCTATCATTGGATGTAGGGGGAAGGTTTCCTAAATGGGCCTATCGGGTTAAATGCACTTATGGCCGTTTGACGAAATGGCTGACAAGACAACGTATCCAATCAATGAATTTCGAGGGTGATACGCTTTGAACATAAGGCAAAAAAGAATTTCATGAATAAACCAACTCAAAAAAATTAAAAAATTCATAAAAGATTTTGATATCTTTTGATGTAATATTTTGACTTTTAAAAATTATACGTAAAGAAGCCTAAAACAAAAAGTAGGGTGGTTTTTGCTTCTTATTCAAATGAACCTTAGAAGTAAAACAAATTTAAGCTTTTATGATGGTTTCATAAGGATGGGAAAGTGGAATAAAAGAGTGTTTTTGTTTGCCCCCATCATGTTTGTGAAAAGCCGCCCCTATAATAACAGGTTAAATAGAATATCATTTATCATTAAAACTTCAAATTTAAGCTCTTATTTACATCTTAAGAGCAAATCGAAGTTCTCAAAACAGATTTTATAAAATTTATCTTAGGAATGAAATTCCTCCATATTATGGCAACCTTAAATTTAGTTTATTATAAAATTAAATTATAATTAAATTATAAAAGACATAGATTTTTATAAAACTTCAGCTTTGTCGTAAGAAAGTTATCAGTTTCTAGCATTTCCAATAAAATTATACGAAAATATTGCCAAAAAAACAGCATTTTTACCTAAAACTTAAAAAGGCGCGTTTAGCCCGCACGTTTTGATGTTCGGCAATTTTGACAACAGTTATAATAAAATCAATTTCTCAAAAACGGAAGGAGATTTAATCATAAAAATTACTCCAATGTATAGAAAACAGATGTCTGCTCATGTGTATATAGTTTTTGTACACATATTCGATGTAATATTTGATTAAATCAGTATTCTTTTTAATAGGCGCATATAGCCCGCTCCTCCCCTAAGAGTTACTTTTGTAATCAGGTGTTACCCGAAAAAATGGATCTCGAACAGAAACGTAGCGCTGTAGATGCCTTGTTCCTAGCTGGCAAACGGCAGAAGGACATAGTTCTGAGCTGTCCGATATAAGTGTGTGCAGAAGTTTTGTATACCATACAGTTAAAAGATACCTGGAGACCGGAAGTGCCAAAAAACGGTATGGTGCGGGACGCCGATCTACTGTCTTAGTGCCACTGGCAGAGGATCTCAACATATCGGATCGAAGTCTCCGTCGGATCCTTAAAGATAAACTTCAGATCAAGCCCTACAAGATCCAAAAGGTTCAAGACCTTACGGTGAAGCAGAATCAAGAACGGGTAAAAAGCAGCGAAGGCGCTGCTGAAGAGGGCCGCGGAAGGGAGGTTGAAGAACATCGTGTTTACCGACGAGAAACTCTTCACTGTACAGCAGTTCGTGAATAAGCAGAACGACAGAGTTTGGTTGCCACACAGATCACGAAGCCGTGTCGACTTGCTGACGGCCACTTGGCGACAGAAACTTGCATCGGTGATGGTTTGGGCCGGAATCACCCGAGATGGCCGGACTCCGCTGGTTTTTGTTCCTGAAGGAGTGAAGATCAACCAAAATACATATCGAGAACTAGTTCTACAGAATGTCGTCGAACCGCGGGCACGTCGACATTTTGGTTCCAGGGATTGGGATTTGCAACAGGGCTCGGCACCGGCTTACAAAGCGAAGAAAGCGACTTTGGATTGGGCAACATTTTCCTGAGTTCATTTCGAGCTCCGAGTGGTCGACGAGTTCGCCGGACCTGAACCCTATGGACTTCGCTGTTTGGAGTATGTTGGAGGTCGAAGTCTGCTCTAAGAAACATGAAGGTGTGGAGGTCCTGAAGCGACATCTCGTGGTAGCGTGGGATAAAATACCACAAGAACACCAGCGGGTCTCATACGATGCGTTTCTCGACCGTCTGCGGCAAGTGGTTAAACTCAAGGGCGAACAAGTCGAACTTTACCAGTAAATTTTGGAAAAGTAATTTGTTTTCAAGAGAAATTGAACGAATTTGAAATAAATAGTTGTTGTTTCGATCAATTTATATGTTCATTTCAATGTAGCACTTCAATTGCCGGACTCTGTACATATATGACGCGAACTGTACCTTTTCAGAATGATATTTAAAGCATGAAATTTTTCTGATTTTTTTAAAAAATAAGATGCTCTACAGTCTCTCATTTTTCAAATTTTTAATAGGATTACCAGTAACATTCCTCAAAAAGCAAGCAATAGCAGGTTGGGTCCTATCATTTTTCAAGAAACCACGACTTTGGGTGTGAAGCAGCAGCATGATATTGACATTACTATTTTGGACACAAAATAATAACTACTGAACCAGTTTTCATCAATTTGTACAATATTGGAATCGTACATATGTCTGTTTAAAAAAATAGTTATGATTTTCATTGTCTTCCACAAGGTCAAAGGTTCCTTTTAATTGGGTATTTTCAACAAAGGTAACTAGTATTGCTGAAGTTATATGGAAAATAATCAATTGATATGATTTGCGATAATTGAGGATAGAGTGTCCATTTCTCGGCCTTTTTAGCATTCCCGGGAATCGGTAAATCTGACGATCCTTTTCTCGGGAATTCTCGGGATCCCGATAAAAATTGAAAATAAAGATTTAACACTCTAGTACATACGAAACCTTATCCATAATTTGTAACTTTTAGGTAGCAGTATTGTAAAACATTTCAAACTATTTTAATATCTCAAATATTCAATAAGCAATGATGAAACCCAGGACCCAAAAACTAAGTACTTAAACTGATAAAATTGCCTGGTTCTTCCGCCAAAAATTTGAATTAATTGAGAGAGATTTTTCACTATCATTAGAAGTTGGTTGGCTAGACTTCAGGTTGTTCATCAAATTTCGTAATTTTTCAGATATCCATCCTTTTGTTCCATGATATGTAATTTCTTTGCAGATAATTTTTCTACTTACTGTCAACAGTTGCGAAACAAAATTTCTTAATCTTAATTAGTCTTGCAAAATTGAAAATTAAGATTCTGTTCGTAGCGTTTCATCTTTGGAATTGTATGGTTTCATAGATTCTTTATCGTTTTACACTTTTACATTAAGTTTTCAAACAAAAATTATTTTTGATCAAATTCAATTGTCACTGGCAGCATTGCTCAGATTGTCAACAAGCAGCACCGTGGGTGACCATCTTTTTCTAGTTTGCATAATCATTTTGCTTTGATTGATTTTTTATGAAATCCGAACCTCCTGGATTTATAGGCAATCGATACTTTGCTAGATAGCTTGACTGTGATTCGTTAAACGTAAGTTGTCTTGATTGTTACTATACTGCCGCTACTTTCATAACAGTCCCATATGCAAAAACAAGCAAGCGAGAAAATCAGGTGTTTCTGTTTCGGAATATGTTTTCAAAATGTGACCACAATTTTCACCATAAACGAAAATCGTTTGATGGAATGAGTACTAGTTTGTCATAATAAATCGTAAGACCTGAAATTTTCGAAATTGGGCCATTGGTAAGGTCGTGAGCACCATTTCTATTCGTTATGGGACTGTTATGCGAGCATATTTAAGATCTTTTCAAATCTACTCGCATAACAGTCCCATACAGAATATGTTTTGCTAACCAAGCTACTATCTAAAACTTTAATATGATCATTTTTGAACTTCTAAATGCAGTTGTCAGAAAAAGGAACATACTTTTGGAAAAATATCGTGAATTTCACATTGTAAGTTGAATATTTTTGCGATTTTTGATTGCATCTGATAGTTTTTCACTCAGAAAGACATTCCATCCTTCTCACTGGCCTGCTTTTGAAAACTAGTGTGAATAATTCGATATCAAGTGTGTTGAATCTTTTTAAAATGATTCAAAGTAATAAACCAAAGACTATTTCTCCGAAAAAAAACATTGAAAATTAACTAAATTCGTGGTATTGCATATATGGGACTGTTATGCGGGTATATTTCATATGGGACAGCCACGAGTTGATATTTTTTCGAAATTTCTAAAACAAAATTTCTTTTTTTATTGTTTTATATTGAAGCCCTACGTTCAAAATGACGAACTGTCAGGTTAGATGGAAAATGACGAAAATTCATATGGGACTGTTTTGCGAGTAGGGGCAGTATAGATGTATGCTAATGAACGATTTTGAAACAGTGATACCGTTCCGATTCCTCTTGATTTTGGCAGCACTTGACAGAAATTCAGAGCATTGCTGACCGTAAGTTCATATTACTTTTTGACTGATAGTGAAATTCTATCTTAACAGTTCAATGTTTCAAGTTAAGTGATATCTTCATCCGGTCCGGATAGATCCGGAATCCAAAACGAGTACCTAGTTTAGCGTAGGCAACTTCTTCGCACTAAAATGTAAGTGTTATCGATTTCAAAAATGTAAACTTGTACTAAATCAAAACTGTATTTTAGCTTTGAAGCTGCGTAAATAAAATACTGCTCTCGAAATTAAGTGTCCGTGTCAGTCCCATTTGAAGTAACATTCAATGTTTTAACCATTTTTTAGAAAAAAAAAATCAAGTCTAAGTCATCAAGGTATCATTTTCTTTGCTCAATCTGATACGTTTTTTCAATTTAACATTTTTATTGACTTCGGGAATTCCCGGGATTTTTTAGAGTTTCCCGAGATTCGGGAATCCCCGATTTTTTTTTATTTCCCGCTAATTCCCGGTCTGCAAATCCAGGGTAGGAAACTTTGATTGAGGAGCTCATATTAAAACAATAAAAGTATTTTATTGCAGACCACAGCTGGTAAGCTGGTATGAAAGGCTCTTAACAAGTTTTATAACAGATAATTTCATAAGAATAATATAAATTGCAGTCTTCACGGTACAACTTGGGTGCGAAGTGCACGCAAGTTTTTGTACTTACTTGCACACAACTTTTGAGGTGCAAATTCAACACGCACCCATTTAAACTCACCGCACTCAAAGTGTAGGGTGCAAGTTCGAGCTCGTGCTCGAACTCGGGTGCGAACCCGTGTGCGCGCATCCATGTTCAGAATCCAGGATACGGAATCAAATGCAGAAAGTGTAAGCGCTTGAGCATCTGAGGTAACTTTTTTGTTTCAATTCCAATCGTGATGCTGTCTTCGGGTAAAATGTTTGTCTTGATTTAGGCTTTGAGAAAATTATTTAAAAAAAATCAATCGGCTATTGGATAAAAAAGTTATTAATGAAAAATCTCTTTTTCGTGCATCTCCCGAGAAAAATATTTCGTAATCCCATTCACGCTGGAGGCTCAATCGCAACCTCTTCCGATGGTCAGATTTTGCTTAATTAGGCTTGTGAACTTCTGGTAAGGCAATGTTTAATTTTAGCTTGGAACTGGTTAGATTTACCATGGTTTATTCTTCCTATGCTAATATTACTCACGTAAAGTAACCATAACCGGAAAAAACTGTTTGGGGGGCATCCATAAATTACGTAACGCTCCTAGGGGGGGAGGGAGTAAGCTCGAGCGTTACGAATTGTGACATAGGGGAGGGGGGAAGGTATGCTCATCGTTACGTAACGATTTTTTCCTTAAAAATTTCAGTTTACTTAATCGCAGCTATTTTGATGTCATGGCATTTTCGCAGAATGATAAACATACCAAAATTTGCTTAAAATTTGTAGGTTTCAACATGATTGAAACTGGTTTGTAACCTTTCCCCTTTAAAGATTTTGAATTAGACTCCGACAAATGCGGATTGAATATCCGTTAAGGGAGGGGTAGGGTCTAACACTTTCAAAAAATCGATTTTTTTATTTTTTTATTTTCTTATTGTAAAACATTTCAAGAATGTTGTGTCAAATTTTCAAGTCAATTGAATAAAAACTGTAGAAGTTCTAGGCCTTTATCTCCTCCTATCTAATACTGCAAGAAAGCAAGAGCAGAAACTTCAAACGCGTTTTTCTCGAAAGCACATTTTTAAAGTCCGTGGACATCGTCATTTGAAAACTACTTATCCGATTCTTTTCACATTTGGAACATATTTTCTACATATAAAATACCAGACCCCAACGTTTTTGTTTTTTGTTTTTTTTACTTTGGGGAGATTTTACAGGTGAAAAATGGAGGATTTTTTCGTGAAAAATCGTAGTTTTTACTTCAAACAGCCACAAAAATTTCAAAAAAAATATTTAAGTTAAATAAAAACGTTGGGGTCCAGAAAAACATCTATTAAAAATATTTTGCTCTAATTTTTTGACTTCAGATGATTCTGTGCTGAGATACAGTGTCCACCGCAAATCCTGTTTTCTAAAAGGCATCCTCGAAAGTGCTCCGTCAACGGCCCATTTTTCAATATTTTTCTACGAATAAATTACTTAATGTTCTTTTAACAATGCTTTGTATAATGCAAAAAATTTGAATACATTTGTTTGAACGATAGCTCTAGAAAAAAATCGTGAAAATGGTGTTTTTTTTATACCCGTTAGACCCTACCCCCCCCTTAAATAACCGGTGGAAAACCGAATATTTGGTTCAACCTTAAGACGGAAATTTTACTATTTCTATTTCAATTGAATTAAAAAATGCAATTTTGATTACTCCGACGAATAGTACTAAGTTGAGTATATTTAGCATAACAAGTTAAACTGCTTATGCCGACAAGTTATACTCCTTAAACAAACTAAAGTAAACAAGGTGGATCATCAGTGAACGAGCACAGAGCAACTCGGATTAAGACAATCAATTTATTTTATCAAAGAGTTATCATCAATGTTAGTACTCAAGCGATTTGGATAGATATAAATTCCGTTTTATAAAACGTTAAGAAAATATGTTAAATTTTTTTTTTTTGATCTTCGAAAATCTTCTTCTTCTTCTTCTTCTAACACCAACATGGCCAAAACTTGTATGCATCCTGGAAAATGAAAAACTTGCGTTTCACATTTTTCTTTTCAACATGGTATCTGATACATAGAACATGCATTGCAGATACCACTACGGCCAGGCCAACCATGTGATGAAAACGCAAAAGATACAGGAACAAGGGAGGGATGAAGCGTGGAGATCCCTGCCAAACGCTTCTTATGATTATGAAGGTTAGGTTATAAAGTGCAATGTTTGATGTATACAGTTAAAATAAGAAAAATAGGATAGATCTCACCCGAAACTTCCTAAGTTTGGCGCTTGTTCTCTATCAGTTTCTTGATTTCACATTCTACGGTCGTTATGTGCAGACGCTTGATGCTCTGATGACATAGTTCTTCGTCCTAGAAAGCTGATTTACAGAAATATAAACACCCCGCGAAAATATGTGAAAAGTGGAAATGTCTTCAATAAATAAAAATAACTCTTTCTAGAGAAATACCTTACGATTTGAACTGCAAACTTATTAAAATTTGGCACAAACTTAACAAGTTATCACTGTTTATTGAAAAAAAAAAGAAAAAAAAAAACATCAGAAAAGTATGGAAATAACAATTTGGATCTAGATACATCATCGACTTTCACATTAAAGTTCAATGTAATGAAATAAATATATACCTTCTTTTGACATCAGCATTCTTTTTTTTTTTTAATCTAAACATAGTTTTGAGCTTTAATCTTGTTAAAGTACCTGATGATTGAATGATTTAAGATCTCAAAGTTATAACCGAATTAACGCACTCAGTTTGCATTGCAATCCATCGCAAAATATCTTTCTCCAGATTATGAAAAATGAGCTATAAATTAAAAATACTTAGCTTCGGTTTTCTGCAAACAATTATTTTTTCCCGTGTAGATATTCCAGGAATAAAATCGTTGTAGAAAGCCTTTCAAAATTTCTCGAAATTGTCCAGTTGACCAGGGAAAACGCCAAACAAAGCCGAAAACTATGGACCTCCTTCAAACTCACACACATACACTTCCGGTTGTCCACTTAAAGAACTTTCTTGCACTTGTTTCTTGAGTAAAAACTATAAATTTATTTAAATTTCCAAATAGAAAATTTTCAGCTCTGAAAAAACGCGTCTGACAGTTTCAACCGACGCCTACTGTTCCTTCTTTTTTGATCTTCGAAAATCTGTATTTAAAAACATGAGAAGATGGGGGGGGGGGGGGGGGGGTAATTATCAGCGTTACGTAATTTTCGAAGGGGGGTACGTCGAAGCGTTACGATTTGTGACATACGGGGGGCAGGGGGTCAAAAAAGTGCATTCTTTGCGTTACGTAATTTATGGATGCCGCCTTGTTTAAAAAAAAAAAGTTCTATATTTCTCTGATTTGTATATGTTTTAATACGATTTTCACTGAAAAACATTTCGCATATGCTTATTTTTACAATATTACAATTACAGACCCCGTTCGTTTTTGGCAACACGCCCGTAAATTTTATGTTGCGAAAATCGAATGTTGCCAAAAACGAACGGTTTTTTTTGTCCCTTTTTTATTTTAAATTTTTATTTCAAATTAGTCAAAACTGATGTAAAACCTTAGATTAGCATGAAATTTTTCAATTTTGTTCAATTATAGGTATTAGTTATTAGAAGTAAAACATAAAAAAATCGTGTTTTTACAGTTTAAAACTATTATAAATAAGCCGAATTGAAAAATTTCATGCTAATATTACGTTTTATATTAATTTTGATTAATTTGAAATGAAAATAAAAAATAAAAAAGTGACATAAAACCGTCTTTTTTGGATGTTGCCAAAATCGAATGTTTCCAAAATCGAACGGGGTATCACTGTATCAATATACAATGTTAACTTTATAATATTTTCGTGAATTTGATTCAGAAATCCAAAGTAAGTATTGGTATGAAAATTTATTAGTTAGGTAAAGTATACAAAATTTCAAAAATCTGTGAATATTTTGTTCTATGACATAGAATCTGTGACGAAAATATGCTCAAAATTCTGTAAAATTATAAATAATTCTGTGATTTCTAAATTCAGTCTTTAAGAAAATTATTCATAAAAGCAACCGTCCAGTGAAGAAAAAAGTTATTAATGAAAAACCAGTATTTTTTGTTCCTCCTGAGCAAAATACCTCAAAATTCTATTCACGTTTGAGACTCAAGCAGCCCTCCCCATGGTCGAATCAATCTGAAATTTAGCATGTGGCCTTCTGGTATTCTAATACTTAACTTTGACTTGGAGAGAGTAAGATTTACCATGTTTTAATTATCCTATACTATGATAAGTACACCGTGGTTCGCCTAATTATTCAAAAATGCAATTCCTGTTATGGTAAAGTAACCATAAATTTTTCAATTTACAAGCGATTTTGATAAACAAGCACTTGAAATCTTTGTTATGAACTGATATTTAAGTACAAAACAAAATAGGATTTTTAACATAATACCATCGAGTGTGAAACTTAAGCTGAAACAAAATTTTCTCTTTAAAAATACGTTTTTTTTAATTTTTTTCTATCATAAAGTCACTAATACTCAAAAATAAAGTGTGCATGATCGATAGAAAATTTATTCACTTTTAATATGCAAATAAGAGAATTCGGATTCACGTCATGCATTAAGAGATATTTGAATTTCAGTGCAAGTACTTTTTAATTTGTAGGGAAATGAATCCAACTTAGATGAAATTTCAGGGACTAGATAAGAGAAAATCGATGTTGAAAAACATGCGAAAAAAATTCGCCTTGTATCCCGGTAGGACTTGAACCCACATCTTGCGCCTCTCCGGGGCCCATGTATTAACATTCTACTACAGGAGACCAACCTGGTGTATGAATATTATACTGGTTGAGTGTCGATGTCTATCGGAAAGAAGGGAATAGTTCTCCCATGTGATCATAATCATTTTTCTTGGTCTATTTCTATTCCCATCATTTCATCTTACGGTAGTTGGAATCAAGTTTGGACATTTTTAAGCACGGACAAGATTTGCATTGCCTTCTCATATCCTGTACGGGTTGTGATATGATATTTTTTCACTGATGCACAAG
This sequence comes from Uranotaenia lowii, assembly GCF_029784155.1. Classification (NCBI taxonomy): domain Eukaryota; kingdom Metazoa; phylum Arthropoda; class Insecta; order Diptera; family Culicidae; genus Uranotaenia; species Uranotaenia lowii. The sequence continues at coordinate 266,198,441 of NC_073692.1, forward strand.
CAACACTTCCTTCAGCAAGGGTCCAAACCATTTTTAACAAGCGCCATCTAAATTATTTCGCAAAAAGCTCTTTCCGATGCTTAAAAAACAAATTTTGTCGAAATGGCGTCATCTGAAGACCAAATTTACAAATCTTCAACTACAAATAACTTAAAAACAATTAGAAGATTTTCCTCGATTTTGCACTATCCGCATTCACAAACACTTCATCTATCGATTTCACTTAAAATCTAGAATTCAAAATCTCTGGTAACTTAGTAAATTCACTTAAAATTTTCTTCGGAAAGGAGCTCGCCTACACAACAAAGCAGTGTTCCCGGCCATCCTCATCGCTGATTGTACCTATACCGGAAAAAGTATCATGACGACTAAGTTATTGTTTGTAGAGTGTTTAAATATTCAGACTGGTTTGGGCCGGAAATAATTTTAAATTCTTCTTTCCTGCCATTTTTTTTCTTAGAGAGTACATGTATCTTTATCAGCAAATATTTTTTGTTAAAATCAGTTGCATAATGAAAATCCGGTAGATGTTTTTAGTTTTTAACATGAAATTCAGATTTTTTATTTGATAAAACTAAATTTGCAAAAAAAATATTTCATTTATCTGATTATTTCTCATTTTTAGCTTAATTTCCTATACAAACTGACTTTGATTAAAAATAATTTAAAATTTAAAAATTGATATTACAATCCGAATCATAAGCCTACAATTTTCTGGCGATTTGAGATGCTCAGCGAAATTGTAACTTTTTTATCTTGATTTTTACACCACCGGCGATGTAGTTTGTCTCCGACTTTAAAATTGAAACCGATTAGAATCAATTTAAACAGTCTAAGTTTTGAGCATAATACAGGGCTAGTAGCGAGTCACTTTTTAGTGACTTGGTCACTTTTTTTGGGTCAGTCACTAAAAAGTCACTTTTTTCATCATTTGGTCACTAAAGTCACTATTTTCCGAAAAATTGTCACTTTTATCACCAAAAGTCACTTTTTTCTCCGAAAATAAACCAATGAAAGAGTAATTTGAATTGCGCGTGTTAATATTGACGGTAGTAACGGTTAATTACTTGATCAGCCAGTTAGAAATTTTTTTCGCCTCCGGCGGAATTTCGGCATGAATCACCCTTGGCTTGAGACATATCGATCTACAACATTATTTGACGTTCATGAATTGAAACTAACTTTGATTGTAGATTTTATTTTTTAGTTCAATCAACCTTTTGTATTGGAACCAGGCTTGAAAATTTTCATTCATTCATATGGACGGCGAAATTTATTTTGGATCACTATACCCAAGAAAATTTGATCAGTCATGGATCATGTCATGACAGAAATGTTCCTATCATGTGAATGAAAATTCCATTCATATTCACGTGAGGCAAATAAATGTCACGAATGAGAAGAGTGAGCAATGAATGAAATTTGGGAACCAAAAGGAATCTTTAAAAAAGGGGCAGCAAACACTTATCTCTATTTTAATTTTTTTAATGCTATTGCTAGTTAGCGATTGTCATAGCGCTGATGTGATGGATAGGCTGGCGCGAGTCTGGTAACCCAGGCGTATTGGGTTCGATTCCCGGTATCGGCAAGAAAAACTTTTGGGTTCGAATCCAATAAGTTGCCGACAGGTAAGATGTGTTTCATTGTATAAATAATTATATATTTCAGAGGGAATGCATCTGGGGTTAATCTGAAGAGACTATTGCAAGCGGCACGGGTAGCCGACCATTGTAGGTTTCTGAGGATTGGATGCCTTCCTTAGACGAACCATCGGACCGTGGAAGCCCTAGAAGAAATTCGAAGGCCAAGCCTCACAGCCGTAGGCAGAACCTTTCTACCGATGGGGAACCATACATACATACATACTATTGCTAGTTAGCGTTTGTCATACTACAGCATATTGTAAATGAGCTTGGCAAATGAAGCAGCCAAAAATTGCACTGGTGATCTATGTCATGACCAGTTTTAACCATCATGTCATGACCGAAATATTGTAGATCTCAATGATCAATGACAGAATGGAAAAATCTTTCTTTACCAAAATAATCATTCATAGCATGCTTTCATTTCGAAAAAATCCTAAACTAACGACATGTGAAGAAAAAAATGGGTCGCAATTTTTGGCTCATGACTATGACAGAATCCCGTCTCTGATTGGAACTCAAAACTTGATATACAAAAACCCTATCTCGTCTTTAGAATGGGTTTTTATTAAGAAGTGTAACTAAGTTTGAGATTAAAACGAACCATTTTTTTTAAATCTTTTATGTTATAACAAATGTTATGTTGATATGAAATATTCTTTAAAAAAACAATTTCATACTCAAATTTATTTCGTGTCTTTTGTTCTTCTAAATACTTAAAGAAAGGGTTTAAAAATTTACACAAGGCCACAAAATTTACATTTTTCTTAGGTACAATGAATTTAAACGGTAATTTCAACTAATTTGGGTTCTCCGAATCTAAATATGTATGCAATATTTCTATCAGCTTTTGTTATTGAAATGACTTTTGAAAATAATTAAAAATCTTTAGAGAAGTTTCTGCACTTTTTTTTTTTTTTTACAAAAACTCAAATCAAAATCATTGAATCATTTGATGAGCTTTAAATAGAATCAGGTTTTTTTACGATTTCTGCTGTGATGTCAAAAATACTTGTAATGACATTTTTCTATAGTCAGTTATCTATCAATGATAGATTTTACTAGTAATAAACTCTTTATCACCAAAACTAAATGTTTTCGGCCGAATTTGACAAAATTTCTGGTTTAGGACACTATTTACCAAATCAATAATTTAAAAAAAATCAGCACCAAAATGTTTATAGTGAAACATGTTTATTGAAAAAACTCTTCCTGAAATGATTTTAAAAACTAATCTTTTTTATTTCCATATTGTTTTTTCAATCTTCAAATAAATTTACCGAATTTTATTGTACATTTTTTTTTCAATTTTCTAATCAACTTGCCGAATTTTTTTTAATCATTTTAATCACCATCGAACATTGAATAAATTCTGTTCAAAATTTATTTCTTATTCAGTAATCGGTAATTCACATTTTAAATCGTGATTAAATATTTTTTGTTCAAATTAAAAAAAAAATACAGCGGAATTTCTCACTAAATTTCCAGTTGAAAATGAGGAAAAGAATGCCAAATTTAGATGAAAAAAATTAACAATTATTATCATTTTCCTAACATCTATTCATGGTAAGTTTTGTACATGATTGGACATTTATTTTAGAATTCAGATTTTTTTAATTTGAAATTTGCTAAGAAATTCTTTAGAAACTAATTTATTTCTTACTTTCTTGACTTATCGAAAACTTGAAACATTCATTGTAATATGTTTCCAAAATTTTGTTTATCAGTCTTTTTTTTAGTTTGTGTGTTGAACATGAGTGACAAACGGTGTAAGAAAACCTTTTCCTTTTCAATTTTTTATTTGTTGTATTGTTATTATTTTTATCTAAATTTGAATTTTGAAACCCAGAACCCCCCCAACCCCCCCCCCCCCCCCCCCACCGGACGGGTCCTTCGCACGGGCCTGATTTGGTCACATTTTTTGTAGTTCAAAGTTACTTTTTTCGTTCTACATAGTCACATTTTTCACATTTTTCGGTCCTCAAAGTCACTATTTGGTCACTTTTTTTCAAATTTTGGTCACTAAAGTCCCTACTTTTTCATTGTCTACCAGCCCTGATAATACTACAGCTTCATATTTTTAACAAATCTAAAACACTTGTGCAAACAATAATTTGTTTGCGGCTGTTGATGCTTAGTAAGTAATAACATCACAACATTCCCTCAACTATTTCAGAACCCAATTTTGTTATACTGGCTTCAACTGGTGTAACAACAATCACTCCTCATAAAACGATTGCCGTCTAACAAAATTCATGTCTGGCAGCTACAAAAAAAAACCAAATAAAAATACCACCATAGCAAAAGTGCCACTACTCTCGTAATAACTTTTACCATTTCCTTGGTAGTATTTTTTTTCAATTTGGATCTATATTCATAAAACCCTGCACTGAATAGCTCATTTGCATAAGCTTGCCAAAGGACAGACTATCTCTTGATGCTCGTAAGCTTCACATCCCCGCCAGGCCACGTGCTGTTCACTACTATCTGATGCCTGATGAACGAGATTTGCACCGTTTTCGTGAACCATAAATTGGAATTTTCCGCCTTTTGTGTAAGGGTGAATTGTTGAAGTTTTGGACCTTGCCCTTGCGTTGCACACAAGCTGCAAGTTCAACCTAGCTCAATTCACCTTACTTTCATTAAGAATGACGATGATAAGTTCCCTTAGTGCTTGAAGATTCGCTTGAGTTAATTTTTAATAAGCTCGAGTAACTATCTAGGATATCTGTAGATTATTCATAACTATAGAAAACTCGAACATTCAGGTATGCTAATGGGAAAGTAGAAATGTAAAGCTTCGCATTTCCTTCTATTAAAAATTGAAGAATGCAGCAATTTATGATTGGTTCTAATTTTAATTTTCGCCCATTTACATAACACGCAACGTAGCTTATGTACTTGTTTTCGCTGATAAGAACTCGGCTATCTGAAACCGCCAATTTTGCTTGTTATTGATTTGATTATCGGCATTACCGTTCAATATCATACATTTTCCTGCTGAAACATCCACAATAGCTAATTCAAATAAATCACCGTTTAAATAGTCACAAACTTCCTCCTTCCCCACTCGAAACAAGAGACTCCAAATTGAAGAGCAGCAAATTCCATAATTGGTGAGCTCAGCACAAAGAGACAGCGAACGAAAAAAAGTCCTACCAGTCATTTTGGGTCTCCTTTCTTTTCCTAAAGTCTTCCGAACCTGGCATGAAAGATAATCAAATTTTATGATAATTGAGAGCAGTTTTTTTCTGTGTGTCGAGGCGACAATCAGTGTTTCCTGGTTAACGTGTTGGGTGAATTTCGTCGTTGTCCCACGTTGTGTTGCTTATCTGAAGAAATGGGCCGAATCTATGCGCGGCCAATTTTGGGTTTTGCCGAGGAAGGTGTCAAAAATGTGCTGCGTTGCGTTGCTGGAACAACAGCGGAAGTGGCAATTTCCAATTATCGCTGTGGTGAGACTTACGTTTTGAGGCATGACCTTAAAGGTTTTTCAATTTCAGTTTGAGGGAATGGGTAATTTATTCACTTGGAAAAGAATATTTAATAATAGATTACCGCGAGGTTTATCGGATTTATGAAAGAAAAATTAGAAGAAATATTTACTAAAATGTTCTTTTATAACTAGGATAACCCACACTCATTTAATCAGCAAAATACAAAACAAATTATTCAACGGATAAACAAGATAAATCAAGATAAAACACCATAAAAAGATTAAACAAGCCAAACAGAACAACAAGGTGAAACATGAAAGAAAAAGATAAAACAATATAAAAATAGGTTACATTAATTTTCAAAGTGATGGAAAATTTCAAAGAAACCTCGGTTTTAAAGCAAAAATATATTCTTTCATCCCTTTCTCTTTTTCAATCCTATCACTTGTCTAGAAGGACGTGGCCGGCGCCGTTATTGATGTTTAAAGAGACAGCATCATTTTTGGGTAGAAGAAGGAATTCTTCATCGCCAACGGTTGCTACTCCGTGATTGACCTAGACTATCAGTTTTGTTCAGAGGTCAAAAGAATGGTGTATGGAATATTTTCATTCACAATACCCAAAACGGATGCTCTCTCTTGAAACATCAATAACGGCGCTGGCCACGTCCTAGTAGTCAATAGATAGATATGAAAGAAGAGAAAGGGATGGTAAAAATAATTTGTGCTTTAGGACCGAGGTCACCTCTGTAACCTAGCAAATAATTTTATTTGGGAATGGGGATAAAAGGATATGATCTGAAGACACTTTTGACAAGTGATATAATCTTTTAATGAATCCTAATTTCCTGTGCTCCTATTGTTTCCTTAAAGCTTGTTCAAAGTCCAGAAAAAATGCTATAATTTTATTTTATCTTTGATATATCTTTTTTCCAAATAAAGGTGTCACACGTCATTTTGCTCCGTCAAAGTGAGCAATTTCACAATATTCGCAACTGAAACCGCTCCTAACGAAACAAATTGAAAATTTAGATATCCAAAAGATTATCACACGTTGGATCTTAAATCATTAACGAAAAACTAATGCAAAAGAGTCAAAAAAAAAAACTTTTGTAGAATTTGCAATATAGTTCAATGTAATCTTAGAAGATAAATTACACTCATAATTTCGTTCCCTTTTTTTACTATTCATATTTTTGTGAAATATTCCCCAAGACTGAAATAACTAATTGAATTTGAAAATGCAAAAACGCGTAGAAACTCCCTAAATTGGAATGGAAAATAGCCTTCAAGATTGATCATCACGCATCCAATCCAAGACTATTGTTTATGTAAGTTATCTGGTTTTTGTTGATGATTCAGTAATTCATTTTACAAAAAGCCTTCTATCAAAATAACATTTAAGTAAAATTATTTGATAATAAATAAAAGAAAATATAATTTAGGGCAATTCATTTTACAAAAAGTCTTCTATCAAAATAACATTTAAGTTAAATTATTTAATAATAAATAAGAGAAAATATAATTTAGGGTAATTCATTTTACAAAAAGTCTTCTATCAAAATAACATTTAAGTAAAATTATTTAATAATAAATAAGAGAAAATATAATTTAGGGGTTATGAAGTGTTTTTGTTAATATGAAATTTATGAAAGGAAAACATTGCAATTTGGTATTTAGTTGAAAATGATTATCGACACATTTAGAATAAATTATAGAAAAACGATACCTATATAGATTTTTGCAATTTGTTTCACAATTGATAAGTATGTGTCCCTCATACAGTGAGCGAAATAAGAATAGCACCACTATGTGTTTTGCTTGTTGAAATATGAATGATTGAAATTTACGAAAATTTTCTTCCACAGTTTGTTCTGAATTGCTTAACGGATAAATCAAGCATAAGTTTACTTTTTTTGGACGTAGCAATTGGCGTTGAGGACCAAAAATGTGAAAAAAGGGTGCGAAATAAGAATAGAACCACTTGAGTTTTTCAACAAAAACATGATTATTTAAAAAAATTTACTGTGTAAAAGTGAATAATAATGCTTCTACGAATTATTTGAATAGATAACTGCATTTTAAGGAGTTTTCCAGAATTCCAAAGGTTTTCAAAGGTATTAAAATAAGGTTTTAAGAGATGCTCCTCTAGCGTTAAGGAATTTGATACTTGAGCTATAAAACTTTATCAAACTGCTTGCTTTCTTCATTAACATTCATAAATATGATGCACAATGATGAAACATAGATTTGAGGCTGAGTTTGAATCCAAAAAGCAGGTTGGAATTCAAAAATACTAATGTTTTTTAATAGTCAAACACTATTTCTCTAGTTTTAAGTCATAGATGGCAGCACTATCATGCCATTTAACCAAATTCATGACCATTTTCGAACATCCGGGATTAATTAGGGAGTGCTGGATGATTTTGGTCAAGAAATAAATACATGTACCGCATAAACGCTTTGGAAATTCTAAGATCACTAAATCAAAAAAAAAAAAAAATAGAATTGCATCCAGGTCACTAAAAGTGAATTCTTTGGACCGATTATCAGAATAAAGTTATACTTTGCGATGGAGCTTTATGGACCAGACGGCTAGCAGTATTATTAGTATGATTTGCAATTGAATCGGAAGTTGAGATGAGCAGAAATTTTGGCGGTTGTACATTTTTGTGCTGGTGATTCTTTTGCAAATCCGTAAAAGCTTTTTGCAGAGTGAATTTCCACAAAATTGTGATGGGAAAAAACCTCAAAATGATGGATATTGGCCTAAATAAACCCGGAAAATCAATATTGAGACTTAATTTGGTTTTAACTGCAAGACAGTGCTGCCATCTACGACTTGAAACTGGAAAAAGTGTGGTTTACTGAACAAAATCAAAAATTTTGATTTCCAACCTATTTTTTTCTGATTCAAAATTAATCGGGAATGTTCGTTTCATCATTTCACGTCATTTTAATGAAGAATGTAAGAATTTTGGTAAAGAATTACAGCTTAAATATCAAATTCCTTAACGCTAAAGGAGCATCTCTTAAATCCCTCTTTTAAAACCTTTGAAAACCTTTGGAGTTCTGGAAAACTCCTTAAAATGCAGTTATCTATTCAAATAATTCGTAGAAGCATTATTATTCACTTTTACACAGTAAATTTTTTTAAATAATCAAGTTTTTGTTGAAAAACTCAAGTGGTTCTATTCTTATTTCGCACCCTTTTTTCACATTTTTGGTCCTCAACGCCAATTGCTACGACCAAAAAAAGTAAACTTATGCTTAATTTATCCATTGAGTGATTCAGAACAAACTGTTGAAGAAAATTTTCGTAATTTTCAATCATTCATATTTTAACAAGCAAAACACATAGTGGTGCTATTCTTATTTCGCTCACTGTATAATCCTATTTGCCGCTGGTAGTGTTCGTTGGTTGTTTTACCAACACTTTCCAGTTTTGGGAAAATCAACCTCAAAAACGACCATGTTTGTCGACCGGCTGCCCGTTTTTTGTACCGAGAGTTTTTGAGGTTAATTGTCCTGTTCCATTTGTACACGCTCAGCAAGTATGGGTAAGAAATGTCAAAAACAACTCTATATTGAAATTTCTTACCCATACTTGCTTGATTATATCATTTTATATTTAAACTCAAGAGGAAAAAGTAATGGATAAATTGAAAACATAACACTTTCGCCATCTTTAATTCTCAATTTTATTATTTAATTAAAAAAAACACTGTCAAGACTGACAAGTGGCATCGGGTGAATGGTTCCAAATCGAATTCGGTTTCTGTGCTTCAGTTAGCCAACTTTTTTGAGACACGCTTCCGTTTCCCTCCTTCCTACGAGAAACAATTCCTGAAAAAACATTAACTAAATCTCTATACTGAGTGCTGGCTTACACAAACACAACAGGAAATCCAGAATTGACCGCTTCTCTTCCTCCGGAGAAATTCCGACCAGGACTTCAGTGGGCTCTCTTTACCGGTTCCGTCGCAATCGAAACAAATTTTTCGCGCGTTATTTCGAAAAAAAAAACAAAAAATCATCGACAACGCGATGGGTCGATTCACAATGACGTATGATTCCTTTTGTGGTGACAGTTCGCACGTCTTGTTTACAAAACTTTAAATTTCAACTGGCATCTATGTGCAGAAAAGCTTCCGACAGTTTTCTGGTATGCAAAATTTCATACATTTTAATTTAATGATTAATGGCATTTCGGTGAACTATACATTCTAATAGGAAGAATTTCAAATGAAAGTAATGAAAATTATAGACGGATAGATTAGATTAGGATGCATGAAAGGTGTTGAAAATGAGCCAAGAGCGTGATTAGAGAAAACTTCTTGCCGCACAAGACCATTTGTCCCACATCCAGGCGCGGTCCTATGGAGGGGGGTGATCGGGGTGATCACCCCCCCCCCAAACGGCAAAAAACCGTTACGAAATACTCGCAAACGCTGGATTTTGTATCAAAACTATAAACTTTTCATAGTAGGTGTACTTCCGAATTTTCAAATTTTTCCACTCCGTGGGGGTGTTTTTTCAATAAAAGAATTTATTATTCATTTAATAGCTTAAAACTGAAAAAAGTCGGTTCGCCAAACTAAAACAGCTGTAACTGAATTGCACCAAACTGGACCGAATTTCATCAAATAACTTTTGTTGAGGTACAGCGTTGAATTAGAATTTGCTGACCATATACGCTACCGGCCAAAAGTTTGGGATCAACCCCTCAAAAACAAAAAAAATTGTTTGATTATATTTCAGTCAACTGATGACATATTGCATTTCTTTTGAGCTCATTCTATGTTCGAAAATCAAAACCATTTTCGTATGTTTTGGCAAAATGTATATTTTAACTTAATATGACTTAAACTTAGCGTAAAGTTGGAAAATTTCCAAAAAATCGCACTTTATATTTCAACCCGATCAGTTCAGGGTAGGGTGGACCGAATTTAAAAATTCGAGTTGCATTTTAATCTTTTTTCATAAATGTCAAAATACATTTTTTTAAATTTTGTGCTAAAAAATTTGCATAGTGCTTTAAACAAATAAAATAGCTACTTAAGTTATCGATCAAAAGTTTGGGCTCACCTCCAATATGATGTATCGGAAAGTTTGGGATCATGTGAAACATGCAATTTAATTTCTTGCGTATCTCTGTCATCAAACAAGGTATCGCTTATCTGATAAGTTATATTTAATGCTCATGAGTTGTTTTCGCTTTTTGGATATTTAGTAAAAATGTTATTTCATACTATCTTCGTTAAAATTTTAGCCATAATTTGATTATTTTTTTTTGATAATGTCCACCGGTATATTCAATAAATACCTGCAAACTTGTTTCGATTCTTTTTAAAAGAAAAAAAGACTTGAGCCTTTAACTGTTAAAACCTTTGGGGCCGTCCAGATACCACGTTGACAGAAAAATGAGATTTTTACCCCCTTCTCCCTCTCTGTTCAAACGTGTGGACATTTGGTAATCCCCACCACCCTCCCCCAGTATTCACCTGGACAGATTCGATTTTTGTTGCCTACAACATTTTCATTTCTTGGTTTAATTTGTATTGCAATTTCCAATTTACAGAATACATCTCAATTAGAGATTCTTAAACGCCCATATTGTTCTCTGAATTGAAGATATCGTAACTGTCTAGACAATTTGAATTGAAAAGTAGCATTCAATTTTCAGAATATTTTTTTTAAAATAATTTCTTGTTCTGGAAAGTTTTTGAAAAAAATGAGATTTGATAGTATTCGCCTCGACGTAGCAAAAATGATCGATTTTGATTTATTGATATAAAACAGTTTTTCATAATTCAAACTATTTTCAGATATTTAGAACTTTAATCTACATACTTTTACGTTTGAAAAAAAAAATAAAAATTTTAGAGAAATAAATGGAAAATTGCCAAACACATCAAATTAAAAATGTGTTTTCTCTAAATAAGTTTCTATTTTTTAAAGTAAATCACTTATTTTTCTTCCCAAGGCTTATTTACTGTGATATTTTACGTCTTTCATCAGCTTTTATGCTTTTATACCCCTTTGGCTTGAAGCGCCTCTTTCAATTTGAGCCGTTATCACAATTAAACCATTTGAATAATGATCAATAGTTTTTATAAAAAAATCTATTATTTATTTTCAAACTTTCAAAATTAAGTTAATTAAGTAAGAAATGGTTACGATAAAATTTTTTTGAGACCACATTATGATTAAAATTATTAAAAAACATCAATTATGGGGATTTTATGGTAAAAAATAAATTACATTAAAAATGTGAAACTTTGATTATTGGTTGAAACATGATATCAGTTATGCTTCAAATTCTATACAAATCACGAAAAAAAGTGTTTTTCACCTGCTTTGATTAGTACTTTTGCTTTGCAATTCTATCATCACTTTAAAATATTACTCACAGTGGTATTTTTTTTGCAGAATATTCGGTGATGCAGACAGTACTTTTGAACACATTTAAAGCTTATTGAGAATTTTTCATGTTCAGAATATTCGTTTCCCCGAATACTTGAAAAGGGCCAATAGTTGGTATTCGGCCGTTCGCACTATTCGATACATCTCTAATGATATCTATTCAATTTTCGAAAAATACTGAAAACACTAATTCTAAAACTACAGGTAATGGACAAAATCTGAAATCGAGTTCAGAAATTAATTTCCAGAATCAATTTTTTAAACACAGGCTCCAAAAACTTACCTCTGTTTTAATTTTTACCAGATGATAAAACTATTCCGTAATTTCCGACTATTTTCTCGGGAACAAGACAATCGCTCAGGTTGAACATTTGAAAGACATTTTTTCTAATTTTTGACCAACAAGGCTGGATTTCAGGATTCACACCAATTATATCGCAGTTACTGTTTTTAGCTCATCTACACAATAATATTCAAAATTTGAAGTAGAAATCCAGCTTCATGATTTAGGTTAAAAAATCCACGCTGAATGTAAAAGTTTGGTTATTTCAATGGCAATTGATTATGGATTTTCACTGCAATTTTGAAATAGTTTTAACATTCAGAAATTGACTCTTTATGCAATATATTTTTATTTAATTCAATCATTATAGAAAAATTTTTAAAATATTGAGAACATGAAGAAAAAAATCGACTTTTCACTTTTTTCATAAATAATTCGTTACAAATTAGTTACTTTTTCTTTGGATTCAGTTCCAATAAAGCTCATAACATATCTACTAGACTTTTATAAGAGCTTGACACTCAAGAAAAAACAAATGAAAATGAAGTTTCAAAAGCTTCATACCTAAAAATATAATTTTGATTATCTTATTTTAGAATTAAATTTATATTTTTAAATTGAAGAGTTTTAATAAGAATTTATAATAATTCAATACTTTCGAATAACGATTCAGCAAAATATTTCATAAAAATAATGAAATATTCAGTTTTTAATTCATAGCAATTATTAAAAAACACTTTTTTCAAATAATTGTTTTGGAATCATTGCAAAATGAGAATCATTAAAATTTTTGGTGAGTGTCTTACCCGGATATGAAGATTCCCATTAAAATATTGTGGATTACTTGAAGATTTTTTTTTACAATTTCTTCCAAGACAATGTGTGTTTAATTTTCATTTGTGAAATGACATTTATATCGTTAAATTATTTAAAGATTTTTAAAGTTATAACTTTTTAACTGCAAAATGTTTAATTACGAAAATTATCTTTTTTTCAACACTTTTTTATGGTGAACATCTATGATTCGCAGATTGTTTTATAAAAAGATATCGAAATAAGTATAATGAGGAAATTTGTAAATAGTTTTCACTATTTTTCTTTAATTTCAAATTTTTCAAATTTCAAACCTACAAGTATACAAACCTACTAAATACAAGACTTATTTGCAACTGCAAACACCCCCCCCCCCTTCCTCCATGCACCACTATGTTTCTCAAAATTAACCTTTTTTCCGCCAGATATTTACGATCCTTCTTATTGACTGATTTTTGAAAATTTGGAAAATCACCCACCCCAAGAGCCAACTCTAGGACCGCCCCTGCCCACATCGTATTACTGTCTAGAAGAAGCAAAGTCGATAGGCTGACTTTGCATTGATCTATACAATGATACATGGATGGATCGAAGCACGTGTTTTTCGTACGTCCGATCGGGGTACGAAAAACACGTGCTTCGATCCATCCATGTATCATTGTATAGATCAATGCAAAGTCAGTCTATCGACTTTGCTTCTTCTAGACAGTAATACGATGTGGGACAAATGGTCTTGTGCGGCAAGAAGTTTTCTCAAATCACGCTCTTGGCTCATTTTCAACACCGTTCATGCTTCCTAATCTAATCTATCCGTCTATAATTTTCATTACTTTCATTTGAAATTCTTCCTATTAGAATGTATAGTTCATCGAAATGACATTAATCATTAAATTAAAATCATAAACCAGCGGTGATAAACTGTTAACACAAAATTTCATACAATAAGGTTATTTATGCATGTAATGTATGAATGAAATATTTTATTTCGTGCTGTTGCTGTCAAAAATAAAAATTCAGCTCATTTTTTTTTTATTCTCCAGAAAATGGTTTCATAAATAAATTAAAAATGAGAATCAAAACATAATAACACAGAAAAATAATAAATTATATGACTTATCTTGAAATCCGTAGCTTGAGTTTCCTACAGAAACGCCTCAGGTTGATCTCAAGGGCGTAGCACCAGACGTCTTCCTTTACCAATTTTTTTTTTCGAAACATAAATACACTTTCTAGACACTTTTTGATGCATCTTTACGTTTTACGATAGGAAACCTCCGCACACAGCAATTGAAATTAAATTCAATATTTAAAAATCCTTTTTTCAGCGAAAATAAAAAAAAAAACCACTTAAAATTTTAGAACTTCGCTCTTGCAGTGTTGCCACCCGAATCAGTAGTTAATCAAGCTAAACAAGCAAATGTTTACTATTTAATTATGGTTCTTTTGTTCATTACCTTCTGTTTTTTTCATTGGTAAACACCCACTGCCTGCTGCTGAGAGCACAGTAACTACACTTATGCAGATGTAGTTTTTCTATGTGTTTGTATATATTCACAATTATTATTCACAATCAATCATAAAAATAAAGTTGAATCAACTGTATTTATCACACATTCACATAGTACAATACACACATAGTACAATAGTACATTCACAAGTATCTAACAATCAATCTCAAAAATATATTTGAATTTACTAAAGTTGCCTATAGAATCAATAATACATTTGTGGTTGAATCAACTGGATATCTATGGTCTTTGAGTTATAGAAAATATGTTTTTGAATGTTCTTTCTTATTAGAAATACAAGCGGAAATGTATATGCACTGTTAAAAAAACAATTTGATGAGTAGGTTTACTGTTCAAAATTGACAGAAATGTGTGCCAAGACCTAGGCGAAACAGGAGTTGATCCGTTTCGCATGATAGATCAACATCAGCTACATTCTTACTACAGATTTTAAGAAACATTTCTGGGTATTCACTTTTTTAGGCATGGCTTTCCACAAAGCTTATAAGCATTGTGAAGTAGTAATATATACGGTTCATAATCTGTAACAACAAACAACTGGTTTAAATTCAATTTTCTAAGATGTGTGAGAGCTGTACCATGACAAATGTTTCAATATTCAACGGCGCCAGTCCACCAATTGTCATTTCGACCGTATTTTGACTTCTGTGTAGCATAAACTCAATACACTGTTGTTCCGGTTTTCGCAACAGGAACCAATCGGTCGCGTAGATTGTTCTCTCAATTTCTTTGTTCTGGAAAACGGAAAGTGTCTGAGCATTGGAAAATAGTTTTGTTTGCGTAAAATAATTACCTTAACTGTAAGAATTGTACCAAGGAGACAATAAATCAACAGTTGAAATGTTAGAGCAGGCACAAATACGAAGGCCGGAATATGGTTCACCATATGTAGAAGAAATAAAGCTGAACTTATACTTGCCACCGAAGCCAGCACTTGGACAAAACATGTGCTGATGTATCTGTCATCCAAATCGGTTTCGTATCTATAAAATAAAATAGCGCATCATTGAATATCACGATCAACCATCATTGTATTACTCGATCACATCCTGATGTAGCTGACAAATCTTTCGAACTTTTGCTCGAGCATCAGCATAGTTACAATCTGGTTTATTTAGCTCGTTACTCAACACGCTGAGTTCATATTTCAATGAATCTGCAAAACCATTCAGGCTGGCTACGAAAAGTATGAAAGCCGATTCAGCCGCAGATGTCCCTGCAACACCAACAAAAATGGCCAATCCCTGGCAGAAAAGTGTCACCAGATAACCGTAATGAGTTTCAGGATTCATACCGGGAATCATTACTTCAAACATCAAAACTCTCTCGTTGAAAGCAGCATAGTAGATGATCGGATACAAAATGTAAGTGGCTCCAGCAAAAAAATATGTAATGGTTAAAATTTTTGATGCAGCGTAAATTCTTTCCATCAATGTTAGAAAACAAGTGTTAAGTTCAGCGCAGTTTCGATTGTCGAAATGCAGTTCTCTAAGTTTATGGTACATTAGTTTGAAAAATTTCCTATTATAATAGGCATTGTAAAACTTGATACCACCCTAGAAAAAATACATGATAAAAAAAATTTTCCGACAACACTTATGTTATTGAACATTACCTGCCATGCAAGGCCAAAGATGATCATAACTTCGGCCATTTTGTAAATATCGGGAAAGTACATCACAAAACTGTAAACACAACTCAGCAGCGTCATTATAATTATTGAAAGCAATGTCACTGTCCGGTAGTTGTAGACATAGTCGTCGACCATCATGTCAACTCCACAAAAATCTGCCAACCATCGAATGTAATTTAGCGTGAAGTCATACATTTCGTATGCATTTTGGAACTTCGGGACAAATCGGTCGAGTTTCATCCTGATCTAGAAGTGCTGCTGAACAACGAAAGTACTGGATGCTACTGAACATTGTAGAAAGACGGGAGTTTGTATAGAATAAATATATAATATGAATTTTTAATACCGGATTAATTAAACGGCCTTAATTATGGATCTTATCATTTATTTATGGAGTTTTAAAGCAGCCATTTATCACCATTTCTCTAGGTGCGAATCGGTAATTAAATATTGAAGTGGCATTTTCCGTAGCAAAAAATTATAATCTAAATTAGGGATGAGCAACACGCGGCCCTCGAAACATTTCAACATATTTAGTTTGATTCTCGACTTTTTCGAACGATAGATCAATAGTTATCGTAAGATTCAATTCCATACTAAACCAAAAAAACTTGTATTTTGATGACATGTTCCAAAATTCAATTGATTCGTTTGATTCGTTTTTTTCTAGCATGTTAAGCATTAGCTGAGTTCTTTTAGCACAAACGAGATAAACGTAATATCTATGTCAAAAACGTTAATATTGGATTTATTTTTCATAGAGAATGCATTTTTCCCAATTTTTTAACTGCTACTTGCAAACTCAATATCTATGAAAATAAAAAAATCGCGAGGCAACAGATGCGTATAGCCATTTTTTAATTCCAGTGCACAGTGGCGCAGAAAATCAGTCTAGCTGCACGAAATTAATAGCACCCAGGGATGAAGAGATAGACATTTGATGTCTTCATCAAAATTGTTTACATGGAGCACACATTATGGTATAACAATTTTTGCCGAGGGGTCCATCGATAACGAGACAAAAATGCTAGCTTTTTTGTAATTCAAATAAGTGCTTTGATATCTTCGACAAAGTTGTTTAGCTGGTCAAAATACATAAACTTGTCCAATATGTCAAAGTCTTATTACATAACCCTCTGAAATTACAGCTAAAGTAAAAAAAATACCTTGAAAAATACAGTTTTTTTTCAATCTGACACGTTGTAGATTGGATAAAGTGGTTCCCTGTCTTCGAAACAAAGTTTTAAACTAGCCTAGATCTACAATTGTCTCATACATTATGATGGTTTTAGAAGTTGCGGAAGCTCTATAGAAAGTATTTATTGTGTTTTGTTGATCATTTTGGAAGGCTCGTCCATCAAAAAGTGCAAGTTTTCGCTACACCGCCTTTTTGTGATTATTTTCTATGATAAGCGGAATCTTTTGCATAAAAATTAACGGGGAATTAATCGGCCTTTCGGTGAAAAGCTATGTCCTTTTTATTGAGGACATCTTAAGGTTAGGAAATTTTATAGACGGATAGAAAGTTAGAAGAAATCAAAGATGGTGAAAATGAGTGGGTAGAATTTATTAGAAGCATTATAATCACATACCAAATTTTTGTTCGGCACGGGCCTACTACTACGAAGTGGAAGATACAGAGAGAGTTGCGTCAACCACTACACATTAGTAGGCCAAACGTGGTTCGCCCCTCAAGCGGAAACTTGCAGCGCGAACGAACATAAACGTGTTTTAACTGAATTGCATAAATCTATATATATAAATGAATTTCTGTCTGTCTATAGGCTCGGAAACTACTGAACCGATTTGCGTGAAACTTGGCAGGTGGGGGTATTGGAGGCAGGGGAAAGTTTCTTTTATGGTTTGAGACCCCTCCCTTTCTCATGAAGGGGGGGAGGGGCCTCCCAAGCAAAAGTCAATATTTTGAATAACTCGAGAACGCATCAAACAAATGGTATCAAATTTGGCATCGGGGGGTATTGGGAAACGAGGAATATTTCTATGAATATTAGGTACCCCTCTCTCCTCTCAATGGGGTGATAGGAATGGGGGAGGGGGGTTATCTTACAATTTTTCATATAACTCGAAAACTAATCATGATCTTGGAACCAAATTTGGCACAGGAAGGTATTATTATATAAAAAATATTTCAATGATTATTTGAGACTCCTCCCTCTTTCCAGTGAGGAGATATAAAGGGAGGATTGGGCTCTTTTAAAATTTTTTTACATAACTCCAAAACTAATCAAGCAAATGGAACCAAATTTGGCATTGGATACAAAAAATATTTCTATGATTATTGGAGACCCCACCCTCTTTCCAGTAGGGAGATATAAAGGGGGGAGGGGCCTTTTTTATATCTTTTTTATAACTCATAAACTAATAACCCGATCAGGAGAGCATATCAAAATAATAATTAAAACGTAGCTCACCAAGATATTAACATCTGATTCAGTTATAATTAAGTACTCAAACATTTCGATTTCAAGTTTCTCCAATCTGAATTATATCTTATTCTGATTGACAGATTTGAATGGGGTTGAGCTCATTTTCAATGATCAAGATTTTTTTCGGAATGTTCCAAAATAAAATGATTATATCTTATTTTGATATACGTACAACTTTTTCTGAAACACGGACATCGAAGTCAACGGCCCAAACCGTACGTTTATGAGTTTCGCTCAACAGATTCATAAAATTGAATCCAAGTTTTCGGAAACCAAAAATTGGGCATGGTTTTAGCAAATAATGTGGTTTATTGACATTCCACTAGAAAGTTTTCTCGAAGTACTCATATCTTGATAAGTTATAATTTTGATAGGTTTTGTTCTGCCCAATATCAAACTATGCTATCTGAACGAGATATAATCTTGTAAGGAGCATATCTAAAATTGATATAATTTAGCTATGATCGCATTGATTTTTTGATATAATTTTAGATATTTTAACATCCTACGAGTACTGAATAATAACTCATTTAGATAGGAAAAATATTAGTATCAAAATATCTCATCTTGATATAATTTAGTTTTTCCCTCCTGATCGGGAAAGCAAATTGATCCAAATTTGGCATGGGCGGGTATTTGGGAACGTGACATGTTTTCATGATTGTTTGAGACTTCTTCCTTCTTCCAGCAGGGAGGAAGGAAAGAGGGAGGGGAGTTTCATACAATTTTTACTGCATAACTCAAGAACTACAACAGCAAATGGAGCCAAATTTTGCATGGAAAGATATTTGAGCACGAGAAATGCTTCTATGAATATTTGGTATCCCTCACTTCTTCAAAGAGGTGGATGAAAAGGGGGAGGAGAGGTCTCCCTAACAATTTTCAGTATAACTGGAGAGTTGATCGAGGAAATTTAACCATATTTGGCATGTGAGGGTATTTGGATACGAGAAATGTTTCTATTATAAATTGAAACCCCACCTTTTTTCAGCGGAAAGATATTAAAGGGGTAAAGGTCATAGTTCAAAAAAAAATTTAAAAAATACCAAAAATCACAAAAAGTGACAAGAATGTAAAAAAAAGAACAAAAAGGTATAAACAAAAACACAAGTATGAACAAAATTTAAAAAAATTATAATACGTCGAAAACTGCAAAAATGATCGACAGTGCAAAAAATGAAGAAATGGACAAAAATTTTTCAAGTAGGTTTAGAAATGACCAAAAAATTTGAAAAATCAAGGAAGACTCAAATCACAAAACATTGGTAGCTATGCTGTTAAAATAAGGTCCTTTTATATTCGTCCCTGAAGTTATCTAAATAAAAACGTTGGGGTCCAGAAAAAACATCTATTAAAAATATTTTGGTCTGATTTTTTGAATACAGATGATTCTGTGCCGAGATACAGTGTCCAACGCAAATCCTGTTTTCTAAAAGGCATCCTCGAAAGTGCTCCGTCACCGGCTCATTTTTTAATATTTTTCTACGAAAAAATTTCTAAATGTTCATTTAACAATGCTTTGTATAATGCAAAAAAATTGAATACATTTGTTTGAACGATAGCTCATGAAAAAAAACCGTGAAAATGGTGTTTTTCTACCCGTTAGACCCTACCCCTCCCCCCCCCTTTAAGAACAGCTTGGAAACTTGACCATAGTTTTGTTAAACGGAAACCACATTTTATCCTATAAACTACCTTATTACACAAAAAATTTCCATTTGGATGCAATAAAGGTATACTTAGCTCTGATTTGTAGAATGATTCGAAGAAAGTATTAAGCATATTTTCTTCCATTTCCGGCACCGGCCCCAGTTATTTCAACAGCCAAAGCACATCGTCCACTAGAATTTCTTAAATGAACTGGGTTGTTAGACCTCAAAACACTAACAAAATTAGAACAAACGCGACGCAAACTCAAATTATCCAACTTCTGTACGAATTTTTGTCTCAAGAAACAATTCACAAGTAAAAAATACAATAATTTTTCAGGAATAAAAATCAACAGCAAAAATAACCACACGCGTCAGTTACGGTCGCCGCCTACTCGCACAGCGGGTCTGAACCGGATTCCTCGAGCAAATGAAACCAAATTTGGAACCAAAAAGTATTTGAGTACGAAAAATGCTTTTTCTATGCGAAACAATTCCTTTATTGCAGTAGGATGATAGAACTTTGAATATAGGAAGGGAAGAGTAAGCTTACATTTAACTTTTTTTTACAAAACCCGAGAAATGGACACAACTTAACATGGAAAATCTATTGGTATGATTCTATCACTATCTGACACACCATCCTCCTTTCAGTGAGTACCCGATCAGGAGGGAAAAACTAAATTATATCAAGATGAGATATTTTGATACTAATATTTTTCCTATCTAAATGAGTTATTATTCAGTACTCGTAGGATGTTAAAATATCTCAAATTATATTAAAAAATCTTTGCGATCATAGCTAAATTATATCAATTTTAGATATGCTCCTTACAAGATTATATCTCGTTCAGATAGCATAGTTTGATATAGGGCAGAACAAAACCTATCACAATTATAACTTATCAAGATATGAGTGCTTCGAGAAAACTTTCTAGTGGAATGTCAATAAACCACATTATTTGCTAAAACCATGCCCCATTTTTGGTTTCCCAAAAATTGGATTCAATTTTATGAATCTGTTGAGCGAAACTCATAAACGTACGGTTTGGGCCGTTGACTTCGATGTCCGTGTTTCAGAAAAACTTGTACGTATATCAAAATATGATATAATCATTTTATTTAAGGACTATCCGAAAAAAATCTTGATCATTGAAAATGAGCTCAAGTCTGTCAATCAGAATAAGATATAATTCAGATTGGAGACACTTAAAATCGAAAATTTGTAGTACTTTATTATAACTGAATCAGATGTAAATATCTTGGTGAGATACGTTTGAGTTATTATTTTGATATGCTCTCCTGATCGGGTAGGTACATAGGAGGAGGGAGGTGGGCCTAATACAATTTTGTTAGCATAAGTTCTCAATTTATGCTTACGAAGCCAACAAATGGAAACAAATATGGCACAGAAAGGTACTTGATTACGATTGTTATAGACCCTTATTCTTTACAGTGTAGAAAGGGGAAGAAAAGAGAAGGCTCCATATACATTTTGTTGTAAAGCTTAAAATCTTATCAAATAATGGAATTATATTTGATATAAGAGGATTTTTGGGCACGAAAAAAATGGGTAATAATCATACCCATTTTTTTCGTGCCCAAAAATCCTCTTATATCAAATATAATTCCTACATTCCTACAAATTCCTACAAATATAAGACCTACATTCAGCAGGGGGTAAAGGGAAGGACAGGGGGGCTCTCTTATTAGTTTTTTAGCATAAATCCATAACATATCAAGCTAAAACAGCCATATTTTATAAGTTAGATTGTTTCCGTACGATTAATTTCAGACCCTCCAGACAAATTAAAATTATCAGATCTTTATAACAAATTTATAAAGCAAGATTAAGAATATTATTTTAAGTTATCTTTGTGTTGCAATTCGAAACTCCAGCTGCTGCTTTGTTGACATTAAATTTTCATCCATCCAAACATTTGTCTTTATGATTTCAGTTTTAAAATTTACCCATACATTAAGCCTTTGAAACGTTGAATAAAAGTTATTCGAGTTTTTCAGAGGAAAAAAGGTTACAGTTTTTAAGTTTTTGCTGAAGATTTGGCTTGAATTGTGATGGAATGAACTTTAGTAATTGAAAGTTTTAGGGCTTAGGTTCTCATGATGCCCCTTATTTACCCTACATATATTCCTTTTTGATATTTCTTCATTCTACATTCCTTTTGAATGAAAACCTGGCAAAACGTTATTGACCATGAACCCGGTTTTATTTTCTCATTCCGTAAAAAAACGATGAATCAACTTAATGTTACATTCTATTATGACAAATCCATTCAACAACAATTCTGTCCTGGTGGTGCTTCCCCAAGCAGTAAGGATATTGGCAGGCTAGCAAAAGTCCCACAATTTTGGCGCCATTATCGAATCGTGTTTTGCTATTCGCCAATTTACCACCACCGATGGCATTCGTTTGCTTGCGAGAGCGTTTATTTATGAGGGCCATTAAGCGAGCATAATTCCGAAGGATAGTTTCTTTTTTTTTCTTCCGCTACCATTGATTGTCCTCGCCATACTAACGTTAACAAAGTGATTTGGCAACCGGCAAAACGTCACAGGTTAACTGATCTGAGTTTTGATTCGAATCGAAAAGTTTTTTTGGTTGAAATACAATTACAAACTAACGAATGCATATTCAAAAAATAAACAATTTATGTCCATTTATCTGTGATTGCACTGTGCGTGTGAATGTATGTAAATAAATCGAAAAACATTTCCATGGAATGGAACCGGGACCTACTTGTGGCACTTTCTACTACCCTTAAATTTATGCGCATAGAAGGCACAATGCAATTAGGCAAATTAAAGAAGATTAGCTGGGTTTAGGATGGCGAAGTGTAGAGGAAGAGACTGGGGAAGTATTTTACGTTTCTTTTCTGGCACCACATCTGATGTGAAATAGGTTTGTGATAAATGTTACTTGTAGCCCTTGTAGCGATGCTAGCCAATAGATCCCGTTGATTTGATGCATTCGATTTGGACCCGAAGCAATCCATTCATACAATGAGAAAACGGATGCGTCTCGAGTTCGTCTGAATGAAATTAATTATTAAAATCTATTAACACGGATTGATTCTTGTTAGTTTGTCTATAGCTGTTGGGAATATGGGGTGGTGGCGGGAGGGGGGGGGGGCTGGTTTCGGGGTTATCAACCTCCTCCCCCCAAGCGGGAAATCCCGTTAAAATTATACCAAAATACACGAACTTCATAAAAATTTAGAACTTTTCCTAGTTGGCATTCCCATGAATTTTCAAAATTTTCTACTCCGTGAAAGCGTTTCTCAAACAAAATTGCAATAATATTTTTCATTGAGGTGATCAATTTTCAATAGGCACTTCAGAAGAGTAGGCGACTTCTACTGGCAGCCTTACTTTCATACCTTTCTTTAAACATTGTAACTATTATTTAATGTTGAAACTCTTATTTTTTCGCAAAAAAAATCTAAGAAGTTTAGTTTCGATAACGTACAAATTTAGTTGGACGAATAACTTTATCGTTTAGTAAACAATTTTAACATTTTTCTCCAAAAATTTCATAGCTACATGGGCTTAATGACTTAATTTCAGTATCTACTTTTTCGGTTGAAACCATTTAACATATTTGTCATTTTTTATTCGAACCCCGCCTTAAGACGTGTTTTATATTTCTTTTTTTCAAGTTCCATTTAAGGTCCATTAAGTAACAAATCGAAAACAGACATGTTAATCATAGAAAGGCCACAATTTTTTTCAATTATTTTACCGTTGGCTGTGAAACATGATTTAATTAAAAAATTAAAAACTTTGAAATAAAGGGTATCAACTTGTTTTTTATTCCTTTTGATTACCTTTTAATAAATTTCATCAAAATCATTAAAACACACTTTTAATAGGAAATCCTGATTTTGACAGGAAGCATTATCAAGACAATTAAACTGGGTGGATAATTTCAATTAAAAAGATGCATTTAAATTTCAGAATCACACAAGCAGTTTAAAGATGTCTACAACAAAAGTCTTAGCTCACATTTTACACTAACTCTTCAATTGCTTTCCTCCTTTCATTTTCTTCTCTACCTAAGACCCATTCCACGGTGACGTTACAAATTTGTTTGAACAATGTTTCAGTAAAAAGTATAAGAAAGATAATCTAAATAGCGTACCAATTTAAATGGTATATCAAGTGATTCAGAAATTAAAGAACTACATTTTGATATTAAAAGTTTATTTCTCGAAAAAATAGTTAATGAAGTCGTTACGCGTACGCCACAACTTTTCCATTTCAGATTTTCTGGAAATTTCACATTTCCTATTTATGATTGAAAGTTATGTTTGTGAAATTACTTTTAAAAGAGTGTTTTTTATTTAAGAAAATTCAGAAAAATATGAACCGCCGAAATGCTGAGTGTTCACCTGGAATGGGTCCTAACTAGAATTATTCGATCTCCAAGATTGATTCAGATGGGCGGTCGTAAGATTGATTTACCTTAAAATCGAAGCTTGAGGATCGATCTCTAATAGATCGATCTTATCCATTTTTAACAAGAAAGAGAACATTTTTTCATAATAAGGATAAAAAAGAACACGAAGTTTCAAAGATGCGTTGAAATTCTATCTCTAGTTGAAATAAATGCATATAAACGCTTTAATTTAGATACCGTAATCCGTGGTAATATTGATCACTTTTTTCAATATTTTTCGATTATTTTTTCTGTTAAGGGGAATGTGGCATGTTTTATGTTTTTAAAACCAGTACTGACCTCCTTTGAACGCAAAACATGGTTGGAGAAATTTAACAGATTACATTAAATTTGATATAAAAATCGCTTTCGTCTCTGTTCAGAATTTGATGCTTTGGGGTGACATTGATCAGTCTCTATTCTGACGGTTTTAACGAGTATACTTGACCTTCATAATATTTACATATGCTAGTTTGTCAATTTTGAACCTTGATTTCGAACGTTTTATTTAAAAAAATTATAAACGAAAAAATTACTATGATGCTGCCTACATTTAGGGGCAAAATTTATAATAATTGATAAGTAGTTTGAGCTTCAAAATAAAAATGAAATTTTACCTTCACACATTCCCCTAGGCCCTACCACTATTTCCATTTTCATTATTTCTTCAAAGTTAACGATTTGATAAGGTTCTTTTCTTATTCATTTGTCCAATACGGGCCTACGCTTGGAAAATGTCCTAATTTTTTAAATATAGAAAAATTATCACTGAATGACTATAAAAATAGCACTATAACTATAAACATACAAAAAAAAAGTAGTTCTTTCACCTCCAACAACCCGTTTGCTTCTAAAAGCTTTTTGGTATCATCAGAAGAGCTGTTTTTTTTGCGAGCCTTTGAAAACATAGATATTTTAGGATTTTGAAACTACATTTTTAGTAACTGAAAAAAATTTCAATTACAAACCAAATTTTGCCTATTTGATACTTAATAAACTTTCAAACGTAGAAAACAATTTAAAAAAACTCATACTATAGACTGAGTTATTGACGATAATGTGGAAAAGTTTATTGTTGGTCAAATTTACCCCGGTGATCAAAGTTACCCCGTTTTACGGTACTCAATATATTGAAAAATTCCTAATAATGGTGTACCTTAAATATATTTTGAGCCAATCAAATTAAAGAATAAGTTGTTTATTTTTTTCAAAAGTTGCCTATAAGGTTTTATTTAGTTCTAAATATTTACGAGATCGAAGAAAAACCATCAATCCATAATCAAAATGAAAATATGGTAGCAAAATATTGATTTCAAAAGCGAGTGTGTGAATAAAAAAAAGGATAGAATTCTGATTTATGCATCATACCTCAGATTTTGAATTCATCATCAGTCAACATTTAAAAATTAATTATGAAACTTAAAAATGAGTAACGTCATAAATTTATATGAGTGTATTCGTTTTAAATTCAAATTTCTTAATGTCATCTGATAAACCT
Source organism: Uranotaenia lowii (assembly GCF_029784155.1). NCBI lineage: Eukaryota > Metazoa > Arthropoda > Insecta > Diptera > Culicidae > Uranotaenia > Uranotaenia lowii. The sequence continues at coordinate 266,224,254 of NC_073692.1, forward strand.
TATTTAAAACATCATATTTTTAATTTTGTTTCCGACTTCGGTTGAATTTTAAGATTCATACCAATCATCAATCCAAATCTTTCACACAATGATTATTTTATATTCAAAGTTATAATCCAGTTTCAGATTTCACAAAAAAAGTTTTATTATTGGAAAGAGAACAACTATTGTAGTGCATATGTTTCAATAACTGTTTCGAAAGATTTTAGCATCACGAAATATTCCGTCAGATTTTGTCAATTACCTCTAGTTTTGGTTGTATGGCTTGTATGATTCTAAAACTTAGCAGCTTTTACTGAATTGCAGTTCAATGAAATAAAAAACCTACATAAAAACAAGAAACCGATTAAAAATACATTTATTATCCTGAATTTTATGAAGGATCAAGATTTTGCCTAGATTTTCGAATTTCAGAGATTCAATGCTTTTATTAGAGGACAAATAATAATTTGAAAATTTTAAGAAAATTCAATTGAAAATGATATAATTACAGTAATTTTTCGATTTTATCACTGTTCAATTTTCCAATACTCGCTAAACTCACGCTCGATTTTGTTATGGTTATTGTTTCGATTTTATCACGTTGTTTTGGAAATCATTCAGAAATCATTTGCCATTTTCCCATTTTTGTTTAGAGTTTCGCCAAATTTACGGTTTTGCCATTATCACGGTGAATTAAGCGTGCTAAAATTGGAAAACTACTGTATTTTATTTCTGACATCACGAATGGGCGTTTTGAATTTTTTTTAATATTAATGTTTTCAATTTATTTAACATCTTTGCAGAAGACTGCAAAATGTTTTGTTTTCAACAAAATCTGAGATTTATTTTGGTTTAAAATTTTTTTGAATTTTGATCAAATTCCTGAATTTTCGTGGAAATGTAGAAAAAAATCAAAGAGAAAACTTATGTAACTTTTTATGAGAAGTCGAAATTATTCACTCATTTTATTTGCAGTCATCGAGAAAGTAGACCATTTTATCAAAACCTATATTTTCAATGTTTTTGTAGCATTTAACAGTTTTTTTCCAAAAAAAAATTTGGAATTGTCGGTCAGTTGGCTATTCATCCTGTTACTCTTTTTTAAAACGACTGAGGCAAAACTTGCAACGAAGAGTTGTTGGCTGAAAACCTGCCACGTGTCCGCTAAAAAGTTCGTTATGCTGTTCATTGCGAATTTTTACAAAATACATCCCCACTGACGGTCAAAATATTTTGAACCACCGTATTTTGATAATATTATTAAAGATGAGCCTTTCTTTTTTGAAAAAAATGATGTTCAGCTAGATGAACCAGTCAGACGAATTCATGTTTTTTTTATCACTTTCCCTATTGAATTCCGAAGATTTGATAAAACTTCTCACATTCCTTAACTTAATGGAATCAATCATATTCAATTTAATTCAAACTTTAGCTCACTGTTAATTCTTCAAGGAATTCTTAATAAACTAAACAATTTAATTTTGGTCGAATTGTTTATTTACAGCTGTTTTGGGTCTCCCACTGCGACTTTCCTGCATTTTTCTCGATCATTAACAAAACAAAGTGTTGAATTTTGTGTTCGAATACACTCGTTAATCCTTGCCTCAGTAAGTGTTTAAAGCTTTAAGGTGTTCAATAATGTTTGAAGAAAGTGATCAAAGTTACCTCAGTTTACGGTATCTGAAATTTTCAGCGTAATCGATGTAAAACTAAAATATTGTTGCTTTTGATGGTTTCCATAATTTAAAGCTGATTACGATATGTCATTTTAATATTTTTAAAGTGTATGCACAAGCAACCAAAAGTTCCATATCTACTTGAACGCGCGCCTCCAAAGCTCGAATTTCGCTGAACAAAGATTCTAGAGAGAATTGGTACCGAATTTTCTAAAGTTTTATTTATTTTATTTAAGTTTTATTAATGACACTTTACCATCTTCGAAATTTTCTCAAATGCGAGCATGAAAGTTACAAAAAGGGCCTCAAATTGCCATCTATGGACTTGAAGTTCCCAAAAGTTCCTTAAAAAGCCTTTTTTGTGACATGTCTATCGCACTTATTCAGTATAAAAGTTACAAAGTGGGTCTCAAATAGTCTTCCATGGACTTGAAGTTCCAAAAAGTTCCTTGAATAGCCTTTTTTGTGACATGTCAATCCCACCCATTCAGTATAAAAGTTACAAATTGGGTCTCACATAGCCTTCCATGGACTTGAAGTTCCAAAAAGTTCGTCAAAAAGCCTTTTTGTGACATGTCCGCCATTTCATGAATATGAAATGTGAACGAACATCACAAAAGGGCATATCATTAATGAATAATTTTTGTAGCTTGGAATATAAAATCAATATTGAAATATTGAAATGACCTCGTTGCAGCGTGTTTGGCTATCGTTTCAATAGTTCGCGATTTGAAACTGTGTAGCGCAACTGGCGTGCGTGCCGGCATATATTGAAAAAATTCAAAAACAAACAATTGAGTCAGATGAATTGTGGAGATGGGAGGAATAAAGATGGATGCCGACAAACCGGCACCACCAAGAGCTGATGGAGACTGAAGTAAGAGAGGAGAGGAGATTTTTTTTTTTTCGTTTTTGCTGATTAAATGATTACTTGTGAGCTGAACAGAAGGCCGTTCAAATATGTAATGGAACTTCAAAGTTTCAATAAGAACTTAAATTTTGGGCTGAATAAAACGAACTTCAGCTCATTGATTATGCTGATTAAGCTGAGATAGACCTGGGTGGTTTGTTTAGATTATGTTCAACTGCACAATTTAACCAACCAACCAATCGATTTTGATAAATTTTCCTGGTGAATGACCAAAAGGTTGAGCCATTAAACTGCATTCCCGCACACGATTGATATTTCAAAGAATCTTTCAAACACACAGCCATAACTCTTCCCATTCGATTGTCTGCTGGAGAATCGGAAATTAATGATGCCGATTTAAATTCAATTCCAGTATGCTGCTGGTTGTGATCATCCTGTGTTTGTGTTTGTAATGTGACCGGAAGACTTGGTCGGTTTGTTGAAACCGGAAGGACCGGCTCCGGTTTGAGATCCGAAGTTTTATCTTCTGACTCTAATCCCGTTTTCTTCATCGCTTTCGTGTGAATGGATTCGCTTTCAGAAGGCTCAAAAGAGCGGGGAAGATAGAATGATGGCCCAATCCCTTCTATATGGTTCGATAAAATGGATTTGGAAATTTTCAACTCAAATGTGTGGGAGGAAGCGGGCATCAAAAGGAGGGTAGAAAACAAACATAAAGAAAAAAGAACGATCTTCGAAATGCCTTCCATACAACTGCTTCATTCCTTAAACTTTTTTTTCTGGCCTGCCCTGGTGAACCATATTTGATGGGAAAGTTATTACAGAGGGAAGAAAAAAAGGTTCTTTATGAGCATGGATGCTCAAAAAGAGCGGTAGCTTTAAGAAATTTATGTCAAGCTCATATTCATGCTTTTTTAAGTAGATTGATTTCATGCTTATCTTTATTCAAATTACAATAATACTTTAAATTTTAAATATTTAATATTTTTATCACTGATCGAGTAAAGTGATCACGCTGTATTATGATGAGTTCTATATGTTCCTCCGGTAGAAAATTTGGTTCCAAAAGTCAACAAAAAGTTCCTTAGAAAATAAGCTCGATGGTTTTATTCTCCAGAGAAATTCCACAACTAGCCCAATTAGTAGAAACTTGAAATCTGTGCTTCACTTATAAACATATATCTATACCTCATCAATAACTACCGCATTGTTTACAAGTCCAAAGATGCCGTCCTTGTTCGAAAATCGTACAGATGCAATCCGTTTCCTAAAGCCGAAGCTGGAAGCAAACAAATCGTATCAGTTCTATCAAGTGAGTAGAAACCGACCAGGACAAAACAGCTGCTGCATCCTGAACATAATTTTTCTGTTTTCCCTTAGAACCAAGCATTTGGTATTGGGTGTGGACTCCTCGGTACCGGCTGATGAAAAAGTGGATTATTGGAAAGCAAATGGTATGAAATCTTACTTATCATTTACTTGGCATTCTTTTTTTTTTTTTTTTTTTTTTTGTTTCGATTATAGTCGTTTTACCATCTTTATGGCATTCGCGACTTTATCAACGTTACAGTTGGCGGATCGTTATTGAAAAACTTATCCGGTACAACTGTGTTCGAAGTTTGCTCTTGGGCTCGAACTCGTGGACATCGGCTCAGGAGACAACAGACTTGCCAACTGAGCTATATCACAAGCCCGTTTACTTGGCATTCGATATTGCCCTTGAGCACTTGAACTTGAAATCTTTTTCGTAGAAGACCTTGTGGTGCCGTAGTAATATCCTTGGAAAGTTATATGTACTTTTATTGTTCCATTAGTCAATTTATGGATTTTGAATATAACATTTTGAAATTTCTCCTCATTTGTACTGTGGACAGCTGCAGCTCTCTCAAATCAAGCATCCGGACGATTCGTTCGGAAATGCAACAAAGATTCGCGATGAGTGCCTCTGGTGAGTGCCACGATATAATCTGGTATAGTTGCTTGGATAGACTTCATCCCAAAGTTCAAATACTCTACTTAAGTAACAGGTAAACATTATCTATATGAAAAATCAGCACCAACACGAGAAAAGGGTCTATGTTCATTTATGACGTTTCGAGAAAAACGCGTTTGAAAATTTTGCAATCTTTTTTAAATCGCTAATTAAAATTCACGAGGAATCTCCCAAGTCTTTGTGGTCAAAACGGTGCGTTGGATCATTCTAAATAAGTTTTTATCGATACGACGGTTTTATCATGTAAAAATAGCTCGCAATTGTTTATAGACCCTAGCTGGAGTATGAAATTCGTCTAAATGTTTTATACACCCTTCGCTTTGTACTGTATGTCTCATATGTGTGAGTGAGATGGAGATAAAATTTCCCCTATTTTTTGACAAAGGCTTATGGTTCTCGCAATGGGAGTGAGTGAATAGCTTTCCGCATTCTTACCCTTTTAATGTTTTGCATCTAGACCGTTTGCTTTGTTGTGGAGTAAAGGGTGTATAAAACAATCTGTGTGAGGATAATGTCATTTTATGGCTCTAAATTTTATAGATCCTTTACTCAAACTGTTAAATAAATCTTACGAAAACTGGAAAACTAAAAACGGTTTTTGTGTTAAGTAGAGCTTATATTGGGCTATTTGAATCCACTGAAAACCGGTTTTGTTTACTTTGTCTTTTATACCCTTTTCACATGTTGCTGCTGAAATCTTCTAAAGAGTACAACTTTTCAAAATCTCGAGGAATCTGATTCAATGGAATTTCATATTCAAACCGATTCAGAAGTTATTTCGTTTAGCAAATTGGAACAATTGTAACCAAAAGACGATTATTTTTTAAATATGTGAAAGGTAGATAAGATTCAAGATCTGTTGAGTTAAAATTTCCAATTCCATTTCCATTTGAGTTAAAGTCAACCATTTGCTTTACAGTTATTCCTCTTATTAATTATTCTAATATATCTGGAGGCTTCAGCAAATCTTGAAAAAAAAAAACTTTTTGAAAAATACTAATTATTAGCAATTTTATTTATCAAAGCAAGGAAACTTTTGGGTTTTTGAGGAAATGATTTTACAATAAAAGTATGAAAGTAGCTCGAAACATCTAGTAGAAAAACGTTTTTAATTTGTAAAACTCGCCGAAAAACGTCGATAAAATTCAACAACAATAAAAGTGTTTAAAATACCTATTTTCCGAAAGCATGCGGGTTAAATGCGCATATTTATGTTTTGGGCAATATTCCAGTTCTATTTGAAATAATTTCGAAACATGATCTTCGTCATGCCCATTCTGGTAGTTTTACTAGCCAGGCCCAATTAAATTCTCGGAGCGTGAAAGAAAAGAGGGAGAATTCCAAGATTTTCAACGTGTGGCTAAACTGAGCAGGTTACTTGAGTAAGAGAGCCTCATCCGTTTTTGATGTGACGAGGCCTGCCAGAAAATACACCAGTCACTCGAATATGGGTCCTATAGCGACAAACGTGTTAAATGAATTGAAAATGGTGGAATCTGATGATAACCGAACGTCAAAGCTAAGATTTTGGCAAAATTTCTGATACCTAGCTTTTACTAAATATACTATTTAAGTTGTTTTGAAAGAGTTATGAATGCACTGTTAAAACTTTAATAGAACACTAACTTCGAAGTTTGCTCCAAGCTTTCTTTTGCACGTTTTAGAATAACACTTAGTGCTTGATTATAAAATCGCCATTAAACTTAGTGACTATTATCGATCAAGATGTCAAAACAGGACACGTTCAGGTTAGATTGTTGCACCGTCTTTTCGCTGACATTTGGGATACTGCAACATTCCCGGCCCGGACTGGATGCAGGGTATCCTCGTAAAGGTCCCGAAGAAAGGAGACCTGACAGAGTGCGGTAACTGCCGAGGCATAACGTTGATCTGTACAACCCTCAAAGTAGTCTGCAAAGTGATCCTGAACAGAATCCAGGAGAAAATCGACGCTACACTCCGACGGCAACAAGCTGGATTCCGATTCGGACGATCATGTGTTGACCACATCACAACGCTGGAACAAATAAACGAATTCCAGGACTCTCTTCTGCTGGTGTTCGTTGATTTCGAAAAAGCATTTGACCGACTTAACCATGAAAACATCTGGGCGGCTCTAAGGCGAAGAGGAGTACCAGAGAAACTAGTCCATCTCAACGAAGCACAATACGAGGCATTTTCGTGCAAGGTCTTGCACGACGGTGTCTTGTCCGATCCAATCCCGGTAACTGCTGGAGTGAGACAAGAATGTATCTTATCACCACTACTTTTTCTAATCGTAATGGATGAGATTCTGACTGGATCGATCGACTGTGCACCAAATCGAGGATTGCCGTGGAATCCTTCAACAATGGAGCAACTAAATGACCTTGACCTGGATGACGATATTGTTTTGCTCGCCCAAACACAACCGGACATGCAGAGCAAACTCGACGACCTCACCGAAAGTTCCAAGGCAGCAGGTCTCGAAGTCAATGTCGGAAAGACCAAGTCGATGGAGATCAACACAGGAAATTCCTCCAGTTTCATGGTAGCTGGGCAACAAGTTGAGAAAGTGGAGTGCTTCCAGTATCTTGGTAGCCAGATAACGCCTGATGGTAGTACCAGGAAAGACATCGAAACCCGGATCAGAAAGGCCCTTTTTGCATTTGTGAGTCTCCGAAACATCTGGCGGTCACGCCAGATCTCTTTACAAACAAAAATCAGAATCTTCAACTCAAACGTCAAATCCGTATTGCTGTACGGGTGCGAAATTTGGTGCAGATATGCGGAGACGACGCGAAAACTGCAAGTATTTGTAAACCGCTGCCTGCGGAATATCATCCGCGCTTGGTGGCCTGGCAACTGGATCTCGAATGAGGAACTACATCGCCGGTGTCATCAAAGGGCGCTAGAAATGGAGGTTCGGGAACGTAAGTGGAGATGGATTGGGCACACGCTGCGAAAAGATGAAAACGAGATTTGCAGGGACGCGCTAGACTGGAATCCAGAAGGACATCGAAGAAGAGGCAGACCCAGAAACTCGTGGCGGTGAAGTCTAGCCGCTGAAATCCGAGCTGTCGACGAGAATCTTGACAGGCACCAGGTGAAGACGCTGGCTCCGGATCGTCAACAGTGGAGGACTTTTACCACGGCCCTACGCACCAGAGGATCGGCGCGGGATCTTTAAGTAAGTAAGTAAGTTGTTGTCTTGCTGGAGGTTTGTTTGTTGTTTTATTTGGGATTTTAAGTCTCTTGGGTTTATTCATCCCATCTTATTGGAGGTTTCTGCGAACTTATTTTTATTGGTTTACGCTGGCTTGCAAAACAAATAGGTTTTCTCAACACGATCTTGGGGATCGGTGATTCGAGAGTGAGCTCTCAGGAGAGAACTCACTAGTTATCTAATCGCTTGGGGTGGCTATTGCTTTATAGCAACTAATTTATACCGTTCCACAACAGCGACTTCCGCTCAATTCGGAAATACTGTAAATGACTGGAAATCCAGAATGCCTAAAGCATAGATCATCGTAAATCTGTGGGCACTGTTTATTATACCATAGCGCTCCTGCTTATCTGGAATGTTTTGACAGTGTTTTGTTTTGTAATGTTTCCTCTATCAGTGCTGAAAATTTCAATACGATTCGTTTTGTTTCAAAAAAGTTACACGTGATCGAAGCCGCGAGACGAAAAAAATTTTGGACACCCACGTCAAAAACCCGACGAACAAGACCATGGACTCCAAGATGTACAAGGAGGAGTGCCTGAGAAAACGTATTCTTCTGTACATTAGATCACTGATTAGATCTCACAAAGAACCAATCAAGTTTTGGCCAGATTTGGCAAGCTGCCACTACAGCAAAGAAGTACTACAGTGGTAGATATCGGGACAACGAGGTAGATGTTGTTGAAAAGGACATCAACCCACTCAACTGCCCTTAATTCCGCCCTATCGAAAAATACTGGGCTATTGTCAAGCAGAAGATGAAGAAGAATAGTAGGACGATTCGGGATGCAACAGAGCTGAAGAAATGGTGGAACAAAATGGCCACTGAGGTCAACCACTGAGGGTGTTCAAACTATGATGAGTCGTATTCGACGAAATTTTCAAAATTTTATGAAAACCACGTCGGAATTATTTTTTTAAATTATTTTTCCTTTGAAATAAAAAACCTACATTTTGAGTATAAAACATTTTTATTTCGTTTACAGAGCTCCGAGATAGACCCGTTTTAATGCGTCCATATTTTGGATGATCCATGCTTTATAGGCACCAGCACTGATGTCAGTTAAATTGATTGTTTTTCAATGCCAAAAGGTTTTTTTAAAGGAATTTATCCACACAAACCCTTAAAGTAATATTTACTTATGTAAACTTTACATAAATCTACGACTCATTTTAATTACACCCCCAAAAATTGATAATATCTTTAAGTTACTTCGCTGTTCATTTTGTTGAACAAAAGTCCCGCCCTTGTTGGACAACTGAGGAAGTTTCAGTTTGAAGGTAATTTTGCTGTTGAGGACATATTGATCACTGAAAATTTTTAGACTTGAATTTAACATCGTACTTTACCTGGCTGAGTACTGCAATTTTGTAAACATACCTGCAACAAGAAGAAAAAAAAGCACATTAATTACACATTCATAACCGCAGTTTAAAATGAACAACAGAATTATTATTATTAATAATAGTTTGACTAAATTTACTCGAGTTTTCCACGATGTTGGCTTCTGTGCCATGTTTCTAAAGGCTTAAATCGTCTTTTTGGCTAATTTCGGTGTTTTTCGATAAAATTTACCTTTCCTTGGTTCAGCCGATAAATGACATAAGTAGTAAAGAGATAAGACCACAAATCCGGGAAATACAATTAGAGATTCCTCCGGATTTCGGGTTGTTGGGATAGGATCATTAAACCAATAAAAAGTTTTCTTCAAGGGTTACGACCAAAAAAACAAAACAAGTTAAAAGTTTGTAGGTGATATCATCAAGCCAATCTGTCTCACTGGGTTTTTTACGGCGTCGAAAATTGTTAAAATTTGTACATTTATTGATAAAGTTTTGAAATTTTGAATGAAAATGAAAAACTTTAAACTACTAGCTCAAGATGTGAAAAATTATGTCATCACTATTTGTATTCATTAAAAGATATCACGCTTACGTTGTATAAAATTAAAAATTATATCAGTGCTGTGGTATACAAATGTTGCATCTAACCTCGCTGTTTCATGATGCCCCGTTTGATTGTATGCTCTATCTATTTTGAATGAAATTTGATGTTGAAAATCAAAATTAACAAAAAATATTATAAATCAATATCGATCTTTTTTCAACACAGATGACGAACCACAACGTTACATCTTCAGATCCTTTATTAACAGTAACTGATAGGATCATCAATCAAATTGAGTGGGCGTTGGAGAGAACGATAATTGATTGACAAGCTCCAAGCTTGTCCTCGAGGAAAACTTTAGCCTTCTGGTTTTTCAAGCGATTAAACATCAATCAAACCATAATAAGGCGGTCAATCGGGTGTCCATCACATTTGGAGTTCATCATCTTGAGAAGGGTTGTTAATAAACCGCACGCTAATTGTCATAACATGAACTTGAAAAATGTTGCTGTTTGCTATGATACAAAATTCTTCCTCAGAATATCTAATCAATTATTGTTTTGTAGGAAAGACTGCCTTTCGAAAGAAAGCATTTCGAAAGATAATCATTTTCATTATTTTGATCTTTTTCGATTGATGTTTCTCGGTGATTTTCATGCTTTTCATTATTCAAACCACATAAACTTCTTCTCAATAGCCAGAACGATTTTCATGCGAACACGTCATTTCGGTCAATTTTTTTCAAAAAAAAAAAAACTTTTGACCAACTTTCGGCCGAACGCAACATCATCAGTACTTCCGGATAATCTTTCTCGAGAGTATGCGCCATCATAATTTCCACCCCCAAAATTGTTGAACTTCCTTGGCTTCTGTCAGTCACCGAAGGATAGAGCCGAAAAAAGAAAGCCGAAGAAGAAAATATAGAGATCAGACCACCAGTCCATTCCCAAACCGGATAACCAATAGCGACAAGTAGGTACAGGATACGTGGACCAGGCCTTGACTTGACCTGACGACATTGAAGCGATGAAAGTCAGTAAGTAGGTAGTGGTCGAGAAATGGGCACTGGGCCATGGCTCTTAATGAACTCATTAATTTTCGTCAGAATGAAAAATGACCGACAGTTTTTGGGACCAAACGGCACGTGAGCACGTTTCTTGTGGTTTTTTTTGGATGCGCTGGGACAGATGAGTGCGTTTGTTACAAGCGGTTCGCCAAGTGGGTGTGTGACTAGAACTAATCGAATCAAAATGTGACGGAAGAAAGGGTTGGTCTGTTTCTGTTCTCCTTAGTTGGTTTAGTAGGACAGACATCAATTTTTATGATTGGTTTTCTGTTACCACAATTTACTTGTCCTTGGAAAGTTGAAAATAATAATCATACAGCAAAATAAAAATACAATCATAACAAAACAATCCAAGAAGTTTACTAATTTCCCAAGAGTTTAAACGGTTTTGAAGAATTATTTGAGACTTAAATAAAGTTGTTATCTTATGTTTAGTTTATTATACTGTCTCTTTAGCTGTATATTTTAATTTTATTTTTTTCTATATGAAACTTTTATATTGTAAATCAATCATCCTTTTCTCATTTTGAAGCTTAACTTTTTTTTCTGAAGGTTGGTGGGCTGCATACATTCTCCTAAACATGCCTCGAAGATTTCACAAGTTTACACGTCTATCATACCCAGCATACCCAGCAAGAGATCGGCTGCAGAAATAGTGAAGAAGAAAAAAAAACACATTCTCAAACGACCAAACCCATATTAGAGTAATGCCGAGCCGCAAAAATCATCCATCATACTTAAGCCTTTTCTGTCGGTGGTGTTGGTCTGCATAAATGTGTGAAGCCAGTTTTTCCTCTTTCGATTTCTCGTGATCCCAAAAATATCACCGAAGGATACGATTGGATTTGGTCGAACGTTACCATTCAGTCGGTTTCCATTTTCTGACCCTTCCGAACAAAACGTGAGACCTCAATGATTTAGGGTGGTGCGAGCTGAGAAACATCTCTGCCCAAAATGTTGAATCTTTCGAAAACAATCGTCGAAGGAAAAATCACAATATCAATCGCATCTGATGTGTTATGGTTGAATACGTACACTCAGAAAAATACTATTATGTATGCCATAAGATTCTCTTATGAACTGGCGCCATAAGAAAAATTAATGAAATTTATAAGATTATCTTATGACTGAAATGAACTTTCTGGATGAACATCTTTTGAAAGAGGAAGTTTGGTTTTTCATAAGATAATCTTATGATTTTGTCAAAACATTTGGAATTTCATAAGATTGTTTTCAAAAAGCTGGAAATGTCATAAAAATTGATTTTTTTTTCCGAGACATTGATAATATGAGTCCCATTTCTTAAATTTCATCACTATTTATTAATCTTTTTTTCACAATAATGGCCACAGATGCAATTTTGTTCCGGTTGAATTGTCCAAAAAAACCAAGTAAAAAAAGATTATTTGTTCGCTATCCTCGTAATGGGACATGAAATTCTCCCACAGAATCAGCAGACACGTCAGTTGTTGGCGGATGTACGGCAAAACCTTGGGAAAATCCGCTACTGGTTCCGGTCTCTGGGCCTTTCGGTTTTGGTCAGCCAGTAAGCTAAAGTGCGGAAAAAACAAACAAAAATTCAAGGACTATGAATATTTCCAATTTTTTTTCTAAATTCACACAAATTATATAATTTGCTAAATAAACTTACCGTTGAGAAGATCAATGTCACGATTACTTTAAATGTATTATTTTTTCTTAATTGCTTCTGATGATAAACAATCTTGTGCGTTTTTCCTGCCGCTTAGAATGAATGTGCTCATTTTATTTTCACAAAGCTGTTTCTTCCGTTCTTCATAAGAACTTCTTATGAAAATGAAAGAAATTCATAAGACTCTTATGAAAAATTATTTTGGACACAAAACAGAGGTTCATAAGACGTATCTTATGAAATTCAGAATAGAATTTCTTCTGAGTGTACACTCAGAAAAATACTATTATGATTAAGATTCTCTTATGAAGTGGCGCCATAAGAAAAATCATTGAAATTCATAAGATTGTCTTATGACGCGAATGAATTTTGAAGATGAACGCCTATTGCAATGAGAGGTTGTTGCTTTTCATAAGAGGTTCTTATGAAAACAGTAAATCACTTTCTAATAAGAATAATTTTAGATATTTCATGCTGAAAACATTCCCTTTATTATTTGCCAAATTTGTTTGAAATCAAATCATTTATGGTCACCATCAGCAGTGCATCAACAGACGCTTCCATCAAAGTTTTTTTTTGCCGCATCCCAATCTTCGACCTTGTTAGATCAGATAGCTGAAAAGTAAACAAAAATGTATTTCAAATTACAAATATGTCGCTCACATCAGAAACAACAAATCGGACTTACCATTCCGGAAATGACAATAACATTTATCTTTGAAGTAAAACTAGTAACTATGAGCTGGCGATTGCTTCGTTCTGTTAGATGATGAAAAAACTGTTGAAATGAACGAATGTGTTCATTACTTTCACACAATGCCGTTTCTTCTATTTTTCATAAGAACATCGTATGAAAATTGAAAGAATTTCATAAGACTCTTATGAAAAATTATTTTACACTCTAAAAAGCGGTTCATAAGATGCATCTTATAAAAATTATAATAAGAATTTGCCTGAGTGTACGTCTCTTAAATTCAACAACAACAACAACATAGAGCTTGAATGCTTTTTATCGTTTATTTGAAAGGAACACTTGAAACATATCTGTGATATATTTTGAACAACAAGACAACTGGTTTGCGATGACGACTGCTTTGACATACTGGACTTCTAAATTCTGAACTATGTGCATTTGGGTGAGTATCAACTGTGGCTGCTCCTCATCGCTTAAGTAGGGAAGATAAGGGCATAATGGCCACCTTAAGGAAAACGCTTATTTAACCATAGAAAACAGCTAAAATATGTGAATTACATCATTGTTTCTTGTTTGAACACTAAAATAGTCTATATTCTAGTTGGTTGAAACTTGAATAACTAAATAAAATCGTTGAAAAATGTATTTTAAAATTTTTTACCAAAAGCTGAAAACCAGTCTCTGTAGGGGCATAACGAGAACCCCCTCCCCATGGGGCAGTATAAGCACCATTAATCGAGGCACGATGAGCATTTTCTGCCGGGGAATCTAGCAGCGAATTCAACTCGATGAAGTCAGGGGAGTCGTAGATTCATCAAAAATAGCAATAACAAAATAATCTAGGTTTGTAGAATACAAACAATTCACACACGCTCATACATTATGTTTCTGGTGCTTTGTTAATGGCGGATGATGCTACTAGCCGTAACAATAAAAAAAAATCGAGTATGAATTTTAAATGGAAAAAAATCCTCTCGAACAGATATCGCACTCTAGTCTTTTGATTACTTCTCCGACGCCTTACCAATAGGCCACATCGTCAGATGTAAACTAGTCAAGCTGTAGCTCTATAATTCAATTGACTACATCGAGTTGAACTCGCTGGTAGATTATACGGCAGAAAACGCTCATCGTGCCCCAATTTATTTTGCTCTGTTCGCCCCGAGTCAATAAATTAAAGTAAACACGCGTTTTAAAATTGTTTTAAGTGAAATATCCAAAAATTAATTATGGTGAAAATTAAGGAACGATGTGTATATCATGTTGCAGTGCGTATATTATAGATCAAGATGATTTAAAGATCATTAGAGCTTATTTCGTGGCGCTCAAAAGTAATAATATTTTCGTCACTTGAGAACCTATTCAAAGATTAACATATTTTAAAGCATTTTGTGAAAAAATAAGTAGAAATCTTAGTGGACCCCGTCTCTAGGAGGGTTTGGCATTAGAGGGTTAAAATTAGGATTTTCTGGATTTACTTTGGTGATATTTTTTTTTAACTTAGTTAAAAAAAAAACTTGTTGTCTTCTTATAAATCACTCTGTCTTAAACCCATAATTGAAATTTACTTGAATTTTTTACCAATTTTCAAATAATTGTTTACTTGCAGGATTTTTAGAATCTCTTTTGAGTAATGCAATTTGAGTGAAATTTGGTACACTTTCTAAATTTGATTGATGGATCAAATTTACTTAGAAGGTGGGCGCTGAAAACTTTCGGTTTTTGACAAGCTTTCTACAGTCAAGGGCCGGGTCACTCGTGTTGGGAAAAAGTGGTAGAATTTTTTACACTTGAGGCATATTTTGAAAACTTTACTATTAGGATTACCCGATCTTCAGGAAAAGATCGATCTTCAAGATCGAATCCCTAAAACGGTCATAGGATCAATCCATCTAAAAAATCGGGGCTGGAGGATCGATCTCTGATTGATCGATCATTTCCTGTGTTAGCAATGGAGAACTCCTTTGATTAACGTTCATTTTAAGTTCTCACGGTGTATTGAAATCTTCATACAAATACTTCACAAAAGCTAATCAATCTCCAATATCGAATTGATAAAGTTTGCCATAATTTTCCCCGCGAGTATCCGGGCCGTGCTATTTTATCAGAAAACCTGGCAAAGTCCGGGCATGTTATTTCACAATTCTTAACTCAAAATCCGAGGACAAATCCGGGCAGATTCATGTAAATACCAGATATTATTCAATAAAAATTCAAAAAAGAAATAAAAACTTATCAAAACCTATCAGCAGATATTTTGAATAATATTTTATTTAGGCTGCGTTTCTTGAGCGAAAAAAATAAAACAATAGAAAACTTCAATTTTTGTTTGGTTTTTAAAATAAGATGAATAGATCCGGACACAACCGAGTTTTTTTCGAAGAAATGTGCGCAACCGGACCAGACCGGATCATTTTCAAATTAGTTTAACCTAAATATTTGGGCAATAATCTAGCAAGCTTCGACTAGATGCTCAGCAGTTGGCACTGTTTGACATTAAATCGGAAATCTAGATTGGACTTAAATATCTATCTCGGTTCAATGAAAAAATGAATCCAAAAGATCGAAAGATCGAATCGAAAATAATTTTTCATGCTAAGGGGCCGTTCACTAATTACGTAAGCACATAGGGGGGTGGGGGGGTTTCACATTTGCTTACGATCTCTTACAAGGGGGGTAGAGGGGGTTTCCAAAAATCTTACGTAAGAAATGTTACATTGTTAATTCGTCTCAGCCATACGAAACCATCTTACTCAGGTTCAATGTTTTTCTTCTATTTATGGTATGGTTATGATATTATGTTATTTATCTTTAATGTTTTTGAAATAATAAAAAAATTGGTGGTTCTTCAAAATAAAAGTGAATCAATTCAAACCAACATGCCATTATTAAAAGATCTTCGCTTTTCATCATAACAATGTTTTTAATTGAGAAATTTATAGAAACAAAAAGAAAAGTGGCGCAATGTGACACGAATCCATGATATTTTGAAAATGACTTCATCAAGAAAAAATCTTAGAAAATCATTATGAGGCGCTTTAGATAATGAATTTCTATACAGTAATTTCAGTGATAGAAACTAACAACTCTAAATTTTACAAACGACTTACCAGAAAAAAAATCCTAAAACTTTTTTGCTTACCGCTGAAATGAGTCTAAGCTTTTAGGTTAATTAACGAAGTAACTGTCGTCAATAATTTTGCACCATTTTTAGTATTATAGAATGATTTCTTTTTGGATTTATATGATTTTGAGGTAAAAAACATAGCAGTTTTTTATGGTATTTTGTGCTAACCTGATCTTTCTCTCTTTTTTAATCGGAATTTAGATTTTATATTGTAGACTGTGAAAATTTATTGAAGATTTATGCTACCCCGAAAATGGTATGTCTTAAATAATGTTTCTAAAATCGTTTATGTCATTTCATCTGTGGTTTTGTATAAATTGTGCTTTTCAAATGCAATCATTAAGTTTAGGGATGAAAATCCCAGAAAAACAGTTATTAAGTTTACTTTAAAAGGGATTTGCTTTTAAGCATGGATGTCACATTTTTAATATTTTAAAGCTCTTTTTGAAAAAAAAAACGTATCAATTTCTCAAAAAAAAAAACGTAAGATCTTACTAGGGGGGAGGGGGGGTTTTGAAAAATCTTACTTTGTCTTACCAGGGGGGGAGGGAGGGTATAAGATTTGAAAAATCGAGCTTACGTAATTAGTGAACAGCCCCTAAAGAATCGATCCAAAATATCGAAAATCTGGTTGAAAAGATCGATCTTCTAAAGATCGATCCAGATCGACTTATCCTATTAACCATTCAAAAACGTTTTCAAGATTTTCGGCCATAAAGTTAAAAAAAAACGTGTTCTTTTTCATGCTGTGATGCAAAAATAGCTCGATTTCTATCACATACGGCTGAAATAGAAACAGTGTTGTAAAATAATTCAACGGTCAAAGATCTTGAAAACATTTTCGCATGGCAAAATTTTCCAGTGTCAAAATTTCTACCAGTTTTTCCCAACACGAGTGAACTTGCTCTGAGGGTACATATCGTAAACCTTTTAGAGCAAGGGTGCCCAAGAGTTTCATCGAAATAGCCTTGTTTTGAAACTGATGCATAGCAAAATTGAAAATTTCACATCGTGTGAAATTTCGCATCCGCCTGTTGGCTGTTTGCGTTCTTCGAAAGATAAAATATTTTCACACTTCCGTGGGTTTCAAACAGTCAAAAATTTTGTGGCCCGCGGCTAATGGTTTTTTTTACTATTAAATACCATTAAATTTATGCAATCATATGTTTTCTTCCAGAGAAATTTTCATGACGAAATACTTTATCTGCTGTCTGCTACCGGCTAATTTGTTGACAAGGCCATTATTAAAACGGAGACTTTAACTTCATTAAAAAAAGAAAACTTCATCATCTAGTTTCTCACTATTACAAATATGCTTCGAAATATGCTCTCACTTTTTAAACAAAATCTTAATAGTTTTGCTCTGTTATTGAAATATCTCTTTTTTTTTTTTGAATTGACAATACTTTTATTTATTTTGGTTGTTACAAAAGTGTGACAAAGCCATGAAAGCAAAATTTCCAACGGTTAACAAAATAAAGAATTTATTCAAAATTTTGTTGTTTTAGAAATTTTTGTGAAAATGTTGTTTTTTGTTGATTTAGGAATCAAGGTTGCCGAAATAACAGAAAAATCTGTATATTCACTGAATTTTGACCAAATATCATCTCAAAAATTATATGACAGAACACAGAATTTAAGAAATATTCATAGATTCCACAGATTTTTTAAATTTTGTTCGTTTTTTATGATTTTTATCTATACCTATATATAAAAAGCAATTTCTGTATGTTTGTTTGTTTGTTTGTTTGTTTGTTTGTCCTCTATAGACTCAGCCATCTTCAGAGCTAGAGGTCTGAAATTTGGCATGGATGCTCATTAGGACAAGGAAAGATGAAAAATGTTTTCATATTTTCGGATGACCCCTTCTGAAGGGGGTCGTCCATACAAGACAAATATTGTTTTCGCGATATTGACGACATTTTTCGTCGGATTGTGTTGAAAATTTGCACATGAGTGTTTTGAAAGACGAGTGATCGATTTCAGGTGTCGACTTTTGTTTAAGGGGTCGGCCAAAGGGGTCGTCCATATTAACTCTTTACTGTTAATGTGATATTGTCGTAATTATACATCGGATTCAAATGAAAATTGGTATACGATAGTTTTGAGGGACGGTCAATCGATTTCAGGTATTAAATTTAGTGTAAGAAGGCGGCAAAGGGGGTCGTCCATATAAACATTTCAATATGTTTACGATATTGTCGTTATTATACATTGGATTGGGATGAAAATTTGCACACGGTAGTTTTCAGGGACGGGCAATCGATTTCAGATGTCAAATGTTTCGCCAGGGGTCCACGAAAGGGGTTGTCCATATAAATTAATTTTTCACTGTTTTTAGCTATATTGACATTATTATGTAATAGATTGCTTTGAAAATTTGCACATGGGAGCTTTGAGGGACGGGCTATCGATTTCAGATATCAAAGATTGTGTCAGAGGCCACCAAAAGGGGTTCAACTTTTTGGCAATAATTGCGTTGATATGCAACGATCGAGTTGAAATTTATACACGGGAGGGTTTTGGACGGTCAATTGATCCCTGATTTCAAATTTAGTAGTAGACGACAGAAAAAGCGATCGACCAATATTTTTGCAATTATTACTTAACAATGAATTCGGAAGTGCATCTGGAAAATGCTTGGCAATTGACTTTCATACAAACAGTTTATGACATACAGTGAGGGGCAAAATAAAGTGTCCAAATTATTTTTTTTCTGTTTCTTTTATTTTTCTGGTTAAAATTCACCGAAAACACATCGTGATCATTTTTTAAATATTGTTTATTATGTTCTTTTCAATTTTTGTAAATGTTGCGCTGGTAAAAAAAGAAAGTTTTACTGATAGAAAAAAAACAATTAACATTCAAAAAAAAAAAAAATGGGCAAAATAAAGTGTCCAACTCAAAAATCAATATAATTTCGATAAGTTTCCATCGCGAGGCCCCTCGAATTTGTTTGTTTTGTGTATTTTGACATTTCATAAACAACTGGCTTTGCTCTGGAGTATTTAAACGGGTGTCTACATTCGAATAAGTTGTAAAATATGGAGAACGCATAAATTTCTGTTTCCATTCCGTTGTCTATCCGGAAACTGGTTGTTAGTGATGTGAATAACGGTCAAACGCACCGGGAAGTGGGCAAGCACTACGAAATCAGCAAGACAGCGGTATCAAAAATCATGAAAAAAAAAGAAAACGTTCGAATCGGAGATGGATCGCCCAGAAAAAAGACTGAAGCCCAAGACAGATGCCAGAACGGACAAGAAAATCATTTTTGAAGTGAAGAAAAACGCAATAATAAGGATCCGACAGATACAGGAAGAGCTCCAATTTTCGGTATTGCGTTGTACTGTCCGTCGCCGCATCCATGCAAAGGAGCACCTTAGCAAGATCACAGTGAGAAGGCATTTCATCAGCCAGGTGAACAAGGCTAAGCGGATCAAGTTCGTCAAGGAACACGTCGATATACGGCTCGAGTACTGGAAAACACTGTTGTGGGCCGACGAATCCAAATTCGTGCTATTCAACCAGAAGAAGCGTGATCATATTTGGCGCAAGTCGGGTGAGCAGCTCCAAGATCGCCATATCCAAGGAACAGTCAAGCACGGAGGAGGTAACGTGATGGCTTTTCTTGGGGTGGGGTGGGCAATTTGGTAAAAATTGACGGAATCATGACAGCTGAGTTATATTCCAATATTCTGCGGGAAAACCTCGAGGTATCCCTCATCAAGGCGGTCCTCGTAGAGCGCTTCGTTTTACAGCAGAATAACGATCCGAAGCATACGGCCAATTTGATGAAGTCATTTTCCCGTTCCTGCCGCATCTAACCCCTTGAATGGCCCCACAAAGTCCTGATTTGAACCCCATCGAAAATCTGTGGGCCATCCTCGATGCTCTGATTGATAAGACTGGTGTGACAAATTAAAAATACTTATTTTGATGCCATGGAGCATGCGTGGGAGGAACTCGACCCACAACACTTGCACAACCTTGTTGAAAGTATACCGAAGCACTTGCAGGAGGTGTTGAAGACCGAAGGAGGCCATACCCATTATTAAATCGTTCTTGTTTGCCTCCAGTTTGAATCAATTTGAAGTTGTACCGATCTGGACACTTTATTTTGCCCCTGTTTCTTTTTGGAATATTAACTGTTTTTTTTCTATTAGAAAAACTTTTTTTTTTTACCAGCGCAACAAAAATTGAAAAGAACATAATAAACAATATTTAAAAAATGATAACGATGTGTTTTCGTTGAATTTTAACCAGAAAAATAAAAGAAACAGAAAAAAAAATGATTTGGACACTTTATTTTGCCCCTCACTGTATTCCAAGTTGAAAGCGAAACGGAGTTCGTATGGGATCAGCTAGTTTTTACATAAATTTTAAGCTTAAAACTTTGTTTTGAGAAAAACATGATCATATTGATACCTACTGTTTATTGATTTTTCTCAGGAAAAACGTTAAAAAAACTCAATTTTTCATGACTTTTCAAAGAAATTTATGCTTATTTCATCACCGAAAACCATCAAAGAATATTTGGATAAATTCACAGAAAGTCAAAAATTTGTTTCCACCACAATACAGATTTTTTTTCCGGCAAATTTGTCAGGAACATGAAGATTTTGGATAATGGTTTTGTTAAACGGTTGGTTTTTTAAACTAACTAAATCTTTAATTTTGCATTGAGTTTTGGATTTATCATCGCGATTGTTTGTTCTTCGAAATTATCGACGTTTTTCGGTGAGATTTAATAATAATAAAACAGATTTACCAGTTGTCCATACGTTTCGAGCTACTCTGGCATTCGATCCTCCTCAGTGGACACTAAAATTATATTTTACATTTTAACATGAAAACAAGACAAAATACTGAATGATCCACGAACTATATACACTATCAAATATAAAATTATATTAATTAAAGACGAACGTTGAATTCATTTACATCACTGTTATTCTGGGGAGCTAGATGAATTTTGTTCAAGGGGTTAGCTCAAGGTTGCCAGAATTTTTTCAACGCGTATCCGAGCCTTACAAATCTGGGCTATTCTATATAAAAACCTGGCAAAATCCGGGCATTTGATTTCAAAATTGACGACCAAAATCTGGGAAATATCCATGCAAATTTTGTCAAATCTCATAAATTTATCAACAAAAATCCAGAAAAAAAGCTTGAAAATAATTTTTTCCATCAAAATTCATTGAGAGATTTTAAATCGTTTTAAAAAAAACCTTTCATGATTATTTTTTATAAAACGTGCTCAAAAATATCGTTTTGGAGGCATAAAAAAATTCCTAAAATTCTTTTGTTTTATTAGCTAAATACAGTGAATAGATCTGGGCAAAATCCGGGTAACCGGGCCAGGCCGGATTGTTTCCGAATTTTGTATTTAATATCCGGAAAAACCCGGACAAAACCGAGCAATAAAGCAACCTTAGGTTAGCTCCTTTCTCGATTTACATATCCCAGTACATACACATTTTGGCCCAAACTGATAGCGCAAACTTCCATTCTGCCAAAATTTGGACTGTAGTAAAGTCTTTCTAAAATCAGATTATCATTTTGTTCTGGAATCCTTTGGTGCTCACAGTAAATGTTTACCTTTTTTATAACTTACTCAATTTTTTTACTATTTTAATTTTTTTTATTTCACCATCCATAAAGAACTATGAGACATATTTTATCACGGAAAATCTAATTCCCATTAAGATTATGGTATGCAATATAAATCCATGAATTACATTATTCCTTGCTTTATAAACTCTAATGACCATTTTTATAAGCGTTTATCATTCTGAGCTTAGTCTGTAGAAACAAAGATAAATAGATTTATACACACAACTTTGAAATTCGTATAGGTATATGTATGTAGCTGTTCCACAAAATAATTGAAAAAAAGTAATTTTTGATTAAATTTTTAATGTTTCAAATATTCCAACGAAATAAAAATAACGGCGCCAGCGAACTGGAATATAAAAAAATTATTGTATACATTTTCACGTATTGTAAATCATATAGAGGTATTTTAACATTATTTAGATTGAAGCGTTAGTTTTTCCAAGCTCTTCCTAAATATGTCGACACAACAACAAACAAACACACAATCCTCAACAAATACCAAAATATAAACTTCCGTTGAAATCTAAATCAATGTTGTGGATACTAAACTATTACCGCCATCATTCGAACAGAATTCGTCAAGTCAAATCGGCACAAACCGCAATCTGTTCGATTGAAAACCTTTCCGCTTATTTTAATGACCGTTTTCATCTAGCAAATGAAACGATCATTGTTATTCACCAGCATCCAACATTAATTTAATTTCGTTCCCTGACAAGACGATCCTGTCAACAGTCCGGTATCATGTAATTCCACAATGGAAGTGAAGACGAATCTTCGTTTGTATTCCATCGGTGCGGTACGATTGTTCTCGAATGTTTCCGCATGTAATCACTCCATCCTCCCACGCTACACGGCTCAATGGCATCCGGTTGATACCTTCGGCGTTTGTCTTCTTTGCCCATCTGGCCCCATCCCTTTGGCCGGGAATAGTAATCATCTTGGCCAGATTTTTCCTCGGAGCAATTCCGAGCCATTCGTCGCTTCTGGAAGGCAACAACGCACAATCGGACCCCCCATTATCGGTAAGCAAAGAAGGGAAATTTATGCGATTCAATATCCTCGGCGCTACAATCGATTAGAAAGTGTGTGTTCTCGCTCCATTGTGATGGGAATTTATTATCAACGGCGAAGCGAAAACAGCGATTCCTATCGCCAAGATTGGATGTCTGACTGCGTCCTTCTGCCCTGCCTTGCTCAAATCCATGTTAAATATCTACACCGGAGTAATGCCGGATGGCGGAGAGGAAATCATTTCTTCAGAATAGACATTGAAGTTTCTTTTTCTGCTCATATCGAAAACACGAATCGGAACTGACGAGATAAGTGAGATTTTCGATGCTATTGTTTCGATAAGAACATAAAGGGTTCATATTTGATGAGAGGCAGAAAAATATTGAAATGGTTTTTTTTTCATCCGGGGAAATTACAATCATGTTTTGAATACAGATATTTTTATTTTATTTTTATTTTGAATACGGTTGCCGCAACTTGGCAAACAAAATGTGTCTTGTCAGTTCAGGTTTCGTTTGAATTAGTTTAGGTTAAAATGGCACAAAGGAGCTGATACATAGGTACCTACTTGAGATTTGAATGAGCTATGCTATAAAATATAGTTTTTGAGAAGTTTTATATTTGAATTATTGGATCACTCTAAATAGTTGGATCACCAAGCTTTGTCGAAAACATAGTTCTTGTGACTCTTAAAATCCGACTGTTGGTCGAGAGTAACAACTAGATCTTGGATATGCTACCTGCGACCCACGGGCCAAACTCTTTTTTTGTAAACTGAATCTGCTTTTCTGTGATAGGCTCTAAACAATTTTTTTTTTAAAGAAGAGATGTACTGAAATTAGGGCCGGCCCAATTCTGGCAGACGAATGCCACACAAAACCATTAAACCGAATTTTCAGTTCGCCGAATAGTTATAATCTCCTTTTCCAATTTTCATGGGATTCCAGGAATTCCCGGGAAAAGGATGATGAGATTACCTGATCCTCGGGAACTTAAAAATTGCCGGGAAATGGACACTTTATTGAGTTTCAAGTTATCTACAAAACAATTGTCTTTCATGACCTTTGGGTATGTGTTGTAAATTATTTGACAGAAAACCACTTAGCAAACGAATAGTACTTTCTAAAATTCATTTGAAAATAAAACTATCCCACAAAGAAGATTATCATTGTCCCGTGTAACCGAAACATCCATTTTATACATTTCATTCATTGGAGCGAAAAGAGCTTAAAACAACCTCGAAGAGTCAACGCGAAAAAGTTTCAGCTAGGAACTACACAAACCTAGTGTTTCAGAACACCGAGATCAGTGCGGGGCCTAAGAAGTTGCAGAAAGCCCATGTATTTTTTTTCGATTGGCAAAATCTGAAGTTCAATTTTAACGGTAATGAGCACCTCTCTCAACTCAATTTAAATGTTAACTAAATACTCCAAAAGTGCCTGTCGCTGTCTTGCCGTGTAATTTTTTTTTTTAATTTCTGTATCTGTTCGATTTTTGTACTCGTTGACCCAGTGTGCTTTGCTACACCTTCCAAAAACAAATTAAATTTGTTCAAATAATTCAAATTTAGTTTTATTTCTTAGGCAGCCTATCGAACCAAATTTCAACATAATTCAGAAGCCAACGCTTTAAAACGAGAGCTGCAACTGGAGTTTAGAATTTCAGTAAAAATATGATTTAATAGTATTTTTTTTAAATTGATCTCTAAATTTGTTTTTCAAGATCTGAAACTTTAACTCGGTTTTTATAAGCTTCATAGAATTTATAATGATGTCAAAATGTATGTTAATGATAAAAACTTCCAGCCCTTTCCCTCTTCCAATGCAAAAAGTGCTAACTACTTAAATCATTTTTAGTATTTAAAAGACGTAACGTTTCGCTTTATTTGTCTGATAAGTTTTCAATTTATGCCAAATATAATATGAATAAACACTTACCTCCTTCTTTCCGACTACACCCAGTAATAAGGGAGGGTCTCAAATTAATCGTACACTAACAACTTCTCTTCCTTTTGCTTGATAAGTTATCGATTTATGCTAACAAACTTGCATGGAAGCCCTTATTGGTTTATAAATTCTCAAGCTATACAACGTAATTTATATGGAACACCCTTGGCAATGTAGGTTTGTAACAATCATAGAAACATATCTCGTACCCAAATACCTTCCCATGTTAAACTTGCAGACATAACTCATTACAACTTGAAGTGATTCCAAACAGTCATGGTATGAAATCTGGCAACTTTTTACACTGCTAATTACTTTTTTTTGTTTTATTTACCAAAAAGTGCAAATTAAATTCTTATGGATAAGCTGTAACCCAATGAATCAAAGAAAAATAATGGTTTTTAAGGAGAAAAAATGTTTCAATTTTGTTATTCGACAGAATCACAACAATTTTCTCTTTTTTTGAGCTAAGGGTCCTTTTTAAGACTATTCAAGATTTTAACTTACTGATCTTATATGTTCATTAACAATTGATTGAAAAGAAGATTTAGTGGATCAAAAAAATCAGTTCATGCTTCGACGATGGTAAAAATTTCTAGTAAACATCACACAAAACCTTACCATATTTGAACTTCTAAGAGAAATATGTGGATCTTAAAAAGCAATAAATTTTCGATTGTTGCATAAACTAAATCAGTTCTCAACAAACTCTTGTTGAAAGTAAAATATGCAAAAATGTTTATTTGGAATTTGGTAATTAATTTTTAGGTTTTATTCGCATCAAATAAAAGTCATGGCACCCAATTTCCATTTTTTTTAATTCAAATCACCCAGAGTAGAAAGGCGTCAAAAGCAATCAAGCAATTACTGATGCTTTATGTTGGAAGTTTTGGCACCCATTTTCATAGCCAATGTTCTATTCACGTGGCACTAGTGAAATGGATACTTGGATGTGATGGTTCAGCTTCAGTATGCGGTGAAAAAAAACGCAAAAAGCCGGTAAGAAACACTTTCCAAAAATAGTCATTTTTGCTTCAGAATCAGGACAACATTTTTAAAGCTGGTTTTCCTAAAATTTGCCAAAAAATAAAAGAGCCCGATCTGACCATCCAGCTCGGTTGCCTGGATTTCGATAAAAAGCCCGTATTTTTCCTGGATTTATTGCAAAATCAATTATAAATCTTTTATTAGGTATTGTTTTTTTTTTAATTTTTGCGTATTGAGCAAGCAATTTTTGAGCAAGTTTTAGCATAATAATCATGAACGGTTTCTAGACGTTTAAAATACGATTCAAAATCTGCTGATGTGTTTTGATGAAAAAATGATTCAAGTGCTTTTTATTTTTATTCTTGTTTAGTAGTTCCTGAACCTAGCCCAAATTTGCTTGGTTTTGCCCGGATTTTGGATTGAAAATTTTGAAATAAAATGCCCGGATATTGGTAACTTTATAGATAAAATAGCCCGGATTTGCCTGGCCGGGATACGTGCGAGGAAAATTCTGATAAACTCAACTCACCCTGTAATTTGGTTTTGATAATTTTTGTCATTTATGAGAGCCATTTGAATAGTTGACGTTTCTCTCGCAAACCAACGAGCGTAGGATGAGTTCCTCACTTCTGAGTTGTTAATCATAACTACAGTAAATGAGGATAGAATAAATAAGGGATTGGTTGTTGATGTTCAGTGAAATGATGCCATGAGTTGAAGTCGAATTTCGTTGTCTTGAAATTCAAAATGATGGCTTTCGCTTTATTTTAAAATGTTCTAAAGTACCGTAAAACGGGGTAACATTGATCACCGGGGTAAATTTGATCATCATGAAATTTTTCCACATAATCATCAATAAATAAGTCTAAAGTTAAAAAATCTCCAATTATTTTCTACGTTTAAAAACGTACATGTTAAGTTTCAAATAAGAAAAACTTGGTTTGTTTTTGAAAATTTCAAATGTTAGTAAAAATGTTAATTCAAATATCTTTTTTCGAAGGCTCGCAAACAAACACCCTTTCTGATTTAATCAAAGCGTTTAGAAGCAGCAGGTTCATTTATGTGATAGTTCAATTTTTTTTCTTAGTTAATGTATAGTTTTGGTGTAGTTTTGTTGTATTTTGAGGTAAACTTTTGATATTTAAAAAATAGGAACGTTTTCCAAGAGTAAGCCAGTCTAGGACAAAAGGCTAGAAACCCTATCAAATGGTAAAGTTAGAAGGAAAATATAATAGGGGAATAGTGAGAGAGCCTAGAGAATTGAATGAAGGCAAAATTTCGTTCTTTTGTAGTTAAAATTTTATAAATAATGTCAAAAAAAATTGCCCCTGAATTTATGCAGCATCATGGTCCATTTTTGATTTTAATTGTTGTTCGGCCTCAACACACGAACTCCCGTAGTTTATCAATTACTAGCATTTGTAAATATTATGAAAGTGTTTTGTATCCTTTATGATAAAAAAACTCGTTTAAACCGTCAAAATAGAGACTAATCAATGTTACCCCAAAGCATCAAATCTTAAACAAAGACGAAGTCGATTTTTATATCAAATTTAAAGTAGTCCAATAAATTTCTGCAACCATGTTTTACGTTCATAGGATTCCAGAACTGGTTTTAAAAATATGAAACGTGGTACAAGGGGATTTAACAGAAAAAATTATCGAGAAATATTGAAAAAAATGATAAATCTTACCCCGTTTTACGGTACTTAAAATCGCATGAAACCCATACAATATGGCTATTAGATGAAAGAACTAAACCAGAAGAAGTCGAATTTCGCTATCTGACGCTATTTGAAATCCAATTTGCCAGCATCCGCTGAACTTAGAAATGCTGTAAATGACTGAAAATCGCATAAAACCCTCAAATTATGGGTATTGAGTGAAAGGACTAAATTAGTAGAAGTCGAATTTCTCTATATGGCGCTATCTTGAAATCTAAGTCATATTGAAGATTGTCGTTTTACCCAAGGCAAATAATATTCAACGAAATGACTGAAAAAAATATAAATTTAAAACACCTAAACAGATAAAAATGAAAAATTCCATTATAAAATTTTCTGTTTATTTATGGTATAACCGCAGACACCAGATACCCAGACTGACCACTGAAGGCTGATTTTGGCGCTTGTTCCGCAGCGCTATCTACGGGTTATCGTGAAACTAACGGCCACATACACAAACGGAAAAATCTTACACAAACATAACTTATTTTGTGTGCATATTGACGCTTGTTTGATGTTTGAGTTCATCAGTAAACTTTTAGGAGTTGCCATCATTTACGACTCAAACTAATGAAAAACGCATCAAGTCACCATCTACAACGAAAAATCGCTGTCAGATTTTTATTAACTTTTTTCTCGAATAAATCCTGAAACTTTCCTTTCGATGAAAAACTTTGTCACATTCGAGAAATGTCTGCTTTTCAAAATATCGAACGAATTCTGGATATTAAATGAGCCCTTTTACCGCTCACAGGACGAGGCAGTTTTTGAAACAATATTTGGACTCCGAGATGATGCATCTTGTAAACATTTTCCCGCAAATTTATAAAGTACAATTTAAAAAAAAAGTGCGTTGGTTGAAATATGATGAATATTGACAAACATTCTCAACCATTCGAGTCTGTTTAATGAAAACAGCTTAGCTTTTCCTGATCTGTTGTTCAGCTATTTTTCTTTTTAGTTAAATTTCGAACCATTTTTGAATATCGCATGTGTGTTTGGTTTTATCAATGGGTATAAAAAATGATCGTGAATTCGTCACATCATAATCAAAACATTAAATGAATTCACTCACACAGCCATACGATATTTGACATTCCATGCTACGACAAGAAAATAAAAATGATCATCGTTTGCATCAAGACAGTAATGTTCTTTTACCATTCAAAATTCGTTTTGGTGATGTGGAAAAGCATTGAATTCGATAAATAAGTTTAGTTACAGCGAAATTATTGCTATTTGCTGGGTAGCGGTTAAGGAACCTTATTCAAAATTATAATATTTTGAAGAATGGATTCATTTTGTAAACTAATTACTTTCGGTCTGCGGTTTTAACAAAACTTTGAATCAATTAAATGTTCCAAATTCAGTGGATATTTGCCCTTGTTTTACAACAGTTTTTTTTCAGAATTTAAGATTTTCAAGTTGACATTTCTCACGCACACTTGCTCTCGTGTGCGGATTTAGATGGGAAAAATAGTCAAAAAAAAATGTTCGCTTTTAAGTTAATTTTCCTCAAGTCCAGAATTATGCCAAAAAGGCCATGATTTTGACATTTCTCACGCACACTTGTTGGGTGTGTACAAATGAGCAGGAAAATAACCGGGCGACAAATACGGTCGTTTCTAAGATTATTTTTCCATAAATTTATATTTTTTAGTGAAACAATCAGTATTCTATCACGCACTTCCAGCGGCAAATAGAATTAGACAGCTTATCAATACATTCTTCACATTTATTATTCTGTTTTTTTATTTTATTTTTTTCTGAAATTGTCTAAACAAGTTCTAATCAATCCAACGGTAATGTCAATAAGTTATTTCACTCCTCAAATCTATCTATAGGTATGAGTCAAAAAACAGTTAAGAAAAATTGGAATTCAAGTTTTTCATGAAGTTATATTTAGTTGATTTTTTTGTCATAGTAAATTATAAATCAACCATTCAGATTAAGTCGAATAGTTCTGAATTCGATTAGTTATTTATTATGTACATTATAATTTTCATGCTGTCACTCTGCCGGATAAATTTCGAAATAAAACCTTATACTAAAAATTGCCTATCAACTAAGGACTGGTATAACCTAGCTGTAGTGAATAATGGATTAATATAATATTTTCGAAAAAAAAATTGAATATTTGAATGAACACTAGCGTTTGTATTTTTTCATCTAAATAAATCAACAATCATTGTTTGAACAACATTCATCTGAAAAAAAAAAAAGAGTAAACAATTTAACGTTGAAGACAAAAACCAAAATCAAAATATTTTAGATAGAATTCCAAATACTAATATGTGATTCAATCAAGGCAGTTCTCATTTGGCTTGTAAATTATCAAATGTATTTTTTTTTCTTGATGAAGCATAATGGTTTCACGATGCCCCGTCAGATGGCGTATGATTCTGGGTGATTTGTAGTTGTATGGGCTCAACCGCCACTGATCAGTCTGGGTATCTGGTGTCTGCGGTATAACACCAAGAGAAAGTCTTGTTTTCAACTCATTCGTATTAGACAACCAAAAATTGATTTACTTGGTTTATATTAAAAAATGATAGAAATGTATTGAGTAAGTTTGAGAATAAAACTAAGGAGTGTTTATTAGACTGCCCCAAATGACCCGACTTTTGAAAAAGTTATACGCTGCAGGCTAAAATTGATCCTGGGCCTAGTACAAGATCTCATGCCAAATTTGGGCCAGATCGGACCACGGGAAGGGGTCGCTCAACGAGCCTGAAGTTTGTATGGGATTTTGAGACATTTTGTTCGAGAGGAACATGAAAAACCAGTTTTTCGTCGATAACTTTTGTCTCCTTCGACCGATTTCTTTCAAAAACGGGTATTCTCAAAGCCTAAATTATGACAAATATTTCATCCCAAGGTTGCATTTCAATTAGAGTTAAGATAAAAAAGTTATTAAGCTTCAAAAATTGCCTAACTTTTTTAAGGGTGATATTCATCACTGTTTTAATGAGGCGACTAAATGTCCGACCAAAACACTCAATGTGAAATGCATGCCGTTTCGTCAAATAATGACCGAATTTAACCACTGTTATTGTGCTCGATTGCAATTTTTAATTTTTTCTAAAATTTGAGTTTGGATGATATACACTTGTTAGTTCGGAAAGAAGTAAGGGCGTAAAAATGCTTGACAATTTAAAAAAAATTGCATAACCACAGGGGCTTAGGAACATGATTGGACGATTTGTGATGCCAATAAAAAGATAAATTTTCGAAAAACAGGTCCATTTACAGTCTTTTCACGTTTTTCTATAATTATAGCTGTATTTAAAACTAAGTACATACATCATTTGGTTTAGAGTGTTTTTTATTACAAAAAATAATGAGGTTGACTCGTAAAGTTATTTCCTAGTAGGTTTTGAACTAAAAAAAAATATTATTTTTCAAAAACTTTTTTTTATTCATAGAATAACTAACAAATGCATTTTATGCACAACATTTCAGATCAAATTATTTTTCGATGTGCCTCAACTACTTTCAATAAATATTGCAGTTGTTCTTCATTTTTGGTTATTTTTCCACTAAATTCCGAAATCAATGCAACAACTCTTTCGGCACAGTCGTTCACTACGGTTACCATCTTTAAAATATCTCTGGATTTTACATAGTCTCGGTTTTGATTCCATTTTTTGGGATTTTCTTTTAAAAAGTCTTTTGATAAACCAGTGATTTAAAAAAAAAAAACTGTTCGTGTTCCTAGAAACGAAACTTGCAAGTTTAAAATCTTTGAGCAGATCAAAATTCTCGATTTTGACTTTGAGGCTTCGATCCTCATGTGTTACATTTTGTTAATTCGCTTCAACCATATCTTGTTTTTCTTCCAAGGAAACATTTTCGTTAAAAAAGCCAGAGCAACTAATATAATAAAAACGTGAGAAAAATGTAAAAGGACCTTTTTTCGAAAAAAATATCATTTTATTGGCACCATAAAGCGTTGGTCCATTTGTTTTTCGATCCAAAAAAATTGTTGGTGGTTGGGTCTGAGAGTAACAACCATTCTCAATAGATTTTTTGAGAAAAAAATGATCCTGAGTTGGGTAGATAAGATGAAACATAAACCCCGCCCAAAGGCGGAAATATGTACAATAGACTACCCCAAATTTGTATGAGAAATTCAAAACCTGTGAAATATTATGCGCTGCAGGCTAAAATTGATTCTAGTCCTAGTACAAGATCTCATGCCAAATTTGGGCCAGATCGGATCACGGGAAGGGGTCGCTCAACGAGCCTGACGTTTGTTTGGGATTTTGAGACATTTTGCTCGGAAGAAACGTGAAAAACCTGCTTTTCATCATTAACTTTGGTTCCCGTTGGCCGGTTCCTTTCAAAAACGGTTGTTCTTGAAGGATAGTATTCATCAATGTTAATGAATCGGGGCGATCGAACATATTGACGCTTCATTAACAGTATTGAATACCATTGTAAAAAAGTTAGCCCATTTTTGAAGCCTAATAACTTTTGAATCTTACCTCTTATCGAAATGCAGTCTTCGGATAAAATAATAGTCATAATTTAGGCTTTAAGAAAACCCGAAGAAAGAAATCGGCCGAAGGAAACCAAAGTTGTTGCTGAAAACTGGTTTTTTTTGGCATCATAAATCGTCCAGTCATGTTCCTAAGCCCCTGTGGTTATGCAATTTTTTTTAAATTGTCAAGCATTTTTCCGCCCTTACTTCTTTCCGAACTATCAAGTGAATATCATCCAAACTCAAATTTCAGAAAAAAACATTAAAAATTGCAATCGAGCACAACAACAATGGTTTAAATCGGTCATTATTTGACGAAACGGCATGCATTTCACATTGAGTGTTCTGGTCGGACATTTAGTCGCCTCATTAAAACAGTGATGAATATCACCCTTAAAAAAGTTAGGCAATTTTTGAAGCTTAATAACTTTTGTATCTTAACTCTAATTGAAATGCAACCTTGGGATGAAATATTTGTCATAATTTAGGCTTTGAGAATACCCGTTTTTGAAAGAAATCGGTCGAAGGAGACAAAAGTTATCGACGAAAAACTGGTTTTTCATGTTCCTCTCGAACAAAATGTCTCAAAATCCCATACAAACTTCAGGCTCGTTGAGCGACCCCTTCCCGTGATCCGATCTGTCCCAAATTTGGCATGAGATCTTGTACTAGGCCCAGGATCAATTTTGACCTGCAGCGTATAACATTTCACAGGTTTTAAATTTCCCATACAAATTTGGGGCAGTCTAGTGTTTATTTTATAAAACGGACACCTAGATGATACGAAAAAAAGTTGACGTTTAACGCAAATTTGATGAAACTGTTTTCATCGTGAATACAAGTTTGTTGACAAAGCACTGACATATTTTTTGTGAGAAAGCGACTGGATTTCGTAAAATGGGACGAATTGACAAAGAAACTCGTGTTTGAATAATTCAAAAGTACTGCTCAGATGGACTATCGTGTAGAAATATTGCAAACCTTGTGAAACGATTGAAGTCTGCGGTTTATCAAATCATCAGGAAGTTTGGAGAGCACCATACTCTCGAAGATTTGCCAAGATCCGAAACCAGAAGAGGCACAGTGAATCCACAAATCGAGAATAAATGTGTTAAGCTTTTGTTGTCACATGAACACAACTCTGTTCGAAGAATTGCCAAGAAACTTAAAATTTCCGTTGGAACCGTCCAAAACATAAAACAAAAGAACCAAATTAAGACCTACAGGAAGTTGAGACATCCTAAACGGAGCGCGGAACAGCACGAACGAGCGAAGCAGCAATGTCGGAGACTGGATACGATTTTGAAGAAGCAAAGTAACCGTTGCATTTTGATGGACGATGCAACTTATTGCAAACTGGACACAACCGCTCTTCCAGGGCCGCAATTTTTCAACACAATTATTGGTAAGGAGCTACCTTATGGTGAGCGATCCATTGAAATCGAAAAGTTTGGTTAAAAAGCTTGTTTGGAAAGCTATCTGCTCTTGCGGATAAAGAAGTTCGCCATATTTCACAACAGGTACCATCAATCGTGAAAATTATCGTAAGGAATGCATCGAAAAACGCATTGTTCCTCTTTATCGTCATCATACAAGCCCACCATTACATTATTCTGGCCTGACCTTGCTTCCGCACACTACGCTTCAGCTACTCTCAAACTACTGAAATCCTTCAAGATATGTTTTGTTGAGAAAGAGGACAGTCCGCCAAATTGTCCTGAGCTGTGTCCGGTAGAGCGTTACTGGGCCATCATCAAGCGCAATCTTCGGGAGGATGGTAGAGAAGCACATTCCATCGACGAGTTCAAGAAAATGTGGACAGAAGCCAGCCGAAAAGTCAAGCCGGAAACTGTAAAGAGGCTTATGAGGGGAGCACCAATTTTATCGTTTAAAACTTTTGGTTAAATTTCTCACTTTTTTCTTGTTTTGAAATGTTTTACAGAAAACTCTATGTAATTTGGTCAATAAATAAAAAAGATATCGTCAAAACAAAGTGTCCGTTTTATAAAATGAACACTCCTTATATAAACTTTGTGATTCCATGAGGATTTCATCAATGTAAAAATCCAACTTGAAAATAAGAAATCGTTAGATAATCTCCACTGCTTCCTTTAATGCTTAGATGCTTAAAAACTGAACGAAATTTCGGATATGAATAACGTTAACTTTGTAGATCTAATACACACAATTTGATCCAACACTTTGTAGCAGAGGTCAGCAACAGATATTTGATACAATAAGATCTTCGAACACAAAAAACTTGGAAAATCAAAATTTTAGTCTCGTGAAAAATAAATGAAATTTTTGAATTTCCTTTCTGATTTTGAATTCAAGATCACAATGTAAAAAATAAATTTCATAACCTTTTGATTTGTAGCTGCTGTGAGTAAAAATTCGAAGAATATATTTAATTTTCTTATTTTCTTGGTTCAGTGCTTAAGCATTCATTTCTTTATAAATACGTTGAAGATAAAATTGTAATAAAATGATGATCATAAAATCAGAGAAAATAATTTAATTATGTATCAAATGCCTAATAGATAAAGAAAAACAGAACGGAATTTAACAATATGCTCAAAAATTATAAAATAAACTGAATTGCAACATAAAAAATGGCGAAGTTTCAAACGATGAGAAGCGTTGTTTGGAAACACTGCAAACAGGGGTCTGCAAATTTGATATACAATGATGAACACATCTTACATAATTTATAAAATTTAATAATTTATAAAAAAATATTAAGAATAAACTAATAATAAAGAATAAAGAAGTGATGAGGAGGTTTTATGCCTTTGGGAGAAGTGGCTTGGAATTTGCTACACTTCCAAGGGGTTTTTCCCTGCTCACACAAAAAAAAAATTTGGCAAAAGAAGAAAATCAATTGATTAAAACTGCTTAAATGACGACTTATTTCAGCAAAACATTCTTTGGGCACTTATCTTGGGGTAAACAAAAATTGAAAGTATCAGTGTCTTGGATCCTCTGTTAATGAACATAATGGAAGAAAAATTTATTTTAAGTTTATCCCAGAAGATATTTGCTTTCAACTTTTGCTGGGAATCAATATTCTTCGAGAATGTTTGACCCTGGAGGTAGGCAATACCATCAACATTTCATCGAATATAATAGCCTGACCTTTATGAGTAAAATCGCTATAAAATAACGTAATATGCTAGAAGTATATTAGGTACAAAACTTCTTAAAACACTGGCTCAATTAACTCCATTTTACAAATCCAGTTCCATGAACATAGATAGTTAATTACCTTCTTTTTGCTTATCTACAAGTACATTATTTTTGCGAAATTCATAGACTCTACAAAGTTTGCCGGGTCAGCAAGTAATTTATACATTTTTTGTAAATGTTAAACGTTTGCACTTGCTCTAGTGTATCTTCTTAACTGAAAGTTGTTCCGAAAAATGCACATTACGGGCAATTGGTGTGATTTGTGTTTTCTTATTGAATAAAAACCGACTCTCATGCCAGCAGAATATTTTTAAAATAATTTCATTAGAATCGGTTGAGACATTTCGGAGGAGTAGTGCGACTAACACTGTTACACGACAATTCTATACAATAGATTTTTTTAAAACTATATTTGTTGTCAACTTCAACAAAAATATCAACAAATGCACAGCGAAAAAAAAAGACACTTTCATTTTCCTTCTACCGATAAACTTCATCGCCCTCCCATTTTGACCACAGGACACAACCGCCACAGGTTTTGCTCTCTTTCTATGTTTCCGGCTGGATGGCAAACCGCATGCCGGACCCATGTAGGGGGTCATTTTCAACCAACCAGCGCGAGGACGGACGTTGGCAAGATAACACATCGTTTTTCTTCCGCTTCGCTCCAATTATTGTACCTCCATACGGTTCTCAGCTGGTCATCTGGTGTGGTTTGGAGATCGTGTGAAAAATATTGGGCATAAAATAGTTATCCGTGAAGCGGTAGTCTGACACAGTAAATTTGTTTTTCTGTGTATGAAAAACTTACAGGATCTTTGAAGAAACTTAACAATTCTCCTAAAAAACTTATCAAAATTATTATTATTTCCACCAACTTCGATGTGATGACTTTCTAAGTCGGTCTGAATCACCGTGCAAAACCATCCATTCGGTTATCAGACAAATTTGTGTTTTTGGATAATGGTCACCCACTAGCGCGAGTGCTCGATTTTTTTTAGTAGTTTTGGTAGCACTTCCACCGTAAACGAAATTGCATAGAAGCAATCCCGTCTAGGATGAAACCATTTTTTCCTAATCATTTCACTTTGCTCTATTTTTTCGGTCATTTCCCGCAATCCAGCAGCGAACTTTGGCGAGCGCACGTTTTTGCAAGTGCGCCAAAGTTCGATCTCGATAAATTGCGAATAGCTTTTTCAAAGTCATAGGACAGAAGAAAAAAAACTGGAACTGGATGGTAAACGTGTCAAGTGGTTTTGGCATTTCGGAGCCACTTTTCCCATTCCCCAGAATCCAGCCAGACGACTGAGAAGAAGGAAAAAAGTTCAATCGGTTGAACCGCGAAATTGTTGACAGCTATCAGAGGGGTAGGAATTCGTATTTTTTGGAAGGGCACAGACAGGGAGACTAACTCGAAGCTCAGCAGAGCGATGAAGCGTTAAGAGCTAGAGGCTGGGAAAAAAGTCTGTACAATCGAGCGGAGAAAATATGTCACGTATCGCATTGAAAAATGGAAAATATGTTACTGTAGGTCATTATATGATAGGAATTGAACACTGTAAAATTGTCATTCAGTGCCCTTCTTGGGCCAGGATTTTTCCGGGCAAGTTATGTTTTCGGACCCCCGAATATTTTTATGTGAATGCCAACGGCGAACGGTTTACTTTTATGGATTTTTTTTGTGATGTGACAAGTCTGAATTTTGCTTAGGATTTTCATTGGTTTGTAACTGTACACTCTTCCAAACCATGTTATTGTTAGCACTAGTTTCAAGAAGAATTTTGAAATTTTTTGGTTTAAAACTGATATGAATCGTTAAAATGCATTTTTCATCATTGAATATCATTTAATTTTCAGGACCAATAAAGCGTACAAAAACGTTCCTAATATTAAAAAAAAATCAATTTACTACAGTATGTTTATATGTAAAAAATTGACAGACTCCTCTAGTGTGGAAAATCATTTGATAATTAACAATGTCAATGTCAAATAACAATGTCAAGGGTGTCCTCGATAAAATTGCCACACTATGATATTGCTCTAACTTTTTAACCGTTGGATAAAATTTAATGAAAGTTTGGGCGGATTCAGTTTATTCCGGTAAATTTGGATTTTGAAAAGACGTGCTTAAGTTTTGCAGCAGTTCTCAAACAGCTCAACTGAAATTTTATTATAATAATTAATAATAAAGGAAATTTTAGAGTATTCCATTCCTACTCACAAATATTTAGAAAAACCTTTCCTCCTTCAAATTTAGCTTTTATGTTTCTTAATTTTTCGACCTTTCGTTAGCGACTGCCTAAAGTTCGACCTAATATAATTGGTAAGTACATTCAGTTAACATTTCATTTCAGGTTTTCTTCAAGGTACTCACAACTCTGTTTTCTTTTACAGGTGACGATAATGTACAGTGTAACGATCCAGATTCAGCCAGCGATCTCAAATGACGAATACTACGGTTGAGAATCACTGAAGTAAGGTGGGATGAAGTACTTTACATGGGCACTTTCGAGAAGTATATTCCCGTTTAAAAGGATAAAACGCAATGAGGCCTATGCGGGTTGACCCGATTTACTTCTTCCCGTACCACCTGTATTGTAGCGTACAAAGAGATAAATTAGGATTCGTGACACTGTACTTTACCAATTTCACTAACCGTCGAACTTATATATTCTGACTGAACTTTTAACTTTGTGATAATCTTTGTAGATTTACTGGATTTGGTCGGTAACTTCTTCAACCGTAAGTCGCAAACTTTAACACATGTGGGTTGATAAGTTACTCTTCTTCTTCTCCCTAGTAAGATTACCTTGCTGATCAAGGCAGAGATTTGTCATCTGACATTTGACTGTGGGCCGCGGCAACACCCCCAACCCGTAACTCCGATAGGTCTTCGGCTTCATCGGTTTTACTTCCTTCGCCCAACTCCAACACAGCTAAATTCACCACACTACGCCGATTTACTCCGCTCGCTGTTCGGATCAACGCCTGTCGAGCTGTACCGTCCGGTCCTTCTAACACCTTGTCCACCACACCTCGAACCCATTGCTTCCGGTCTTTTCCATTGACAACGAAAACCAGATCATGTTTCTTTATGTTTCGAATTTCTTGAAACCACTTCGTGCGTCGATTTATCGTGGGGAGATATTCTTTAATCCATCGCTGCCACATCTTATCAGCTAAATATTGCGATCTCTTGAACATGCTCTTTAAAGCGTCCGCAAGTTCTGTTTCCGATTTGGGTTGAAAATCTTCTTTCTTTACCGTTTTCAGGAAATGATTTGGTGTCAAGGCTTCCTCGTAAGAGTCATCTTGAGGTTTATAAGTAAGCGGACGTAGATTTATCATCTCTTGTACCTCAGATAGAGTGGTCCATAAAATCTCATCTGTTAATTTCCTTCCGTCATTCAAAGCTTTCATCGATTCCTTAACCGACCTGACCATTCTTTCCCAGATACCCCCCATATGAGGGGTTCCCGGGGGATTAAAATGCCATTTTGTTTGAGAGGACACAAATGCTTCTGCACAGCTGTAATTTATCGTTTTACGTATTTCGTTCCAGGCTCCTGTGAAATTTGTGCCGTTGTCTGAAAAGAATTCTCCGGGAGAACCTTGTCGGCAGATAAATCTGCGTATGGCCATAAGGCACGACGGAGTTGACAGACTGTAAACTAGCTCTAAATGGATTGCCCTTACTGACAGACACGTGAAGACTGCAACCCATCTTTTCTCTGTACGACGCCCGACCGTTACTTCTAGTGGTCCCAGATAGTCCACGCCTACGGCTTGGAATGGTCCCAGCTGGGGCGTTACGCGCTGTGCTGGCAGTG
Organism: Uranotaenia lowii; assembly: GCF_029784155.1. Classification (NCBI taxonomy): domain Eukaryota; kingdom Metazoa; phylum Arthropoda; class Insecta; order Diptera; family Culicidae; genus Uranotaenia; species Uranotaenia lowii. The sequence continues at coordinate 266,263,196 of NC_073692.1, forward strand.
GTGACATCAGCGGTGCTTGTGGGACACAACGGTTAACTTTGCACCACATACAATCTTTGGCTACGAGGCGTATTGCAGTGCGCAACCCGGGAATGCAAAATTTTTAGATTTCTTCATTGAAGATAGTCTCGCGATTAGCATGACCAAACCGTACATGATATTGGTGTAGAAGTCTAAGGGTTATAATATGGCGTCTAGGTAATATAATCGGGTACCGTTTATCAAAGGGCAGATATTCTGCTCTTTCTATGCGACCCTTTACGCGTAAGATTCCTTCTTTATCTAGTATAGGAGTAAGCTTGTACAAGGCACTGGATTTTGGTAAACGATTACTGTTAGCTTCCGAGACTTGCGATAAAAGGCGTAGCTCATCATAAAAACTATCACATTGAGCTTGTTTCCATAAAATACTCTCAGCTTTGGTTAATTCATCACTCTCAAGCGGACACAATATACAGTCAAACTTCTTCAGCAGCAATTTCTCTTGTAGTCCTTCGGCTTTAGAACAACGTATTGGTTCACCGTCCACCCTACGCTTTAAGTTGCAAACGTAACGGTAAACTGTCGCTGTGACTCGCAGGATGCGGTTCCAAGTAGAATATTTATGTACATCAAGTAACGAGTTTGACGAAATGTGCTCATGGTAGAATAAGAAACATGATTTGATTTCTTCGGCAATGTTGGTTGGTTGTTTTATTTGCTCTGGCCATTGGTTTTTAGGTTCGTACAAGAAGTCTGGCCCTCGGAACCATGGGCTGTTTGACACTAGCGGGGAACTAGGGCTCCACTTGGTGAGTATATCTGCAATGTTCTGCTTACTCGGCACCCACCGCCAGTCTGATACGTTCGTTAACTCTTGAATTTCTGCGATTCTGAATGAGACGAATTGTTGGTAATTCCGTGCTTCAGATGATATCCAGCTGAGAACCGTCCGAGAGTCAGTCCACAAGAAATAACGATCAGCTTTCAAGCTGTGGTTGTTCTGGACTATTTTCAGTATCTTGGCACCGCGTACTGCTGCCATTAGTTCTAGACGAGGGACGGATATGCGTTTTAAAGGTGCTACTTTCGCGTTGGACATGACCAAGGATACTTTAACACCACCAGTCCATATGACGCGGAAATAAACGGCACATCCGTAGGCATGTTCACTGGCGTCTGTAAATACATGTATTTCCAGGGATTTAATTTCGCTCGAACGTAGATGTCCGAGGTAACAACGATCAATGCGGAGTTTTTCGACTTGTGAAAGAACGCTGGTCCACCTTTTCCATTTGGCGAACGAATCGTCGTCCACCAGCTCATCCCACTCACACCCACTCCGCCAGAGATCCTGAATCAGGATTCTTCCGTGAACTGTAAAAGGGGAAAGTAGACCCAGAGGATCAAAAAAGCCCATGACGCAGCTTAAAACTATGCGCTTTGTGGGTCGCGAGTCACCGATTAAATAACACTGGACATTTTCACGGTGTGCAGTAGAAAACGAGAATACATCGTCGTGTGGATTCCATACAATTCCTAAAATGCGCTCATTTTCCGTCTCCTTATTCCGGTTGAAATGAATATTATGATCTGTGTCGGGTTCGCCTATTCCTTCTAGGACGATTTTTGAATTGGACACCCAGTTCCGAATATCGAAACCGCCCTTGCTGTGAATGAAACGCACTTCGGTAGCCAACTGGATCGCTTGTTCGGTAGTGTCGGTGCTATGATAGTAATCATCGACGTAATGATTTTGTATTATCGCCTTCGCTGCCTGTGGATATTTTGAAGCAAATTCGTTGGCGTTTCGATTTTTAACGAATTGTGCCGAACACGGAGAACATGCCGCACCGAATGTTGCCACGTCCATAACGTAGATCGTAGGTGGCTTAGATGAGTCTTTTCGGAACAAAAATCGCTGTGCCTGTTTATCCTCCGCTCTTATCCGAATCTGGTGGTACATTTCCCGTATGTCTGCCCCGAATGCTACTGGTCGCTCGCGAAATCGACTAATGACCATGGGCAAAGAAACTGTCATATCGGGTCCTTTCAGTAAATGGGAGTTCAACGAAATACCATTGACACTCGCGGCAGCATCCCAAACTAGACGTACTTTGCCAGGCTTTTTCGGGTTCAAAACCACGTTCAACGGTAAGTACCAGGTTTTATGAACACCTGTCGTCGATAGTTCTTCAGAGGTTGCAACATGTGCATAACCCTTTTTCACATATTCTTCTATTTGCGTGCAGACGTTGTCATACAACTTTGGAGTTTTCGTCAGTCGTTTTTCCAGCTGCTGCATACGACTAACGGCCATCCCGTAGCTTTCCGGAAACCATACGTCGCATTTGTTCCAAATCAATCCTGTTTCGAAGCGATCACCGATGCGCTTTGTCGTTCGTTCGAGAATCTCCCGAGCCCTCTGATTCTCCTTGGTTTCATTTTCCACTGTAACTGCGGATTCTTCTACGAGATACTGAAACTTGATTAAATCGTGGATCTCTTGATTAGACGGTTCTACGTGTATTCCCACGAATTCTGTAGGTGCTGTTGATGCCCGCGTATTTTTAACTGGCCCATATACCGACCAGCCTAATTTAGATCTTACGCCTATCGGATCTCCGATATCTCCTAGTTTGGTTTCCAGCGGTGCGATAACATCTATGTTGTTGAGACCAATTAGAATACCAGGCCGTGCTTCTTGATAAGACTGAACTGGTATTTCTTTTAAATATGGATACTGTTCTTTGAGGTCGTCGAAATCCAATTTTTGTATCGGTAAACGAAGTTGTGATACTGTTCTTACGCCTCGTAGAAGCCATTGTCTACCATCACTTCTTGAAGAGATATTAATATCGGCTTGCACGGAATCCTTTTCAACACGCGAAAAATTTGCCGTCCATTTGATTGTTAAATTATCTTTTACTCCAACTAAAGCAAGTTTCTTTGCAAGTGATTGTTCTATCAGCGTGGCAGATGCTCCTTCGTCGACGAAAGCCAGGGTATCCACGAATAATTTACCAAAATATAAACGCACCGGAATCACTCGGAACATAATATCGGACGACATCGGAAAGTGTGCATTCATGGCGACCGCGGATTGAAATGTTGGATGGAGTAGAGGGTGGTGGCGCTCGCGACACTCACCGATATCGCAGCGTATACGATGGAATCTACACGGGAGTCTGCCATGGTCATTAAGACAAATATGGCAGAGTTTCCATTTTTCAACGAATTCGAATCGTTGGTCTTCCGGCATGCTTTTAAACTCATCACAGAATCGAAGACGGTGGTCAGAGCGACCACAAACTTTACATGGTTTCTGTACTTTGATAGTTTCCTGATTTTCGGTAATGTGGCTGAATACTACGACTTTTTCTTTAATTTTCGCTTTCTGGGAGTCTGATGCAATGCTCACATCTACGTTAGTTTCGCAAATTTCTGTAACAATTTTAGAAAGAAATTTGGCGAAAGTACGGAGATTTACAATAGATTTTCTCTTCTTGTACCGTACCCATTCGCGCTGATTTGTAGCTGGAAGCTTGTTAAGAAGCTCTTGCATTAGCATTGGATTATTCAGGTGAGTAAGCAGTTCAGCAGCCTCTAAGTGATCGCAAAGTAGCTCTACCGCATTTCCGAAGGGGATATATGTTGCTAATCTTTCCGCTTTAGGTGAATCTAGTTTACGGACCTTCTCTACGTAATGTTGAAGCAGCAATTCAGGGCGACCATATAATTGTCGAAGCTTCGTCAGTATTTTCGAAACGCATTTTGGGAACAATAATAATCCACGGACACTCTCTAGAGCAGGTCCCTTGAGGCTCTCCTGCAATCGTACCAGGTTTTCTACATCGTTGTAGCCGCAGGCCTCAGTTGACGACGTGTAGCTACTTATGAAGAGTGGCCACTCTTCAGCCCTTCCTGAAAACAGTGGCAATCGGCGATTGATTCCATTCCGTGCCGTTAACTGTGCCTTCGACGGACCAGCACGTCGTGACCCCAACCCGTGCGAGGATATGGGGTTAGAACTGCAACACGAGGCTCTTGAGGAAGCTTGTTCCATGAACTCATCTCCGAAATCGGATTCAGAACTGGACGTCGCAGATTCAGATGAAACAGTTTCTCTTCCATCAGATCCCTTTTCCGACTCATCATCACGCTTATTTCCTGTTCGTGCCTTTTGCAAAGACCGTCGCAGCGGAGTTGATGTTTTGCCAGCGTGGCTTTCCGGTACGTTGTGCTTGGATCCCATGGTAAGTTCTGCCAGTTCTTTATCTACAGCATTCATTCGACTTTGATAGGACTCACGCATCTTTTTTAGTTGTTCCACTTGCGACTGTTTTTCTTGCAATGCCTTTTCCAGCAACTTTTGTTCCAACTGCATTTTTCGTTTCCTCAACTCTGCTTCAATTTCATATTCTCTTTCCATCAATTCCATTTCCAAATCCTGACGTTCGATAGCCAGCAGTCTTTCAGCTTCTTGCTTTTCCTTTTTGGTCAGATGATCTTCATCCTGAGTCTTCAACGTGTCGTCTCGGAACTCGTCTTGAGGACCATAACGTCGTTCGGAAGTAGCGCTGGATTTTTCAGATCCATCCGTTTTTTTAACAGCACCTTTTCGACCGGCTTCTTGTTTCTTCACGTACTTGGAGTACAATTGTTGACAAGCCTCCGCGGAACAGAACCATTTCTTTTGCTTCTTGACTTCGTCGGTCACTCCTGCACAGCGGTAGTGAAACCACCCAGAACAGCCATTGCACGCGACCATCCCTTCATCTTGCATCGAAGTTTGACCGCACTTTTCACAGGGTGTCATAGTAAATTCTTCTCTTCCACTATTAGCCATTTTTGAAGGATTATCCGTCGATCCGTAAATATTTTTGAGAATATTCCGGTAAATTTGGATTTTGAAAAGACGTGCTTAAGTTTTGCAGCAGTTCTCAAACAGCTCAACTGAAATTTTATTATAATAATTAATAATAAAGGAAATTTTAGAGTATTCCATTCCTACTCACAAATATTTAGTATAATCCTTTCCTCCTTCAAATTTAGCTTTTATGTTTCTTAATTTTTCGACCTTTCGTTAGCGACTGCCTAAAGTTCGACCTAATATAATTGGTAAGTACATTCAGTTAACATTTCATTTCAGGTTTTCTTCAAGGTACTCACAACTCTGTTTTCTTTTACAGGTGACGATAATGTACAGTGTAACGATCCAGATTCAGCCAGCGATCTCAAATGACGAATACTACGGTTGAGAATCACTGAAGTAAGGTGGGATGAAGTACTTTACATGGGCACTTTCGAGAAGTATATTCCCGTTTAAAAGGATAAAACGCAATGAGGCCTATGCGGGTTGACCCGATTTACTTCTTCCCGTACCACCTGTATTGTAGCGTACAAAGAGATAAATTAGGATTCGTGACACTGTACTTTACCAATTTCACTAACCGTCGAACTTATATATTCTGACTGAACTTTTAACTTTGTGATAATCTTTGTAGATTTACTGGATTTGGTCGGTAACTTCTTCAACCGTAAGTCGCAAACTTTAACACATGTGGGTTGATAAGTTACTCTTCTTCTTCTCCCTAGTAAGATTACCTTGCTGATCAAGGCAGAGATTTGTCATCTGACATTTGACTGTGGGCCGCGGCAACACAGTTCATAGTGCATTGTTTACATCCTACAAGTTTTAAAGTCCTGTGATCAAAACTCGCCAAAATGGAGTCGAAAGAACAGCTCTGGCGTGATAAAATCTTGCGCATTCATCACGAGAACAAGGATCTCTCGCATCGTTTCATTGCTACGTTGGGAATCACAACACCGAAAATAAGTAGTTGGGGCCTTCAACTGAAACTCGAACGTTTAAAGTACAAAAGGCCCCTAGTCGCGACGTGAAGCAGAACAAGTCCGCCAAAACCCGTGCTAGGAAGTTGTACCTCAAAATGCTGTCGAAAGTGGAATGCTGCATCATGGACGACGAATCATATGTGAAGGCTGACTTCAAACAGATCCCCGGCAACCTGTTTTCCATGGCCAAGGATAAGTTCAGCGTTCCGGAGCATGTCCACACTCAGAAGATGTCCATATTTGCGAATAAATTCCTGGATTGGCAAGCCAAGCACATGCGGGAAGCGGATTGCACCTTTCATGACCCAGGACACGATGAACGGACAAGGGTACATGAAACAGTGCCTCCAGAAGCGGCTGCTTCCTCTTCTGAATGCCTCCAACGTCTTCTGGTCGGATTTGGCCTCATGCCACTACTCCAAGGACGTGCTGAAGTGGAATGCGGACAATAAGGTCAATTTTGTGCTGAAAATGTTTAACCCTTCCAACACTCCGGAGCTCCGCCCTATCGAGAAGTACTGGGCGATTATGAGGCAGCACCTTCTTAAACGACCTAAGGTAGTGAAGACAGTCGAGAAACAAAAAACGGTTGATTCACAGGTTGTGCAGAATCTTAAGGCCGGGGTTAAGGCCAAGGTTCGGGCATTTGCGTATACGATTTCTCTGGCGATTTGAGTTTCCTCTCTGCCGATCAATGTTTACTGGGGGGTCGTTCGTTCTTTCCAAAAGAGCTGGTTCAAATAAGTAGCTCTTGGTTGCTCTCCCATCACTAAACAAGCAACATAAACTGAAGAGCAGAAAGCCGTTCGTTCGTTTTCTCGAACCAATAGAACCGTGGTGGGTGGTGGTTCAAAAAAAGTAAAAGGGCACGGCTCGAAAAAAAGCAGCGACTCGCCGGGATTTTTTTTTTGTTTAAACTAGGGGGAAGTGTTTCTATATGCGCATATTGGGTAATATTTCTAAAATTTAACCAAAATTTCTGCCTTGATGTGTGTTCAACATCCGTTTCTACCATTTTCAATTATCATATTAAAATATTGCAAATGTAAATGAAATATTGCTAAAAACATAAATATGCGCATTTAACCCACCGTTTTCGGAAATCGGCTATTTTGACTACTTTTATTATAAAATTATTTTCATAAAAAATGTAAGCGATTTCAACAGAAAAATTGATCTAACATATAGAAAACAGATGTCCGCTCATGTGCATATAGTTTTCAGATTCCTATCTATTGTAACATGGGAGAAAACGAGTCCTTTCCTTAATATGCGCATTTAGCCCACCTCTCCCCTACCATGAAGTATGGCCCCAACTATGTTTCATGCAAAAGAACTAGTGATAATTGAAATTGCGCAAAAATTTCAGCCTTGACATATGCTTAACATCCGTCTCTATAATTTCCGATTAAATGATATTAAAATATTGCAAGTGTAAATGAAATGAAGGTAAAAACATAAATATGCGCATTTAGCCCGCCGGTTTCGGAAATCGGCTATTTTGACTACTTTTATTATAAAATTATTTTCACAAAACCAGTAAGATATTTTAACTTAACAATTGCTCTAACCTATACAAAACAGAAGTCCGCCCATGTGCATATAGTTTTCGGGCTCCTATCTATTGGAATATTGGAGAAAATAAGTACTTTCCTTAATATACGCATATAGCCCGCCTCTCCCCTAATAGTCGTTCCGCATTCGGAGGCAACTGACTTTCCAACTGAGCTATATCATGAGTTTTGACATTAAATAAAGTGAAAAGCCAAAACTTGAATTAAAGTGAAACTTGAGAATCATCATATAATTGAAAAGCATACAAATTGAGTTTCAAACTAGGTTGGCATTTAAAAATTTTTGGTTTTAGAAAAAAAAAGTTTCAAACTTTTGAAATTCTTATTGGATTGAGACCCTGAATCATGATCCCGAATCTTGTATCTCGATTGCAATACCGGGATCTTATCCTGGTCCTGATCTCCGATCATGGATATTGATAATTCTGGTGACTACATCTTTATCCGGATCTCAAACCTGTATCCAGGACCCTGATCTTGTGTTACAATGTTTCATGTTTTTAAAAGGCGCATTTTTTTATTAATTTTTTTCCTGATCAATTCACCTATGAGTGGATAATTTTTATTTATTTTTTGAATTTATCATTTTATCACTATGATGTTTTCAAAAAAGTTGTAGATAATCATGAAACTATATGTCTATGAAATTTGCAAAATTGCCTTTTCTAATGTATATATTTTTGTTTCGGTATGTTAGCAAATTTCTGAGTTATTGAACAATAAAAACATACAATTTTGAAAAGAAATAACTCAAAAAATACCATTAAACTTCAAAATAGTGACTTGACACCTACAATAAAGTAGTGTCACCACTTCCGCATACATAGTTGGTCTCAAAACTCGCTTCGAAAAAAGTAAAACGAATTTTTCGTTTTTTGAGGTTGGTTTTTGAAAATTTTTATTTAAACATGTTGTTTCAGAAAATAGAGCCTTGACGTCTTCAACGAAGTTTTTTAATATATGATGATCGAAATTTTTTTTGAAGACAAATGGTGATACGGTCAAAATTTGGTCAATATCAATTAAACGTAATTCTTTCAATTTTGCATTTAAAACACCTGAACACCCCTCATTTTGAAGGTGTGTGTAGAATGTTGCTCCTATTTTGATTTTGGAATTCACTCTCCAGTTGTCAAAATGCCGTCCAAGGAAGAAGAGCAGCGTATCAAAATTTTGTTCGTGCATCGCGAATATTCTAGCTACTTGCACGCAAAGCTGGCAAAATCGCTAAAAGTTACCAAATCAACCGTTATAAATAGAATTAAAGTGTTTGGGGAACGTTTGTCGACAGCCAGGAAGTCTGGATCGGGGGGAAATCGAAAACCGGAAGCCGCTGAGACGACAAGAGACTTGCCGGTAGTTTCAAGCGAAAACCTAACCTCTCTCTCCGAGATGCCGCAAATAAGCTGGATGTATCGTCTACCACCGTGCATCGAGCCAAAAACCGAGCCGGACTATCGACTTACAAGAAGGTAGTGACTCCAAATCGCGATGATAAACAAAATACGACGGCCAAAGCGCGATCCCGGATGCTGTACACGACGATGCTGACGAAGTTTGGCTGCGTGATAATGGACGACGAAACCTACGTCAAAGCCGACTACAAGCAGCTTCCGGGACAGCTTGCCATTACGGTAAAAAGGCCATGGAGTGGTACGCCGCCAACAACGTGCAAGTGGTTCCCAAGGACGAGAACCCCCCCCCCCCCCCCAACACGCCAGAGCTCCGCCCAATTGAGAAATACTGGGCTATTGTCAAGCGGAACCTAAAGAAGAACAAAAAAAACTGCTAAGGACGAGCAGCAGTTCAAGGCAAACTGGCTTTCTGCGGCGAAGAAGGTGGACAAGGTGGCTGTACAAAATCAGATATCAGGTGTTAAGCGAAAGGCCCGGAAATTCGGATTTGAAAAGGCGGAAGCCTAACTGAATATTTTTCCTAAATTTTATACTAATTAAACTTGAAAAAGAAATTTAATTTAACTTTTTAAATAAACGATTTCACCGATTTACACGCGTTTTCCCTTGACCAAATTTTGACCGTATCACCCTTTAGTTATAAAACTGTTAATACAAAAAAAGAAAAAAATATCTCACTAATAGGTGAAATTTACTATTAAATATGCGCATTTTAAAATGATGAAACATTGTAGAACATACCATAAAGCTATTTTTACATTTCAGCCTTCAAAAAGCCCATGACCACGTTTTTCGAGTTTTGAACTACTGTGCCACGTGTCGGGAATGTTGTCAGCTTCACGTTTGTATTTTTGACATTCCGCAAATCGACTGTACTTTGCAAACAATCAGGTATCAGGTATCAGAAAAGGGGTAGGCTTGATAGCGGCACGTTATCCAAACAAACGGGAAAATTGTGCCTAGCCTTTTTTTTTACAGATTTCATCATATACCTGAGAAACCTGTAAACCATAAAGGGATTAGAAAATAAATAAATATTTAGGGCATAAAGCCGATCCACGTAGGAATTTTTGAAGCATTGAAGCTTATAACCACATTGGGTGAAAAATGACAGATTGTTATTTTAGTTTAAATTCTTAGAATGAGACACACTTATATCAGGATAGGCGAGAGTACATAAAAGCTTCTAGCAATCGAAAAACAGGCATATATGAGCTAAAAGAATCATACATTATTGATTCACAACTACAAAATTCAGGAGATTTGAGTTTACAATGATTAGAAAATGTTCTAATCAGGATGCTACAATGAGGGCAAATAAACGATTTTATAATGGCAAAATTGGCATTTAGCCTATCCACATAGGGATTTTTAAGCAGCTTTTTTTCAATCAAAATATTGGAAATAAGGACTTTTTTTTTAACTTCCTTTGTTAAATTCTGACACACATTAAAAAAAAATGAAGTCGGGCAAAAGAGGGACATGTACACACTAAGTGGAAGGTAAATATAGGTACAATAGTACCTCTGAATCATAACTTAACCATACAGGAGATTCAGAGCACAAAGTCTTGATTTTATATATTTTTATTTAACTGACCAGTTAGCGCTCTGGTTAGACGACTACAATGAGTTTCTGTGACGCCAAATTTGAAACAAGCGATACTAACACTGCACGAAGCTGTAGCAGTGGATTCCAGAACCAGGATTGGCGTATGATACGAAATATCAGAGTACGATATTAAAGGAGCTTTGACTCTTCTTAACACTATAACCATTCTAAAGCTAAGGGAACATGTGTAAGGTTGCCAGAATTTTTTCCACTCCCATCCGGGCCTAGCAATTCCGGGCATTTTTTTTTAAAAACCTGGCTAAATCCGGGCATGGATTTCAAATTTTCAAATCCAAAATCCGGGCAAAAACCGGGCAAAATTTAGGTGTTATTATATATAAAAGCAAAGAAAAAATGCAAAAAAATGAAATTAATATTTTATTTATGTAGGGGAGAGTGGGGTATCGTGGGCCATGGGGAAACGTGGGCCACTTTTAATATCTCAGCTGTGTGTTGAGATAAAAATCTCAAACCAACTGTCATCGTCGTCGCTTTGCGTGAGCATGTATTCCTATATGTTGTTGACTGAAATACGCATCATATGCTTCTTTTATTTCTCAAGTTAAAAAATGTTAGAAAAATTTAATAACATAATTAAAAAAACACCCGCTAACTTCATCGATGGGGAACCTAAAGTGCATAACAAAAATTTGCCCATACGCTTATGATCTTAGTTTTGTCATGGTCTTTCACGTGGAAAAGGATTTTTTGATGAAACATCAATAAGTCACACAAACGCAACCAATTTGCAAATCATAGCTTGTGGGGAATCGTGGGCCACACATCTTGAACCACCTATATTTTCATGTTTTTATACACATTCAGAACTTAAACTATCTGTAAAGTTTTCTTATGCCAAATGAAGAGTTATGAAAAATATTTTGTCCATCTTCTATGATAAATTTGGCCAAAACGTTCGCGAGCCACGTTTTGGAATCTATGCGATCATACACAGCTCTCTTTTTTATTTCATCATCTAAAATTGCTTTTAAATAACGGAATGAATTAGGATATCACAGTTTTGGGTCCACTCATAAACTTTGCATGTTATTTGGTCAATTTGGATTTGGTGGTCCACGATTCCCCACCATTTTTCAAAATCCAAAAAATATTGCTTTTTTTTAAACAGTCAGAATTTGGGAAAAATAAGATATTAAAAAATTTAAAAAAATACCTTATGATACCTTGAAAATGTAGAAAACCATTCCATTTTTTATTTTCATTTTATCTTTTATAATAAAGAAGTTATGGAACAACGAAAAAAAGTGGCCCGTGATTCCCCACTCTCCCATAATTGCAGACTTCCAAAAACTTTTTGGAACACTTAAATATTTAAAGGTTTATAAAAGTAAATTAGCGAAATTATTTGAAACAACCGATGAAAATTTCCATACCGTTAATCGATTTTTCTGAAAATGACTCAAAAACTTTGATTTTTTTTTTGGTTTCTTTGTGAAAATTGTGGAAAAATCCGGGCAATATCCGGACTTTTTTCACGATATCCGGGCAACCGGACCGGACCGGACTTTCTCGAAATTTTGCATCAAATATCCGGGCAAACCCGGATAAAACCGGGCAATCTGGCAAGCTTAAACATGTGTCAATACAAGAGAAGTGACATATATTAGGTGAAACAGATATGACTGTCGACATGAGATACAAGTTTTGATCAAAAACTTGATTTAATAGGGAATATTGAAGCCTTTTGGCAACCCTAAAAATATATATATATTTTTTTTTGATTTTTTTTTTCCACGGAAACGATATTTGTACGGCTTCAATGATTGAATAACCATGATGCAAATTTTTACAATTAAATATCTTTATATGAACGGACATTAACCTCCATACTGGTGTAATTTAGATCATATTCTTCTATGATTTCAAATCGGTTAATATTAACAGATAGCCAGAAGCAATGGGACCGTAAGCGATGCGTTTGCGATTCACATTTGAACACTTGTGAAGAGATTTTATTGAACGGAGTTACTAGGAGAGCAAAGAGATTTGTTAAATGAAAAATCATATTCCAAATTGGTAAAACGAGAAAATATGGAAGAATACAGCTTGTGCAAATGCATGTACTACATATGCACTATTGGCATACCCTTCTCGAGAGAAAATACGTACAAAGGTTAAAAAATACTAGCAAGAATTTAAAACTGATTCAGATTCAAAACATTTCCTTCCAATGTTTTGAACTTGAAAAACTTCTGAACTCTGCATGCAATAATTGACCTTGACCTATTTTCTCCCCCGCCCAGATACAGCCTCATTGATTTCCAATAGACAGAAATATGAGATAAACGTATCTGGGAAGTACTGGATAGGTCGCCTCGTACGACATGGACCAGTATCCCAGTGGCAGTATTCTTTAGGCCGCTGCCACACATGAACATGGCCGCTGCCATGACATTCCGCAAATCGACTGTACTTTGCAAACAATCAACATTTAAGCAGAAAGAAGGGAAAAAATTGTGCACAGTTATTTGGAAAATGCATTGTGGTCTGCATCTAGGCTAACTAAACAGTTGAAATTCTAGGCAATTTCCGCATGGCGCATTATCAAACGGTATAAGTTAACATTGATGACGATTCGGAAGCCTCAAGCCAACTGTCGGAGTAGAACTGTCGACCGGAAACCGCGAGATAAGATTTCGAAGACTATTAAGAGAACTCGATGCTGCCCATAGTACCGTGAGGAAAATTCGACTCCGGGAAGCAATCAAGTTGTATCGAGCAAGCAAACAGCCTAATCGGATCGTAAAACAGAATAGTGTGGCCAAAATCCGCGATCGGAAGCTATACAATAGGGTGTGGTGTGATGAAAAAAGTTATTGATAAAAAACCAGTATTTTTCGTTCCTTCCGGGCAAAATACCTCAAAATTTTATTCACGTTTGAGACTCAAGCAACCTCTCCCTATGGTCAGATCTTCCTAAAACTTGGCATGTGACCTTCTGGTAAGCTAATAAATAATTTTGACTTGGAGCGAGTGAGATTTATCATGTTTCATTCTTCCTATACTAATATAAGTGTACTGCGGTTCGTTAAATTATTAAAAACTACAAAAATTACTGTTATGATAAAGTAGCCATAACTTCGTCAATTTTCAACCGATTTTGATAAATAACCACTTGAAATATTTGTTTTAAATTGACATTCAAGAGCAAAAGAAAATCAGATTTTTTGAATGATACCATTGTGTCTAAAACTTTCGTTGAAACAAAATTTTCTCTAAAAAAATGTGTTTTTTATATTTTTTTCTCTCATAAAGTCATTAATACCAACAATACTGTTGGTCAAACGCAAAAACAGTGTTCAGATGATCGATAGAAAATTTATTCACCTTCAATTTGCAAAAGAGGGATTTGAAATTACTGTTGTGCCGTCCGAGATATTTTAATCTAAGTACAAGAACTTTTTTAATTTTTCAGAAATTTCATAATTGGAGCATAACTCAAAAACGGTTCTACTGAGATTTTTTTGAATTTCATTTTCTGATTCAGCGCCCGATTTTACATTAAAAATGTTGGTCAGTTAATCAAGTTCACGATTTTTTTTTAATTTTGTAAACTAGTGTTATTAATCATAGAAATTGCAAAACATTTTTGCTTTTTATATTTTTTCAATTTTATTGAGGTTACAGATTGTACGTTAAAAATATAAAAAATAATTTTGCATCACACATTTTAAATAACAGACATTTTCCTTAAAAGGAATTTTTTTCAAGAAATTTTATTTTAAACTGCCTTAAATGTGTACCCTGGGTTAATTTTTTTTACATTGATACCATCAAAAGATGCGGATTTTTGTGCTCTTTAAGTTTGCTAAACAAAGCCAATTGTTTGTTTCTATTCCCGGAGAGTTATACGTGATATACTGCTCAGCAAAACTGTGAAAAATAACAATTACGAATTAATTACATTGCCTTTTAGCGGTTCAAAAAGCACATGTATGCACTTCTCATCTGCGGACTCTCAGCCACAGATTCTCTTCTTATCAGGCTGTTCTTTGACCTTCAATACTATTGCTATGACCATTGGTTGAGAGGCTTTTGTTATCTTTCGATAAAATTTGCCGATAATAACATCCGAGAACCCGCTCTACATCCAGAAGCACACTATATCAGGATATACGCTTTCAGCTGGAATAAACCAACATCGTTTCTCTCTGTATTATTTTTTCTCGTTCTTTATTGGTTTTGAAGAAGAATACGTTAACACAATTCATTTAGAGCCTTGATCATTAGTGAAAACATCCGAATAGTTGTAGCTCTCCAATCTAATTATTACCTTCTGCCAAACTTGTCTGCGCACCACAACTGTAAGTCTTGATTTTTTAAATCTTTTAATATCTTATATTCATTAAATTTTAATTTAATGTAGGTATGAAATAAAATTTGAAGGCAATTTAAAGATACCACGAAAATGTAGAAGATTTTAATTTAAGTAGTTTTAATAATGATTCAAGATCCTTTAGAATTTTGCAATGGAATGTACGTAGTATGAATAATTTAGATAAATTTGATTGCATATTACAAACTATTGATCATTTTAATGTTTGTATCGATGTTATTGTTATTTGTGAAACTTGGCTTGGTAAAGATAACTGTTGTATTTACAACATTCCGGGATATACATCTATTTTCTCTTGCCGTGATCAACCATATGGAGGCCTAGCTATGTATATAAAAACAAATTTGAATTTTAAAACTACTGAAAATATAACTTTTGATGGCTTTCACCGAATAAGTGTCGAAATCTGTACAAGTGGTCAAGTAATTTGTGTTCATGGCGTATATAGACCCCCTGCATTTTCGTTTAACAAGTTTTGTGATCAAATTGAATCTCTTCTAACGTCTGTTGCTGATAATCACTCCTGCTTTATTGTAGGTGATTTAAACGTTCCTGTGAATCTGGTTAATTTGAATACCGTAGCAAAATATAGATCTATCTTAGAATCTTTTGGATACGCTTGTACAAACACATTTCCTACTAGGCCAACAACTCGGAATATTCTAGATCACGTAATATCGAAGCAAATTGACTTAGATCGATTGAAAAATGATACAATCTTTTCTGATGTTAGTGACCATCTACAAATACTCACGTCCTTCAATTTATTAGGTGATAAAAATGTAACAATTCTAAGAAAAGAGATAGTTGACTACGCTAAACTAAACAGCTTATTTGTGAATTATTTAAACAGTATTCAACTACCAGAAAGTGTTGATGAAGGCCTACAAGAAATCACATCAACTTACAATCGCTTTGTGAAAGTTTCTACTCGTACACTTAATAAAAGGGTAAAACTTAAAGGTAATTGCTGTCCGTGGATGACATTTGACCTGTGGACACTCATCAAAATAAAAGATAATTATTTAAAACGATCAAAAAAGCATCCTAATGATAACAATTTGAAAGAGATGTTAATTCATTTAAATAAAAAAGTGAGTGCAAAAAAACAAGAATGTAAAAGGCTCTATTACGAGCGCTTATTAAATAATTCTCCGCATTCTAAGCTCTGGAAAAACATAAATACGCTCTTAGGTAAATCTAAAACGACTTCCTCAATCAACCTTTCAGATGAAAGAGGTGTTATAACCAATAGTACACAGATTTGTGAGAAATTTAACAAACATTTTTCCACAATTGGAAAGAACCTGGCTAAAGAGATTCCAATAGACACTGAAAATGATCATTTGTCTCATATCGCACAGGTAGAAAATACAATCTTCTTACGACCCGCTAATGTAAACGAGGTTCGATTAGTTATTTTTTCACTTAAAAATAAAAAGGGTCATGGACCAGATGGCTTCCCTGTTAATGTCCTAAAAAACAACCATGAAACATTCTCGTACATACTCACACAATATTTTAACCAAATATTAGAGTCAGGAGTTTTCCCGAACTGTCTAAAAATTGCGAAAGTTATCCCTGTTTTTAAGGCTGGCGATTCGCTTGACGTCAATAACTATCGTCCTATCTCGACCTTAAGCGTTTTTAGTAAAGTGTTCGAGAAGCTTCTTGTTAATAGGATTGTAGACTTTCTAAATCAGAACAATATACTCTATAAACTGCAATATGGATTTAGATCAGGCTCGAGCACTCAAATTGCCATCTCAGAATTAGTGGAATCTATCATATGTAAAATAGAGTCAAAAAATGTTGTTGGGGCATTGTTTTTGGATCTCAAAAAAGCTTTCGACACTCTAAATCATGACATATTATTGTCCAAATTGCATAAATACGGGATAAGAGGAACAGCAAATAATATCCTTCGTAGCTACCTAGAAGATCGCAAGCAGTTTGTGGCTATTGAAAATACAAGAAGCGAATTAAGAAATATTGATATCGGTGTACCACAAGGGAGTAATATCGGGCCATTACTTTTCCTCTTATATGTAAATGATTTATGTAACCTTCAACTTAAAGGCACAGCACGTTTATTTGCCGATGATACAGCAATTTTTTATTCAGAAACTTCACCTGATATTATAATTCAGCACATTGAAGACGACCTAAAACTGCTTTCAAAATATTTCAATTCAAACCTACTTTCACTTAATTATACAAAAACCAAATACATGTTGTTTCGTTCTTCACATAAAAAACTGCCTCGTACTAATGACCCAGCTATGAATGGTAATACGATTGAGAGAGTTAGTTGTTTCAAATACTTAGGAATTTACTTAGATGAAACTCTTTCATGGAATCGTCAAATTGAACACCTGGAAAAAAAAATTACTCCTCTTTGCGGTGTTCTTTGGAAACTGAGAAATTTTGTTCCCCAACATGTTCTCTTTAAATTTTATTTTGCGTTTATTCACTCTCATTTGAACTACCTTGTTATGATATGGGGAAGAGCTTCTTTGTCTCACTTACAGAAACTTCAAACGCTCCAGAATAGATGCTTGAAAAACATCTTAAAACTCCCTTTGTTATTCCCTACCTTTCAGCTATACTCTTTAAGAACGCATAACGTTCTTCCAATATCTGAACTCTGTGATTTGCAAACTGTTATATATATCTATGATAATCTACACTCAACTGAAAATATTCAAAACCTCCATTTTACTACGGGGTTGCGAACTCATAACACTCGCCAGTCAGATTTCTTGCAACGAAGCCGATCCACAACATCATTAGGGCAAAAAAGAATTTCGTTTATTGGACCTACTAAATACAACACCTTACCAACTGATATTAAAAACATAACCAATCGTTCCATGTTCAAAACCAAAGTGATACAGCTTTTGAAAGAAAAATTGAACCATTAAAACAGTCGATCATCAACCAGTCTTTGTTTTGCTTACCTTTTGCATATTTGTGGCGTTAATTTCTAATATTATTATTCTTTAAAAAATTGTAGTTTGTATTTTTATCTTATTAAATTATTGAACATAACTTGATAAAATTAGTAAATATAATTAGTGTAATAGTAAATATAGTATAATGAATCTCTTCAAAGGAAATTATTTTCCATTGAGATTCATATTGTTGTCAATTTAGTTAAATAATACATTTCCTCGCACGACATTAAACAATTTTGTGTTCTCAGCATGATTAAAATTTGCTCGCGTTAACTTTTATTATTCATTGCTGCCAGACATGCTGAGAACAGTAGCGTCCATTACCAGGGGGCTCAATTGAGCCTTTTGGTGTGGGGGAGTGTGGTGGGCCGCTACATAAAAAAAAAAAAAAAAAAAAAAAAAAAAAAAGCTTTTTACTGGTTGACTGCACACAAATTTGGATCAGTCATGAGGCCTTTAAAATTTAATTCTGATTTAATTTGTGGTTTAGTCAGAAAAAAATTACCCAGAGATCGTTTAACAACAGTGTTTTATGTTCTGTGCTATTATAAATACAGCCGTGAGAATCACAATGTTTCGCTCACAAAACCATACAGCTTGCGACAGAGGAGGTATTGAAGATATGAAATCGAGTAGGTCTTCCACATCAGATTAAGCGAAACGTTAATATATGTACCTACGGATTACAAAAATCAAACAGCTTCAAAAAATTTATAAGAGACAGGATGCGAGATCATTATACATAATAAACTCAAATAAAATAAAAATGGAAAGTTTCTTTGACATCAGTTGCAGCTACATCGAATCCGTTTTGAGAAATGACGTGATCCGTGCTGATTTTTGGAACCAGCAATTACATCAGAAAATACCTTTGAGGTTTCCTGACAGTATTGACAATGATGCATAAACAATTTGTCAACGGTGTAACATGCAGGAAATCAATAAAATTGAGAAACCGTTTAGCTGCCCCTACATCGAGAGGATACCTTGTGATGAAAATCCCAGGTACGGAACTCGGTCTAACACAAAACTAAGACTCACAAAAGCCGTGTTTGAAAATATCGATAGCACTCAACTATCACACCGTGGAGCTGTTGGGGTCTTAGCAGCTGCTGCTGTTGCGTTTGATGTCAATCCGCGGCGATAAATTTAAGTAAGTCGTCAATCCAGAGAAAACGTAAAGCGGTAAACAATACTTGAAATTATTTCAAACTTTTCGTTAGATGTTACTTTCTTGATGTTTTTTTCTCAGGCTCGTTCAGAAATATCAGCAAGAATCAAGAACACTTTTCTTCTTCTTCTTTCTGGTTTCAGCAGGGGTCTGCTGAAGTTTTATGGACCGGTATCTCTGACCATATGTCCAAAGAACACTTTTCAAAATGAAAAGTCGTTAGTTGTTCACTTCGATTCAAAACAACTGCCTTAAAAAAGGCGAAAGCATGAAAAATTAGCTGTTGTCTTATCAGGAGTAGATTCAACTGAACAAATGATCGGATGTAAGTTTATAGGGAGCGGAACCGGAAAATCTATAGCCGAAGAAGTTCACCAGAATTTGGTCGACTGGGGTCTAGAAAAAGTAATTTGCCCAAATTGTTATGACACCACTAGCATCAACTCGGGCGAAAAAAATGGTGCAGCTCCTATTTTGGATCGACTGCTTGGAAGAAAATTGCTTGATTTGCCTTGCAGACACCATATTTATGAATAAGTTTTAATGGCAGCTTATACCACTAGTTTTCAAAACCAACAACAGCCCCAGATGATAACATATTTAAGTGTTTCAGATCCGGATCAGAATGGGATAAATTGGATAAGAATGATTATGCTGGATTCCGTGATGGTAATTAAACCATTTTATTTTAAATATAAATAACAATTTTTTTCTTTACAGGAACCATCGACAAAACTGAACGAGCTTCTCTGATAAAATATTGCAGAAATTCGTACGCGAAGACTATAACTATCCTTGATGTGTTTGATGGACGACCAGTTATTTTCCTTTAGGAGACCAGGTGCTCTACATCACGCAAGATGGATGGCAAAAGTTGTTTACGGCCTCAAAATATTTCTATTCAGGAAACAATTTAAAGTAGATGTTTTGAACCTAAAAAAGTTTGCTCAGTTCGTTGTGCGAGTGTATGTTAAAGGTTGGTATGAAGCTCCGCTAGCTACAAACGCAGCGTTAAATGATCTTAAATTTATCAATCATCTCAAAAGTTATGACAATAGAGAGATCAGCCAGAAAACTTCAATTAAGTTTGAAAGACATCTCTGGTATTTGTCAGAGCTCAACTTCTGTCTAGCATTCTTTGATGACCAAGTTGATGTTGCTTTGAAGCGGAAGATGATTAATAACCTTCGGAAAAATAGCAGCGGGGAAAATTTATTAAAGGTAAAGAAATTTTCTTACGCAAAAGGATTGGAACATTTCGTTACTAAAAATGTCTGTTGATTTTTTCAAAATTATGCAACTTGAGTGTAATTTCTTTTGGGAAGCAGATCCCATGCTTTGGGAGTCACGCAATGATTATTTAGTCGTTAAAAAAAGTGCCCAAGTTTAACTGTCATAAATGGTTTTAATTAAATAGTAGTTTTTATTAATCATTGAATCTTGAATAACTCTTCACACAATCAAAAAAAACTTTATTTTTTTCAGCCAACTTAAAGAGCACAAAAATTCGCATCTTCTTGTGGTGTTAATGTAAAAAAAATTAACCCAGGGTACACATTTAAGGCAGTTTGAAATAAAATTTTTCAAAAAAAAAAATTCTATTAGGAAAAATGTCTGTTATTTAAAATGTGTGATGCAAAATTATTTTTTTTTATTTTTAACGTATAGTTTGTAACCTCAATAAAATTAAAAAAATATAAAAAGCAAATATTTTTAGCAATTTCTATGATTTAAAATTTTTTCAAAAATAATTTTCCAAAAAGGGGACTTTTTCAAAAATCGCGCTTGCGGAATCTCTAAACAATTTTTTTTTTAGTTGCTCCCATACAAAAGTTTATTCTCCACACCCTAATGTATCACTTTTTGATTGAGCCCCCAAGTTTGCAAAAGATATGCAATTTTGACCAAGTTCGACGGTTGTGTTTCTGATGGACAATCCCCCTTATTCTGCGCCGCGCGTGAGGTGACGATAGTCGATTCGAGTCGGAGTCACGTGAGTCTTGTCACCTTATTCCAGAATCCGATGTGACAGAGCATATGATCTGTCACTCACGGTGACTACTAGATTAGGATAAGAACTCAAAAAGTTCATTCTTAAAGACGTTTCTCACCTAAATCGACTACTGGAATCAGGTGACTCGACTATCGTCACCTCACGCGCGGCGCAGAATAAGGGGGAATGAAACCTATGTCAAGGCTGACTTCTGGCAAATCCCAGGTCGCAAATTTTACTTGGCAACGGCTCGGGGGGAGTGTTTCAGCCAAATTTAAATTTGCTTTTTGCCGAAAAATTTGCACAAAAATTTATGATTTGGCGGAGCATTTGCAGCTGTAACCAAAAAACGAAAGTTTTCGTTACAAATAAGACAGTGACGTTGGAACTATACCAAAAAGAGTATCTCCAAAAACGAATTTTGCGTTCATTCGATCCCACGACCACCCCGTAATGTGTTGGCCAGATTGCGCAAGCTGTCATTACAGCATAGTCGTTCAAGAATAGTATGCAGAGAAAGGGGCCCAGTTTGTTCCGAAAAAAACCTTAACCCATCCAACTGCCCCCAGATCCGCTCTATCGAGAAATACTGGGCAATCATGAGAGGAGACTCAAGACAAAGGGAAAAATTGTCAAAGACATCAATCAGATGAAGACATGGTGGAATAAGATGAAACGATGAACTTAGAAGGTGTGCGCTGCTTAATGTGCCATGTGTAAGAAAGATCTTGAATTATATGATAATTAACTGAAATACAAGCAATTGTTTTTGTTCCAATTCTATCTGAAGCAAGCTTTATGTACTAGATTCTAGGATCAAGGTTGGAGGTAGTTATGAGTGCAATACCACTGATCACACTGTAGTATAATCCAAATTTTTCGTAATGTTCAATCAAGAGCTCTGTACAGTTTGTCTTCGGAGGGTTATAATAAACACCAATCATTAATTTAACAGATCCAACATTGAACTCAATTAGTAAAAACTCAGTTAATGAAGTTACACACAGACTCCACCACCATGGCGATTACAATCGTTACGTATAACGCTGAAACCATCGATAGCTATAAAAGAATCACTAATTGTGTCGTCCATCCAAGTTTCAGTCATACAAATGATATCTGTTTTACCGTTAATAAATATATGTTTAAGTTCCTCAAATTTACTCATCCGGCGAGCACATAAACTTTGCACGTTTATGTGACCCACATTCAATAGATTTGAATTCATAGCAGCATGTAATACAGCTCTTGCAATAATTGAGGAAGTACTGGAAGTAGGAACAGTGCTCATAGTTAATACAACGAAATTAGAATCAAAAAGAACCAACTAACTAAACTAACCTATTTAAGTTTCAAATTTAACTACAATAAAGAATCCAACTAACAAAAGTTACTTTCCTTTAACAACATTTCTAGCTAGCTGATTCGACCGATGATCACAATGGCAATGCAAAAGCAATACAAATTGACATTATAACAATATGTGCATATAGCTTTTTGTTTGTTTTTACCCAATATTAATAACAGCAGCCGGGGAATCACGATCTGACTTCGTTGTACCATGTCGTCTCGGCCAAGTTTAACAATATTGCGGTAAAAGTAATTCAT
Source organism: Uranotaenia lowii (assembly GCF_029784155.1). Lineage (NCBI taxonomy): Eukaryota > Metazoa > Arthropoda > Insecta > Diptera > Culicidae > Uranotaenia > Uranotaenia lowii. Next base: position 266,285,717 of record NC_073692.1, read on the forward strand.
CACCTCCAACCCATCCAGAAACGATCCGAGTAGCTGGAGCTCCGTAGTACCAGGGAACGTTTCACGTAGCAACGTGCGGTCCAAAACCTCGCGGGTTACGCAGTTCGAGTCAGTCACGGAATTCAGCAACAGCAGCAGCGCATGGATTGGATGATCGTGGCAGCAGCTTGAACAGCGTCGAGGGTAACTCATATCATCGTATTTACTTCTCATCGGGTATCGGCAAGTATTGCTTTGCGAGATCGTCGGCAATCGTGGAGGCCAGGAGAGAGAGAGTCGAGAGTGAGCGTCAGTTTGAGGAGGTTGAGTGAACTCAGCAATAGCAGCCGCACATGGTGTGAAGATGGAGTTTTAGTCTGCGCCCCAATCAGCAGTAATTTACGATGAGTCGACTCTATCTCTCTCTGCACATCATCGATTAGATCCTTCAGTTGAACAGCGGCGAATAATGTATGGCTCCCTCAGCAGGCAGGTCAGCGACCTCAACATCAGCGGCAACGGTTTGACTTCTAGGAAGGACAAGGATTCACGGGATAGCTCAGGAACGGAATCAAAGGATAGAGGGGAAGAAACAGATAATTAACAAGGATAGGTAAAAAAAGACTTTCAGGAGGGGTATGAGGAGTCAAAGGATTTGATGGATGGGAGTCAGGGGAAGTATTGGGAAGGAAGAGAATATTTTATTAGGAAAGGGTTTGATTACTAAGAACAAAAAGTTGTTCTAGACTTTGAATCGCGATCATGTTAGCTTGTCCGAGGAACTTTATTTGGATAACCCCATCTCGAGACGATATTTTTTCAATTCTCCCTTGCTTCTTCAGTTTAGTAGCTTCAGAACGAATGTTTCTTGCATTGAGGGAAAGATTCTCATTGATGAAAATCCGGTGATCCGAGTCAAAACCGATATTACGTAGTGCCAGCTGGCCAAAAGCAAAGTATCGGTTGAGGAATTGATTCGTTGCACTTTTTAAGGCAAACTCGCATAAGATGGGTGGCTTAGTTCCTGGAGTAATAGGTGTTCGTGATAAGCGTTTCAAGTGTAACCGTTCGTTACAAAATCTTTATGTTTTTTTTGTTGGTGCCGTTTAATTAATTGAGTGAACGTTCACATTGCTAAAAATTTGTTAGTTAGATTGTCAAAATTGTTATTAGTTTAGTTTGGGAATTGTAATTTTAATTAATCGTCAACACACCGAAAATTGTCAACACACTGTACACATAACATAAGTGGGACTTAGGAAAAATGTCGGAGTAAGGAAAAAGGTGTGGAACATGGGTGTGGGAACTATTCAACCCTGCTTCATCAATTCCCCATTTTTAATTTAAAAATTGGCGGTTTTCCCTGGCCAGATTCGGCCATTTGAATCTAGGCGGCGAGTGTGACAATACGTTAGAGTGGAGTTGTGAGTTCATTGTAGAAAGTTTGTTTGAAGGTGGAAATCTTTTGGAAGTAGCAGGCTGTCGAAGCTATCCAGGTATGACTTGCGAAAAGCAACAGTGATATGCTGCAAATTGCTGCGACGTGTACGCAATTTGGTAATTTTTTCTGTACGTCCACAGGACCTTTGGTTGTTTTTATAAAGTAAACTCACCCGTCACACTCCCACGGCCTAACGGACTTTGTTTCCGTTACGTCTAACCCGTAAAGGATCATCGACATCCTCTGGTCTGCGGGCCATAATCATTAAGGAGGATTCCCTCGGACCGAAAAAGGGTCCTAATTCTCAAGGAGGGCCTCTCTCGGCTTGACCAATCGGGCCAGCCCGGGTCAGTCGATTGCGTTTATGAGAGAAGCGCCTAGCAAAGCAGAACTCCACGCGACCAGGTCCGACCGTTACTACCGGACTGGTCATTCCCACCCATCGTTCCGGTGCATTGATTTCCGTCGGTGCACATCAGAGTGGCATAGGAGCTGACGAGCTCGCCATTTTGTACGAAGCAGAGTCATCGTAGTCGTCAGGAGCAGCGGTACGTACCAAGAAAAGTTTGCGCAAACACACCCCACACACATACACTTTACAATAAACACAGTTAAATAGAAATAGTTTTGGTCTTTTTTCATTTTCTTTAATAAAATCATAGTTTTCTTCAATAAATAGTTTTCAATTAAATGCAATAGCCCAACCTAGTAAGGTGAACATTCGAAAGTCCGCGACGTCCTCACAGTTACCCAGTAGCAGGCAGACCCTCAGACCCAGCTCGAGGGGTCACTTGTTCCTGAGATCGAAGTCGAGTAGAAGTAAAAATAAATCAAAGTAATATTTTGGCGCCCAACTATTAGTTCGCGAAAGGTAACTGGAGGGCACGTTTAGTATACAAAAAAATCTGAAGATTTTTCGCCGGGTGGAAGGAGAGTACACAATTAGAATTCTAATTGTGTAAAATCCAGACGCCAACGCTCACACTACAGACTGACACTTATGTTTGATTGATATTGAAGAAGGGATTTCATTCAAGTGCTTTCAGCTTTTGGGGTGGGAAATTGGCTTAAACTGCTACGAGAGTTGGACGTGTTTTGATAAGTAAGGACAATTTACAATTTTATGGTTTTCAAAGGTCCTGGATGTAAAATAAAAGACAGCCTGTAAAATAGTTTTATTCAAATTGATTGCTGGCAGAAGTTAATTTTTCAGTTTTTTTCAAAATTTTTATTCGTCATTGGTTTTTATTAAATTATCATTTGACAAGATCAGTAAAATGGAGTCGTTTTACCGGGAAATGAACGTAGATCACTTGTTCGACGACGAACTGGAGCATGAGTTGATGATTCGAGGAATTCCAATAGTCCACGGGGAATCTCGTGATGTAATGAAACGGAAATTAAGAAATATTTTAAAATTGCAACGTGAAAACAATGAATATTCAGTTACAAGTGTAGAAAATTCTGAGGAGGTTATTTCAGAATTTGAGATTGTTACGCAGAAAGTAGGAAAACTCAAAGAAATGTTAGAAAACAAAAGAATTAGGAAGGAAGTTCAACCGTTAGCTAGGACAAGATTGCTTCATTTGCATTTCCGGTTGCAGCGTCTGAGCGATAAAGTCGACGCGGAGGAAGTGTTGGATTGTATAGAAAGGTTGATGAAGGAGTATTTTCCACAAAAACATCAAACCAAATCATCGGAAAGGAATTTAGGTTTAGACATTAGTTCTGATGAGGAGATACAGGAGTCTGAGGAGGAAAGTAGAGCTGTAAACTCTGAGCCGGTAGACGTTCAGAGCAATCAACAGGATATCAGGAATTCGAATCCCATGATAGCAGGAATGGACGTAAAGCAGTTCATGGAGGGTTTGACGAAAATGGTTGAGGAAACAGTCACGCAGAAGCTCAAAGAATTTCAGCTGACAGCAAAAACTCAGAAGGATCAGTGGCAGGGAGAAACAGAGAAGGAAGATAGGAAGAAGGAACAGGAACTTCTAACACGTCGTAGAGAAAAGCAGCTTAAAGATGAAGAAGAGGAGAGCGAGCATTCAGAAGGAGAAATTAGAACCGGAAAAAGGCGACCACGATCAGTTGTAGAGTGGAAGTTCAGATACGATGGAAAGGACGAAGGACGTAGGTTGAACAAATTTATTGAGGAGGTGGAATTCATGGCAGAGGCAGAAGGGTTCAGTACCAGAGATCTGTATCGGGAAGCTTTTCATCTCTTTGGAGGAGACGCCCGTACTTGGTATATGAACGCCAAGAAAAACGGGGAATTCGAAGATTGGGCAGGTTTAATAGCGGAATTAAAACTAGAGTTCCAATCGCCGGATCTAGATTTTCACTACGAGCAGCAGGCCGTTTATCGCAAGCAAAGGAACAGGGAAAAATTTAACGAGTACTTCAACGCGATAAACGAGTATTTTCAGGCAATGTCGGTCCCTCTGTCTGAGCAGAGAATGTTCGATATTGTTTTCCGGAATATGCGGCCAGATCTTCGTAGCGTTTTGTTGGTGAAGGGGGTGAAAACACTCAAATCATTGAAAATCTGGGGGAGGAAATTAGATTCTGCTAATGGGAACCAGTTTCGGCAACGAGAGCTGGAGAACCAGCCGAGCAGAGCACAGGTGAACGAGATTTCGCAGGAAAGTCGCTCGTCTTACAAGCAGAACCAGAATCGGGGAAACGACAGAGCCAATTGGATACCGAATCATGTAAATCCGGAGGCACAGCGGAAACAGTGGAAGCAGCACCAGAGCCAGGTCGCCAGGGACGATCCTCAGGAAGGTAACAGCGCGGAATCGGTGCAGAGAAGGATTTCGTCGTATCGCGTTCCAGATAGCCTAACATGCTTCAACTGTAAGGGGAAGAATCATTTCTTCAAGGCATGTTTGGTTAAACCTGAAATCTTTTGCAAAGTTTGTGGATTCCATGATTTTCCCACCGAGAGATGCCCATATTGTGCAAAAAACGGAAGAAAGTCGGCGTAGGAGGGCGTCGTTCTTTCAAGCAGAATCCTCCACCTTCATCTTTTTTCAGTGAAGTCGCGCAGCTGGTTGTAGATGTCGAAGGAGATAATAGGCCTTTTGCTTTAGTTGACGTGATGGGAGTTAAAGTTAGAGGTTTGTTAGATAGCGGAGCCCAGGTTTCGGTTCTAGGTCTTGGAGCGCAGAAGTTGGTTAAGAAGCTGAGACTGAAGGTGTTCCAAACAGCAACTAAGCTTACGACTGCTGGGGGAAGGAATTTAGAAGTTCACGGTTACGTTAATTTGCTGATTACGTTTAATGGAGTTACCAGGTTGATTGTAGCGATTATTGCACCTCATCTGCAGCGGAAGTTGATATTAGGTATCAATTTTTGGAAGCAGTTCAACGTAGAAGTCAAGATAGGGGGTCGAATTCCGGAGCAGTTAGACACAGTTGGTGGAGCAGGAAAATTCGTGGAAAGCGTAGAATTTCAGCTGACGTCGACACAGAAGCAGCAAATCGAAGAAGTAAAGCGTGAATTTAAGGTTTTTGAGGAAGGACAGGAATTGGGAACCACGCCGTTGATGACCCACAAAATCGAGCTGAAGGAGGAATTTAAGGCCGCTGATCCTGTTAGACTCAACCCGTATCCATGGTCACCGGTCGTACAACAACACGTCAATAAGGAACTCGACAAGTGGATTCAGGCAGGTGTCGTGGAGAAATCCACCAGCGATTGGGCGATGCTGATTGTGCCGGTAGTTAAAACCAAACCAGACGAAGATGGGGAAGATCAAATCCAGGTGCGAATGTGTCTAGATGCGCGTAAACTCAACGAGAGGACTCGGAAGGATGCCTATCCGCTACCACATCAGGACCGGATTCTGGGAAGATTGGGTTCAGCGAAGTATTTGTCCACCATTGATCTGTCCAAAGCATTTTGGCAGATTCCGTTGCATCCTGACTCGCGTAAATATACTGCGTTCCGTGTTTTCGGTCGTGGTTTGTTCCAGTTCACTCGGGTCGTTATGGGAATGGTTAACAGCGCCGCAGCACTTGCAAATCTGATGGACCAAATCCTGGGATATGGCGAGTTAGAGCCGAACGTGTTTGCTTACTTAGACGATATCGTCATAGTAAGTGACACGTTCGAAGAACACTTGAGAAACCTCAGAGAGGTGGCTCATCGATTGAAGTCTGCGAATCTATCAATAAATTTAGAAAAATCTAAATTCTGCGTTCCAGAGCTCCCGTATCTTGGATTCATCTTGTCTGGAGAAGGTCTTCGTCCGAATCCTGAGCGTGTTGAGGCAATAGTGAACTACGAACGTCCCTCATCCGTCAGATCTCTAAGAAGGTTTTTGGGCATGGTTAATTATTACCGGCGTTTCGTGGAAAACTTTAGCGATTTAACAGGGCCATTAACAGATTTGCTCAAGGGAAAACCAAAAAGTATTAGGTGGACAGATGAGGCGGAAAACGCATTCCGGGCGCTGAAGGAAAGGTTGATAACTGCTCCAATTCTGGTTAGTCCGAATTTCAATTTGCCGTTCACAATTCAAACAGATGCGAGTGATAGTGCAATAGCGGGGATTCTTACTCAGGAAATCGAGGAAAAGGAGTGCGTCATTGCCTACTTTTCCAAAAAGCTGACCACAACTCAAAGGAAATGGAAAGCCGCCGAGAAGGAAGGTTTAGCTGCGTTGGAATCCATCGAGAAGTTTCGTCCTTACGTGGAAGGTCGTCGGTTCACCTTGATTACAGATTCGTCAGCGTTGTCTTTTATCCTAAACACCAAGTGGAAATCCTCGTCGAAACTTAGCAGGTGGGGAATGATTCTTCAGCAGTACGATATGGAGGTTCGTCACAGGAAGGGTCGGGACAACGTAGTGGCAGATGCGCTGTCGAGGTCCGTGGAGGTCGCCGCAGTAGATTCCACCGATGAATGGTACAACAGGCAATTCAAGAAGGCTCAGGAAGGGCACGAGAAAAGCGCTGATTTCAAACTTGAGGGACGAAAGCTGTACAAATTTGTGGCTTCTCGATCAGACGTTTTAGATTACCGGTTCGAGTGGAAGTTGTGCATTCCTACTGAGCAGAGAAAGAAAATCTTGGTAGAGGAGCATGAGGATGCGTTACATCCTGGTTTTGAGAAGTTACTTGCAAAACTAAAACTGAAATACTACTGGCCACGGATGTACATAGATGCTAAAAGGCATGTTAATAGTTGCAGGACATGCAAGCAATGTAAACCATCGACTACCGGAAATGCGCCGGAGATGGGGAACCAAAAGTTGACCAGTAGACCATTTCAGATTTTAGCTTTGGATTTTATTCAGAATCTTCCTCGCAGTAGAAGTGGTAAATCCCATTTATTGGTTCTATTAGACCTTTTCTCAAAATGGACCCTTCTAGTGCCAGTGAGGAAAATAGATGGCAAGGAAGTTTGCAGAATTGTTGAGGATTTGTGGATCAGGAAGTATGGAACACCGGAAATAATTATTAGCGATAATGCATCCACGTTTTTAGGAAAGGAGTTCCAGGGTTTGCTTAAACGTAAAGCAATTAAGCATTGGCCTAATTCGCGACATCACAGTCAGAATAATCCTGTAGAAAGGGTCAACAGGACGATCAATGCTTGTTTGCGCACATACATGCAGGATGATCAACGTGTTTGGGATTCGCGCGTACCGGAAGTCGAAGAGATGATCAACACCACGGTTCACTCGTCAACAAAAATGTCGCCCTTCAAAATTATCTTCGGTCATGAAGCCGTATCAAACGGAAATCAACACGGTTTGGACCATGGTGGAAATCTCTCGCTGGATGAACGGGCACTCCATATGAAGCGCATCCAGGAAAACGCGTTTGAGATTGTTCGTAAGAATTTAGGTGAGAGCTACGAAAGGGGTCGTAAAACATACAATCTTCGTCACAAGAAATTTGGACCTGAATATCGGGTAGGTCAAAAAGTGTTGAAGCGGAACTTTCGCTTATCCTCTGCAGTAGATCATTACAATTCTAAGTATGGTCCACTTTACATCCCGTGTAAGATAATTTCAAAGAAAGGCTCGAGTTCATATGAGCTTGAAGATGAAAATGGTAAGAAGATTGGTATTTTTTCAGCAGCTGATTTGCGGCCAGATGTCGAAGATGATTAAATATCAACATACCTAAAAAGTTTATAGCAGGTTATTAAATCGCATCAACATTAATACGCAACGTGATTACCTGATACGCGTGTGGTGAGTTCGTATCCGTTGATGTTTTGATAGTCGTCATCATCATCCAAAGTCCGTTGCATGAGAAATACATCCAAGAACAGAAGAAGCAGTCTTTCAGCAGTTCGTCGGTTGATCTTCGCCAAGGTGAATTGGATCCATAACATCGAACTGCGATGAGCTATTGTGTGCTGAGTAAGCATTTGGTTAGCGTAGAAGAACCAAAACAAACCGTTGATAAGCCAACCGGTTTGTGAGACATGTGCAGTCGTGCATGTCGATCGTTCACTTAGTAGTGAGAAGTGAGAAGTGAGACGTCACTATCACTATGCTTTAGGCCGCTGAGATGGTGGTTGTAGATGAGAGAACTAATCATCAAGCTGAAAGGAATCAGAGATAAGAGAGTTAGTTTTTTTTTTATAAGTAATATTAGGTAGAAAGCTTTAGGGGGCCCCAATAAAAGTAAGCTTTCATATAACAATGGCGAATTTTAGGTTTATTAAATGAACATGTGGTTTTTACTTACCGTTTTTTTTAATTTGAGTTTTAGATCACTAGGAGAAAGGACTTGTTTTTAGGATTTTTCCATGATTGGCCAAACTGATCACTTGGTCGAAACATGCTAAAAATGATAACTTTCATCAACTTAACATAATTAAGATACGTCTGTAAAATAAACTTTCCTCGTAATCATGAACTCTGCTACATTGCACTTCAGTCCGATTACACAGTAATGTAGAATAATACAAGTATGTCCGCGTTTCATGGTTATAGAAACTATTAAGATTTTATTAAATAAAACGACCGTAGTATGAAACTCGTCCACGCGCGATGATACCGGAGCAATCACTGAATAGTTTACTCGAACAATAATAAAGAGGAGCAAGATAACCGATTGGAATGGATTATCGGTTACCATAAAAAAATAAATTCACCTCGATGTGTTTAGAAACTCTGCATATTTAAGTTAGCGCACGTTTTATATTATGGCAAATTTTTAAATTCAAATTTGACCTTTAATTGTACGTCCTTTTACTTGTTGTGTAGATGTCCTTAATCGTTTGGCTAGTTTTAGTCGATAGGGGAGCAAAAGCTGATTTTGTAATTGGATGGATGAAATTTTGATACGTCAGTTAAATAATGAGGCTGTCTGGTTAACGTTAAAATAAATAATTAAACTAGTTTAATCATTTATTTTAGCCGGGGCGGTGCAAAGTGTAACCGTTCGTTACAAAATCTTTATGTTTTTTTTGTTGGTGCCGTTTAATTAATTGAGTGAACGTTCACATTGCTAAAAATTTGTTAGTTAGATTGTCAAAATTGTTATTAGTTTAGTTTGGGAATTGTAATTTTAATTAATCGTCAACACACCGAAAATTGTCAACACACTGTACACATAACATAAGTGGGACTTAGGAAAAATGTCGGAGTAAGGAAAAAGGTGTGGAACATGGGTGTGGGAACTATTCAACCCTGCTTCATCAATTCCCCATTTTTAATTTAAAAATTGGCGGTTTTCCCTGGCCAGATTCGGCCATTTGAATCTAGGCGGCGAGTGTGACAATACGTTAGAGTGGAGTTGTGAGTTCATTGTAGAAAGTTTGTTTGAAGGTGGAAATCTTTTGGAAGTAGCAGGCTGTCGAAGCTATCCAGGTATGACTTGCGAAAAGCAACAGTGATATGCTGCAAATTGCTGCGACGTGTACGCAATTTGGTAATTTTTTCTGTACGTCCACAGGACCTTTGGTTGTTTTTATAAAGTAAACTCACCCGTCACACTCCCACGGCCTAACGGACTTTGTTTCCGTTACGTCTAACCCGTAAAGGATCATCGACATCCTCTGGTCTGCGGGCCATAATCATTAAGGAGGATTCCCTCGGACCGAAAAAGGGTCCTAATTCTCAAGGAGGGCCTCTCTCGGCTTGACCAATCGGGCCAGCCCGGGTCAGTCGATTGCGTTTATGAGAGAAGCGCCTAGCAAAGCAGAACTCCACGCGACCAGGTCCGACCGTTACTACCGGACTGGTCATTCCCACCCATCGTTCCGGTGCATTGATTTCCGTCGGTGCACATCAGAGTGGCATAGGAGCTGACGAGCTCGCCATTTTGTACGAAGCAGAGTCATCGTAGTCGTCAGGAGCAGCGGTACGTACCAAGAAAAGTTTGCGCAAACACACCCCACACACATACACTTTACAATAAACACAGTTAAATAGAAATAGTTTTGGTCTTTTTTCATTTTCTTTAATAAAATCATAGTTTTCTTCAATAAATAGTTTTCAATTAAATGCAATAGCCCAACCTAGTAAGGTGAACATTCGAAAGTCCGCGACGTCCTCACAGTTACCCAGTAGCAGGCAGACCCTCAGACCCAGCTCGAGGGGTCACTTGTTCCTGAGATCGAAGTCGAGTAGAAGTAAAAATAAATCAAAGTAATACAAGTTAACAAGAGGATTGGCCTTGACACCTAACGTTGACGAGATACTTTGGAAAGTGTCTTCTAGATTTTCATTTTCGTCGTACGGAATGCCAGAAATAACGAGCTCTCGATCGGTTTTCATACGCTCAATAGCACAGGCCAACTCGTGACGAACACCGTTCAGATTACTATTAATAATCGCAATTTCGTAGTCGCAGCTAGATTTCAAAGTCGAAAATTGGGATTCCAGGGCATCAATACGGGATCCAAGTTCAGTCCGGCAGCCATCAATGCTATCTACGATGCTTTTGTGGGATAGCGAAATTTTAATCCACAAGTCGTTCAGGGATTGCACTTCAGTATCAGCATCAGGAAAACGCAGATCTTCACGAGACCGTTTATAGTTTGTTGAAACGGCACGGGTGTTCTTTGACATTTTGCTTTGTGCTTAATTATTCAGAAAGTGAAGAGCTATTCTTCTGAAGGGCAGATAAAAAATATCCACAATAGAATCACCAGTCGGATGTGATACTTGACTAAATCACTTTTTACGCGGTTGTCGCAAAAAAACTCGAGATGAATTAATATCGCACTATGTTGAAGAGTTTATCACGACGGCAATGCATTGGTTGTTACGATTTTATAGGTCGGAATACAGAGATACTTGTCGAATCAGCGTAGAGCACTTATTTAGTTCAGCTCACAACACATCCCTTCAGGAATATTTCCATAATGTCTGGTTTAATTTTCCAACCGGGCTACAACATCGATTAAAGCGCCAATGGTATCGACATTACTCGTTAATTTTTCGAGCTGACCAAAATCTAAATCGAGTGTCCCGTTAGTAAGGTCAGAAGTAATACTTCACATATTACATATTTTGACAGTAAAAATGTCATGCTTTTATAACGAAAAAAAGTTTAAAGACATATAAAAGAAATGAAATTATTTTCACGATTTTTGTGCAGCATAAAAGCAAAACACCACTCCGTCTGCTAGGGATAAAATTCCTTAGTTATATAATTATTTTACATTCAACCCAGCTTCCCGGCATGAGTGAAAATATTTTTACGACAAGCGGATCGCTGGCTGTTTAGTTTCTCGTCCATTTTTATTTTGCTTCGTCCGAACTCATCCAGCAACAGCATAGCTATTTCCACCATCATCAACGGTCCAGCAAGCTTGAAGTTCAGAAAAACAACCCCAGTTCGTCATGTCCTCGAATCGTTCGGATTCTTGGAGCGAAATGAGTGAGCTGCAGCTCACAGAGTTCGTTCAATAATAAAAGTGTTGAACTAGTTTGGTGAAGTGAAACTCGAGTGCCTCCTAACAGCTCGTCTAGCTTCTGGCATAGCGTGGTTCTCGTTTTTGAACCCTGATGGAGAAAATATGACGGTTTGTTGCAAGGGAGAAAAAAAAAGGAAAAACAAAACTGTCTGCAGCCCTACTTCAACGGACTTTTGCTTGGCTCGTTTCCGGAAACGTTGGAAAAATTAATGGACGGTTGTTGGTTGGACGACGATGTTCGTGTTAGGGGCGAAATTGCAAAGGTATTTCCCGAAATTTTGTGCACCTGTCTCGGAAGAAATAGTTCCGTGAGAAAGTTAAACATCGAAAGTTGAAATTGTTGATCACTTAGGGTGATGCTTTGAATTTAAACATGAATTCTAACATCAGTTTAGAATTAGATACAAATATTTAATTTGAATAGATAATTTGATTCGAGTACAATTTTTTTTTTAAATTCAGTTGGTGCATTTGACGATATCTTCTAAATTTTGAATCAATTGGTGTCAGTGAGTCACAAAATTTTATTCAGTCATATAATTTAGTGAAAAACTTTTGACTGAAGCAACATTGAGGTGTAATTTTCTTCTCTTTCCTGCAAATAGGAAACCATGAACTTGACAAAATTCAACTGTAATGCTCAGGCTAGCGCCGCACACAGGGGTAAATGCACCTAATAAGCGATCAAAATTATTTGCGGACGAACGGTAAACGGTAGACATTTGATGTCTACGCAACATTTTTATACTTTTAGATGATCTATCAAATTCTTGAAAGAAAAAAGTGATTTTTCCACCTGGAAGGGAGATAAAAAAATTATTTCTTGAAACAATTAGTTCAGAGACTTGATGTCTTCACAAAAGTTGTAGATCTTATTATTTTAAGCAACTTCGTTGAAAACACCATCTAGATTGCATGAAAAACATAAAAGTTACGAGCATTTTAAAAACAACGAGCATTTTAACAAGTTATTTTGAGTTTTTATTTAATATCTTTTTTAATATACGATTTACAAACTTGGTATATTTGAAAAATTTGTTCAAATTGTTGAAACACACAATTTTGTGGAACATGTCAACTACATATTTCAACTAAGAAAGGAGATATACTACAACATATCCAAAATAATGCCTTTTTTCAGTAAGTTATAACTTAAGAGTTCGGACGAGTTTGGATAGTTTTTTAAGTGGGTTTTGTAGGTCAAGTTATTGGCTTTCCATTGATATATAAATGGAAGTCTCTAAACTAATTGTTTCAAGAAACAATTTTTTTATCTCCCTTCCAGGTGGAAAATAACTTTTTTCTTTCAAGAATTTGATAGATCATCTAAAAATATAAAAATGTTGCGAAGACATCAAATGTCTACCGTTTACCGTTCGTCCGCAAATAATTTTGATCGCTCATTAGGTGCATTTACCCCTGTGTGCGCCGTGCTGATATTCTGGAAGCCGATAGCCTTCGACTGGTTTGGATTAGATTATTTATGGTGACTGAGACGTGGCAGTTCCGGAATTTGAAAGTTTTTTGGAAAATCCGCTCGCAAAATGCACCATACGAAAATTTCAGCTCATCTTGTCAACTTCAGAGTGTCATTCAACAAGCCTCAGGTTTGTAAAGGATTTTGGTATTTTTTTTATAGAAAAGGTTGCTCTTTTTTTTGTATGTACACTGTATTATTAGACTTAGTCGATTTAAGATCTTTTACGAGTTACTCAAACCCTTGGGTCTTGAAAGCTTCATTTTGGTTCAAAACAGATTCATGATTTTTTGCAGATTTTTAGATTTTTAGAACATTAGTATAATTTGACTTTTAAGTTTTTATGGGAAAATTGAATAATTTGTTCTGAAAAATAAACATCATTTTTGTTTCTTCTGTGGATGGGTTTTGTGTCAATTTATAATTTTTTTGAAAAAAAAAATACTCTGAATAACTTTGACCTAGGCCGTAACTTCGTAACTCATTAGGCAAAAAAGTTATTGGCCGTTGAACAGAAGTAGGGTTAGCTGCCCTACGTTGGACCCTTTAAGCAGTGGTTTATATAAACCGATGTTTTTTCTCATACACGGATGAGTGTTTTGTGGTTTATAGAAAACACTTTCGTAAGTCATGGTCTTATCTGCCAGTTTCATGAGAATTTTCATCCTTGGTTTTGCCGTTTTCGGTAGATTTACAAAGATATGAATGATCCAATTTTCCTAATTTGAACCTACTGTTCTTGTTTTGGTTCTGGACTTAAGACTACTGGACCTAGATCTTAAATGGCAGTGAAAAGTTAGATTTCTTGAAAAAACATCAAAAATCTAATTTAATATTTAATTTTAAATAAAAAACTCCATGAACTAATATTTGGGATTTTTAAATATTCAAATAAACCCCTTAATTTCTGTTATGAATATCTCAAACATTTTCCTCATTTGCACATTTCTCAGCAGCATAATAGTTAGAAGGTTTTTTCTCTTTACTTTTAGCTTAGTTACCTAAAGCTGACAACAATTTTGGAAATAGTCAATATTGGTTCTTAATTGTGCCCTTTTGAAAATTTGCACCTCAACTGATTGGTAAGTATTGAAAAAAATTATGTCAGGTCTAAATATGGAACAACATGTCCGAAAGTGTCCTATTATTGGACCCTTTACTTATTTTCCGGGTTTTCCAATAATTTTCTATTATTTTAGGAAAAATAGGTAGTGTAGTTCATATTCATCATAGCAATGGTATTTTTCGTCTAAAATTAGGCTTGGTCTGTTAAATAATGTGATTAATTCTTAATTTCTCTGATTTCTCGAAATGCTTCCCGCTAGTTGAGCTGTCTGTTTTACCCTAAGGGAGAAGGTACTTTTTTTTAAATGTTGTACATTTTATTAGAATTACTTTATATGGCGAATAGCGCTATGAAAGGATAAAGGAAGAATAAGAGTTCATTATTTGCAGAGGAGTGTCTTGAATCTATGCAAACGGAATGAGTGATTTCCGATTTTCGGCATACTTAAAAGTCCAAATTTATTCATGTAAACTTTACTTAATAAATGCGCAAAAAAAATCATGAATCAGTCAGTACCGAGTGTCTGATTATTCTCACTTCCTTCTTATCGGTCTGTGGTTATATAAGTGTCAGATTTCTTGAAAAAAAAAAGAAAATTGCGAGGCATTTTAAAGTTTATCAAAAACATTCAAACATTCTCTACAGTGTTGGTAGATTATTTTGGATTTATCTTCTAATTTTGTGCATTTTTCCGAAATGTAGTTATTATTATTCATTTTATGCAGTTCAGTTTTGAAAAGTGATTCAAAGGAATTTCCAAAAGAATATTAAAGGGAATTTTTCGAAATAGCATAAAATTGTACATGCATCTCGTTGCAAAACTCGATTATTTCAACACGCGACGTTATTATCCAACTGGACAAGCCTCTTTGGATAAATTTACGACTCGTACTGAAAAAATCTTTTTTTTGCAACTTGATGTATGAATAACTATTTGAAAGAATCTTAACACATTAAAGCTCAAGAGAGAAAGTATCGAGCTTTCAAGAATAACTATCAGTGAGAATTTTATGTAAAAAATAGTTCTGTTGAATTAAGTATAGGTTAGTCGTTTAAGTATCTTTTACCATTAGAGGCCCCTAAATACTAAGGTATCCCAAAATTACATGATGTCATGAGAATTTGGGTGCTCTCCATCCAAATGATAGATCAGGGTGTGGAGAATCTTTTTAAATTCAATTACATAAATCTATTTCGGAGGTTCTGATTCCATAATTCCCATAACCAAAATTGTATTTCTATTTTCGTATTTCGGATTCTGTATCCAGTTCAGGATTCTTGATTTCAGTTCAAATAATCAAAAGAAATAAGAAATGAAAAGCTGCTCCTGGTAAATTAATTTTTGCATTTCATATCAAATTTAAATCATGTTTTTCGATATCATATGCATTTTCCATATATTGATAACAGTTTTTCGAATATGAAAAAAAAATTTGTTTTAAATATATTCCAATTCGAAGTTCTTTCGTCAAATCCGTATTGCTGTACGGGTGTGAGACTTGGTGCACATATGCGGTGACGACGCGAAAACTGCAAGTTTTTGTGAATCGCTGCCTGCGGAACATCATCCGCGCTTGGTGGCCTGGCAACTGGATCTCAAACGTTGAACTTCATCGCCGGTGTCATCAAAAGGCGCTAGAAATCGAGATTCGAGAACGTAAGTGGAGATGGATTGGGCACACGCTGCGAAGAGATGAAAACGAGATTTGCAGAGAGGCGCTTGACTGGAATCCAGATGGGCATCGAAGAAGAGGCAGGCCCAAAAGCTCGTGGCGGCGAAGTCTAGCCGCTGAAATCCGCACAGTTGACGAGAACCTTGGCTGGCAGCAAGTGAAGACGCTGGCTCCGGATCGCCAGCAGTGGAGATCTTTTTTCTCAGCCCTATGCGCCGGTCAATCGGCGCTGGACCCTTAGGTAGGAAGTTCTTAAACTTAATTCTTACACAAAATTCAAACATTTAAAACATCGAAATGCCAAACCAAAAATTGAAAATTGATATTCAGATTCATCATTTGCAATTTGTATTGAAAGTATGTGAAAGTAAATTATTTAAATAGTGAATTTAGATAGAACCTGAACCTCAGAATTTAAATAATAGATTACCGAATGAAAGCTCTAAAACCATGACTCAAAAAATTGTTATCTGGAATTAAGATTCAGAAAACCTATTTTATTGTACATTTAAGAAATCGTATTGAAATTTGGATACAGATTCATAGCATTATTTTAAAATCTAGGTTCAGAATTCAAATTCAGAATGCAGATTCAGAATTATGAAAATGATTTAGCTGGTAAATAAATTTAACAAACAACATAAATAGTAGAGAAAGACAAGAGATAATGAAGATTGCTTGTCAATTCAATTTCCAGATTTCAAATTTTTGATCAAAACTTATTAGTATAAACAACTTTTTTGCTGAATGTCACAAAAAAAAAGAAAAAAAAAGTCACTCGTGAGTTTGGTTTCGTCGCGACAACACGTGTTGTTTATACGAAAAGTTCATTCACGTATATCGGGTGTTTTTCGGAGAAAAGTCTCATTCTGACATATCGGGGGTGTTTCCTAAATCGATCGCCTGTGTTTTACCGGAAAAGTGTGGTCAGTTATCGACAGGGACGCGCGTAAATTAGTACAATTGATTTGGTAAATTAGTGCGGAAAAAACGTTGCAATATAGACGCCATTGAGTCCCTTTTGTTGGGCAGTATAGTGTTAGTGAGAGATCGTCACTGATTAACCATTCCTACCTACTGAGTTGGGAGATAAGAGTTGACGAGACACTCAGAAGAGAGAGGATAGTGAGATCCAGCCAAACCTCCCGACATGGCGTCGGGGGGTTTTAACCCTCCCATCCCCATCCCCTACGGGGATCCTGGGGATCTTGGTTCTGGAACTGGTAGCAAAGTTGATGGAATCTACGCCGAATGGAGCTTTCCTGAATGGGGAGATCCCAGCGGCAACTATGGTCGAATACAAGTGCTGCGACTGGAAGGAGTGGGCAACGCTTTACCTAAGAAACCGTTCGAGATCCGGAAAGGTGTCGAGGCCTACCTCGGCGTACGTATCGAGAATTCCCGCCCTGACGCGAGAGGAGTATCCTATATGATAACATTGAGAAACCAACAGCAGGTCGAGAAGCTAAAGAAGATGACCGGACGGAACCACAATCAAAATCGCCGAACACCCCACGAGAAACCAGTGTAGATGCGTCGTGTATTGCCCTGAGTCAACTGAGTATACAACCGACGAATTGCTCAACGAACTCAACGAGCAAGGCGTCAAAAATCTTCGACGAATCGTCAGGAAAGAAGGATCTAAAGATGTACCTACCCCGACTGTAATCTTGACCATCGACGGAACTGTAGTTTCACAAAGCATTAACTTCGGGTGGATCAAGGTTCGTACCCGTCTCTACTATCCAACACCGATGTTATGCTACGGTTGTTTCGAATATGGCCACCCACGGAAGCGATGTACAGCCACAAATCTGGTCTGCGGTACATGTTGCGGAAACCACGCTAACACACCGGAGATACCATACCACGATAGGAAACGATTCTCGATTCTCTGAACTCCATGCCAAGTTCGATAAACTGCTGGTTGAGACTGGCAAGAAAGACAACCAGATTGAGATAATGCGAGTGAAAGCAGCTAAGCTTTATCGTCAAATCGAAGAACTATTCGAGATCGTGAAGAATAAAAACGAGCAGCTCGACAAAAAGAATGCCGAAATCGCAGCACTCAAGGCTGCACTGGCCGCCGCGAACACTCCTGACCGCAAAACCCAGCGCAACTGCTCCAGTCAGCACTTCGAATACAACTGGTACCATCCCGAAACAAAAATAGAAAAAACAAAAATGATGCATCGACGTCAAACCCCAGATCAAGATCACGATCTCCCAAGGGATCGACTCAACGGAACGGCAAGGACGGACGACAAAGCCGGGCCCGCTCCAGACCGAGCAAACGTGTTCTGAATGAAGTTTCTCCCAACCCAACCGACAAAAACCAAAAACTCCTGAATGACCATCCCTGCTACATATCTGATAGCGAGGAGAACACAAATTCACCGACCAGCGTCGTAGTCCAAAAGGCCATTTCATCAGATAGGTCGACCTACTTCGGCCTGCATGAGCTGGAAGATCTTCTGTAAACATCCATCGACATATCCTTTCTGATCGAAACGGCACAACAAAACAGCAAAATACATATCAATGACCTCCACAACTAACACCGTGGACAATTCCATACGATCAAACAGAGAAGACTACAATCATGCCAAATTTACCGACAATGACGAAAATAACAACACTTTCGTTGTTGGGAATGAAGAAACCGCCTCGGGTAGCCGGGGCCCTGCAGGTGCGGAAGTCTCTGGAGGACCGGAACTGGCAGACCAGCCCAGAAACCGGATGGCAAACAGCGAGACGGACAAGCGGGTCTTATCCCCGTATTCCTCGCAGGACAACGTGGGAATCATGATTCATAGCGAGACGGACAAGCGGGTTATTACCCCTTATTCCTCGTAGGACGACATGAGAAAGAAAAACCTGGACACAGCGTCGGGGTCGGGGCCCCTCTGGTGCGGAAGTCATGGATCCCCCGGGACCAGGGAATACCCCCCGGCTTCCGGTGGCAACTGCCGGCAACGAAAAATTCAAAGCTCCTTCTCGACGATCCGCTAGGATAGCGGAAAGAAATATCTCCTTTTCGGAAACAATACGAAACACCATACCAACGGAAGCCAGATCTAGCGCTCTAAAGTACGACTTGAGCCCAGTATACCAGAGAGCAATCCGAACCATATCTGGCCACTGGAACCCCAGGAATAGTTGTATGCGTTGAAGCAGGCGTACTCCCATTCAATCATTTTCAAACAAGAGCAATCTGTTACCGAACCATCGGGTTCCTGGACGAAACCGAACCGAACCGGTCGAACGAGGAGTGCTGCCTCCTAACTGAGGCTAACCGTCTCCTCATCGAAACTATCGGCCAGGTGCTCCCACCTGTGTCCGGGATCCACTGGTGCGGAGCTAGAGGCTGGAACTTACCGAAAACTAGAACAGATCTAACGATAAAAAACCAATTCAGAGTAGGTTCCAACCCAATAGCGATTCGGAAAACAGTCACTCCTTAGGACCAAATATAAAAACTACATTTGAATTTATTATAATACGGGTATTCTTCCCCACCACTTGGGAAAGCCCCTTCAGGGCCTCCCTCGTACTTTAAAATTATTACAAAGAGACGAACCAGCCCGAGGCTGAAAGTCTCTATAATAACGAAAAAAAAAATAAAAGAAAAAAAACAAAAAAAGTAGAATTTTAGTTAATTTTCTAAGTTTTATTTCATGCAAAAACCCCGAATTTCATTTTTCAAAAAATCATCCACATGATTATTATTATGGAATTGATTCTGTATGAAACATATTTGCTGTTAAAGAAACATTCACTTGATCTTCACCTAAAAAATCTGCACAAATTGTATATTTTCTCGGAGAATTGTTTAACACTATTAACACATTATGGTCATTCAATATATTTTAGAAAAAAATTAATTTATTTCCATCAAAGATTAAAATCTTTGAATTTGCAAAATAGTTTGGAAGATTGGGCCTGTTTGATTTGAGTATAGAAAAAGTATTTTAAGAAATGAAAAGCTTTCCTAAAAATCCTTATTTTATGCTCAATTCAATTATATTTTGTCTACCAGACTCTCAAACAAATTCAAAGATTTTAGCCATCGATATAAGCGCTCATCTTTTAGGTTTAGCACCAATGTTTTAAAATTGCGAATAAATATGAAAACTTTTAATGTTAAGTACTTAAAAATGAATAATGATACAATTACAATATAGTTTGTTTTATATTTTTTTGTGTTCGTGCATTGTAGGGCAAAAAAAACTCATAGATATTTAAAAGTCATTCACCAAAACCCAAGGTTCTTTCTACGGCCCTGATACCGTTACTATCATAAAAACAGTAAACAGTTAATATGGACGACCCCTTTTGCGGACCCCTAATCCAAACTTGAAACATCGATCCGACATTCGACGACATTCAATCCAATGTATAATAACGTCAATATCGACAAAACAGTGTTTGTGTTGTATGGGCGACCCCTTTTGTCGACCCCTGACCCCATATTCGATACTTGAAATCATATGCTCATCCTTCTAAACCTCCAAATACAAATTTTCATTTCAATCCAAGGCATTATAACGTCAATATAGTAAAAACACTGAGCAGTTCATATGGACGACCCCTTTGGCCGACCCCTGACACAAAATTCAATATCAAAAATCAATTGTCCGTCCCTTAAAACACCCATGTGCAAATTTTCATCTCAATCCGAAATAAAATAAAAGGTAATGTAATTGCATTTTTTTCTATAAATACTTTGAAAATGTTGCAATTTGTTGATGTCCCACATGGTTTTCCAGAGAATTTCACAGGAAAAGCGTCACAGAAAACCTTGAGAGAATGTCAGGTTGAAATTACAGAATTTGAGACATTTTTCTGTCAAAAATGCAGGTTTTTTGGCAATCTTAGCCAGAATACGTGTGGGAAAAAATTTGAAAACCTTGGTTTAAAATGAGTTATGTTGAAGAGAATCATTCAACAATGAATTTACGCGGAACGAGTATCATCAACTTAATAGAAAGTTTTCTTAGACGGCACTCCCAAAAGACGCTTCATATGCATATTTCGTGTATCACTCCCAAACGCACCAAATATGTCCGCATGGAGTATTTTTACGAACGAAATATTATCGTTTACTCACAAAATAGTTATCGCACCTATTCCCTAACGACGCATTTAACATTTTGTAGCCACGTTGTTCGTCAGGTTTTTGTGCATCGTTACCTTCTGGAAAGCATTCGGTCCTGATGGGGACCTTTTTTCGGAAGCCCCCCTAGCCATCGCCAAAGGTCCAACTGAAGCTGGTGAGTCATTTACGTTTAGCTGATTTTGTAGCTTTCACCTTTTTATGCGCTTCTAGCTAGCCCGACAGATTTCGACGGACGCTTCCAACATCCGGGGGAAACGATTGCACACAAAATGGAACGGAAAATCGGACGGCAGCTCGAAAAAAAAAATCAGAAAGAAAGCTACCTACCAATGTTGACTCGTGAGCACGAAAGCATTTTCACAAATACGACAGGCCATAAAAAGTGGTCTCGTGTGCGTTTGTGATGCGATGTTGTTGAAACGCCGTAACCCTGGAAGGGAATGAAGAAAGCAGAGCTTTCGACGACGAATGGCCGGAGGTTGGGCAACGCGTAGTTTACAATCCATAAAACCGTATTAAAGTGTCGTGTAGCGGATTTTTTCATGTTATTCGATCCGGCACTGCCAAGTGTCAAAATATTTGAAATCGCCACTCCACAGTTATCGGTGATCGTGCCGATGAGCTTAGTTTATCCGAACCGGTCGCACAGCCACAGAATGGGCGTATTTGGTCCGCAATGATTGGCACTAATTGGCAAATTTATGCTTTTATTGTACAATAACTGTCACCATGAAACTTTTACGAGCCATGAAGCACACTGATAAAATTGGTCCATTGATTACCAGGAACTACGACTATTGACAGCAAAAACTATGGGATTAATCAATATGTACTAGTTGAATACACAAATCACAAATCAAAGATGATTTTATCGACTAATGAAAAGTATTAACTCAAAACTCAAAATTCGTTTTTTTTATGAATTTTCCATCAATAATAATCATTTATATTTTTTACATATCCGTATGAGCGAATCTTGGCTTTTTGTAAATTAGTGTAACAAAGGTTTAAAAAACAACACTTCAAACCGATCAGCTAAGATTAAGAGAAATGTCGTTTTTCAAACCTTTGTAACACTAATTAACAAAAAGCCAAGGTTCTTGAACATTTTGAGGATGAGCCTCTGATAATAAAAATTTGTTTTACAAATGTTTTGAAGGACAATCTTGGTATGCTTTACAACGTTGTTCTTCAGCGCCCCACACAGGAGTGAATGCACCTAATAAGCGATCAAAATTATTTGCGGACAAACGATAAACGATAGACATCTGATGTCTTCACAACATTTTGATATTTTTTGATGATCTTTTGAATCCTTTAAAGAAAAAGTGAATTTTGCCACCTGGAAGGTTAAGAAAAAAATATTTCTTAAAATAATTAGTTTAGAGACTTTATGTTTTGATAAAAGTTGTAGATCTTGTTATTTTAAGAGACTTTGTTGAATACACCATCAAGATTGCATGAAAATCATAAAACTTACGAGAATTTAGAAAATAATAAAAGTAATTTTGAGTTTTTATTTAATATCTTTTTAGTAAACGATCTACAAACTTGGTATAGATATTTGAAAAAGTTGTTTAAATTGTTAAAACACACAATTTTGTGGAACATGTCAAATACATCTTTTAACTAAGAAAGGAGATATACAGCACCGTTCATAATTGTATAGAAATTGGAAGCAAGCGCACTGTCACTTCGACTTTGAACTTCCATAACTTTTTACTCTGATGATATTTTTTGATCAATTTTCTTGCGTTAGATAGATTAACTATCACACTATTCTACCACAAAATTCGAGCTTTCTGGAGTTTGTGTGGCATGAGATACAGTTATTCTACGAAAATCGGACTTTTTGGACTTTTCTCATTCAAACAGCAATATCTCTGAAACTACGCTACACTTTTTATTGAAATTTTGCAGGGTGATTGATGAAATATAAAGCTAGCATGTCTGAAGTTTTCGAAAAGTTCTATCGATGAGATCAAAAGTTACGCGAGGTGGAATATTTCAGGCATGAACATAGAAATGCAATTTCTATAGAATTTTGGACGATTCATGAAAACAATATCCTTTCCTACACCAATCAGACAAAAAATGTCTGGCAAAAGCAATGCAGAAAAGAAAAAATGGAATAAATGATTCATTTGTGTTTTGTAATCAGAATCCCGCGATATTGTTTTGATTTTTCGGTTGAAATAGATTTACTGTTTGTTAAACAGAGAAAATGATTTTCCTATGGAAACATTCGTCCAAAATTCTATAGAAATCACATTTCTAGATCCATGCCTGAAATATTGCACCTCGCGTAACTTTTGATCTCATCGATAGAACTTTTCGAAAACTTCAGACATGCTAGCTTTATATTTCATCAATCACCCTGCAAAATTTCAATAAAAAGTGTAGCGTAGTTTCAGAGATATTGCTGTTTGAATGAGAAAAGTCCAAAAAGTCCGATTTTCGCAGAATTACTGTATCTCATGCCACACAAACTCATGCCGAATTTTGTGGTAGAATAGTGTGATAGTTAATCTATCTAACGCAAGAAAATTGATCAAAAAATATCATCAGAGTAAAAAGTTATGGAAGTTCAAAGTCGAAGTGACAGTGCGCTTGCTTCCAATTTCTATATAATTATGAACGGTACTGTATGTACTTCAAAATATCCAAAATAATGCCTTTTTTCAGTAGGTTATAACCTTAAGAGTTCGGACCAGCTCGTATAATTTTTTGAGTGGGTTTTGTTGGTCAAGTTATTGGATTCTTATTGATGTATAAATTTAACATCAGTTTTGGATAGATTTTTGCAATTTTGCAATCAATAATGAGATTTTTTTTTCTCTAGAAACACTCAAAATTCGAAGAAAAAAACCCTCAATTTTTGCTGTTTTTAGGGGAAAAAGCTCATTATTGATTGCTAGTTTGCCAAAAATCTATCCAAAACAGATGTTAAATTTATATATCCTATGAAAATTTATAGTGTTTGACAGATTTTTGGTGTTATAAGCAAAGAGGCATAAAAGTACCACTCGAATTAGGCTAATTATCAGCTGGTATAAAATATAATAAAAAAAATACAATTTCGTAGATTCTCCAAAATAATGCCTATTTGACTAAAAGGCTTTTAAATTATAAAACTATTCTCAATAGGCCGAAGAAGCGATTCCATGTTTGAGAGTGGTTTTCCACTAGCACAAGTGAGATGCAGCTATTATTTCAACCCATATTAAGGGTTTTTCTCAAGTAGAGAATGAAAAGCTTTTCGTTTCCAAAATATATACAAAACACCTTTTTTGGAAAAAAATCTCATAAGCACACTTCATGTTTTTCTAATAAAACATCAAAAGTTATAGGTAAAAAAACATTATTTGTTACTAAAAATATTTAACCTGTGATCAGAAAAGATTAAAATATTCGGTTTGACATTGAGTCAGTAGGATTACCGTCAACTGGGACATCATGAAAACTTTTCAACTTCAATGGATTCTGAAAACTCAATCTCAACAGATAATCAATCCGCTTTTACATCAAAAGTTTAAAGGTTTATGGGGGATCAAATTGACGTAGTCAGAAAAATTATTGGTATCATAAGTTTTTTGAAATTAAAAACATGCGATTTTTACCCTTCGAAGATAAAGGCAATAAACTTTGTTTTTCATGAAAAATCAAATGAAAACGTTTGATAATGTATATTTTCTGATATTTTTGCGATTTCATAACGCCGAAAGCATGAATTTGCAGTAATTTTTGGTTTTGTTCAATTCAATTTTTACATTTCTTCTGTCCAGAATGTATTTAAATAAAAAAAAACATAAGGGTGTTGCAAAGAATTAGGGGTAAAAAAAAGGTGAATCTTTGATTTCCATTTTGAAGCATTTCAGCCCAGGCTGGTAACTGAATCATAAAAATATTTGTTTGAAAAAAAATTGATGATTGTCCCACATTGTCCGATAAATATGTTTACACCAACAGAGTTGTTATAGCATAATAAAAGCAATATGGAGTTTGTCATTAGGCCAATCTGCAATACAGGGTAAAGTTTTTATGTTATCGAAAAATTTAAAATTTGTACATATAATAGAGCATTATATGTACAAATTTTAAATTTTACGATTTTTAAATTTTCTATGAGAGTCAAAACTTTAAAACTTTAAAACTTTAAAACTTTAAAAAAACTATCTCATGCTAGCGAAACTATGCCATGATCAATTTGTTATCATTAAACGATGACTATAACATTATATAAAAATTAAAATTGAATATGTGTTGTGGTATAGAAATGTTGCATTTAACCTTGCTGTTGCATGATTCTCCGTTTGACGGTGAGTCTTATTTCCTTTTCGAAGTTGATAGGAGTTATTTGAGAAACATTAAATATCAAAGAAAGAAAAAAACATAAGCCTTAAATATAATAAATTTTTCAAAAACGATACAACGGCTCACCGGGCAGGGACTTGAACGCGCAATTTCCGCTTTAGTACAACGGCGCGTTAGCCACAGGCTACAGTATGCGTAGAGTAGGATGGGGTCAAAGTACGACCTTAGTGTTATCCTATTTTTAAAATTTTTGGCAGTTATTATCCCAAAAAATCAAGAACAGCGTCTGATCCCTTAAACTTTTTTCTCTTTTTTAAAAAATACGAAGATTATCGATACGATGTGGGGTAAAAGAACGGCCATTCAAAATTCCACTTTTTTTAATGATGTCAAGTGAAACATTATTTTATTTCAATCTTTGCTTCGAGCAATAGCATCTGCTTTCACTTCTGATACAAATCCTTTACATAGGGTGAGTGCTCCTACTTTGGACCTAGAGCCTACTTTAGTCCTAAAATGCTGAAAACTGTAAATAGTTCATTTTGCTGGCATAGAATAAAGATATTCCTATGCACACAATGAATTCTTATTCTTCCTGAATCCTACCATACCGCTTTTTGCCATTAAAAGTCTTTCTGATAAAATTTTCAACGTTTTTAAAAAATTACTTCCTCATCAGTGGTAAATCAGACAGCTCAGTTAGTGGGGCGCGTATTGAGAAATTAGAGTGTTTAAGAAAAAATCACGATTTTTTACTGTCCAAGCCAAAATTTAAGGGAAAATTACTTTCACTGTGAAGAATGTGAACCACACTTCCTATTTTTCCTAAAATTCATGAAATTCAATGGAAAACTCGGAAAATTTGCAAAGGGTCCAAATATAGGAAACATTCGACTTTGATGTTCCATGTTTAGACCTAACATCACAAGAGCCATGTATCAATGCTAACAATTCAACAAAGGTGCGAATTTATAATTGGGGCATAATTCAGAACCAATTTTGAATAGTTCTAAAAAAAATCCAGTTTTACGCAAATAAACTACAAGTTACTTAACAAGTTTCAGCTATTGTTCTGCTGATAGAGCTGACGGGGAATTAAAGTGTTTGTGATATTCATAACAGAAATATTAGTTTTTTTAATGTTAAAAAGCTGTAATACTTTTTTTTGATAATTATTGATTGAAGATTACTTTTTCAATGAATATGTTTTTTTTATTTTAGAAAATTCAAACTATTTTAAGGAATTTTAGTTCTAGGTCCAATGAAAGGAACCGGTCCAGTACCAAAATAGGAACAGTAGGTTCAAAGTTGGAAATTTTGATCATCTTTATCTATGCAAATCTTTCAATAACGGCGAAACCTATGTTGATAATTTTTATTAAAACTTGCAGATAATATCATGACCTTTAAATGACTTTCCTGAAGGATATAAATTTCCCTCTTATTTATGAGAAAAACATGATTATTTAAAAACCATCGCTTAAAAGGTCGAAAGTAGGGCAACTAACCCTACATGGGCGACCAACCTGCACGAATTCGGAGTTCCTTATAATAAAGGTGATTTTCCAATCGTTGCACAGCTAAGTACATGATTTTGGTTTTTAGGCTGTATGGTAGTCATTTTAGCCGAATGCACTCGATTATTTGGTTGATTGCACTTATACAGAATTGGTCAACAAGATCACAGAATTCAAGTGTTTGAAAAAAGTGACAAAAAAATAAAAAAAACTATTAAAAACAGCTTGTCTGTGCCCAATAGTTGCACAGGCAAATTTTATGTTGTGCCTTATGTTGTCCGATTCTTCCAATGGTTGCACATTTTAAAAACCTTCTTATGGCTCTGCCATCATGTGGTCAAAGAGGCTGACATTTGTTACGGAAGCTTATTATGAGAAATTCTAGTTCAAATGAAATCCAATTTGGAGACGGCCTCTTTTGAGGAGGGTCTTCCATATAAACCGTCCAATGCATGATAGGAATGATTTATTGAATCCTAATATAGATATATTTTCAAAAAGTTAACTGATTTAAATATTTTTTTCATGAAAGTGGGATTATTTGTAATGAATGTAACCTGTAGCATTTCATCCATCCTCGAAAACATTCATTTCACATTGAAATCTTTCCCAACAATATCCCAGCTGAAAAACTGTTTTAGTCAAATTAATTTTTTTTAATTCAATTAATTCTTTATTAGGCAGTTAACTTTTACAAGTTTTACGGGCCGAGGGTCAGTTATATAAATCAAATATGAGGGAGAGGGGTGACTGACGGTCAGGATTTGGGAGGGAAGAGGAATGAGGCTTTGTTTTTAAAAGATTTGCTGTCCGTGCGCGGGTCGATATTGTCCAGTTGTTACCAACTGTGTGTAGATTTTCATCTTGCACTTTTTCAACTGGCACGGAAGGGGTTGGCAGTGAAGTGATTCGCTTCCTAGGGGGGGAATCAGAATCAATCACGGGTGTTGTCATTTTTGCTGGTACGGTGAGGTGATCTCTCTTTGCGATTTGCTTAGCTGGTTGCTGCTGCTGCTGTTGATGGTTTTCTTCTTGGTCAAATTAAGTTTCACGACATCATGACTGTTTATTGTTCTGAATAATAAGGGCCAAATAAAGCTTCACCAAAATGTCTCCGATGGATTTGAATTTCTGAGAAAATTGCACATGATAAGTAATATTTCGGGTCTTCCAACCTTTGAATTTGAGTTTTTTGGGATATGTAGTAGTTTATAGCGTTTGGGCGTAGTTTATACAAATCTTTAAGATTTGAAGTCTCAAAATGTTTAAGATTTATAGTCTCGAAATCTCTAGATTCTTTGCATATAATTTTGAGTGAATGGTCGGGATAGAGGATTTCTAAAAAAATCTGATAAAAAGAAGACCCTCAATCATTATAATATGATATATGACCCTCATATCATATAATATATATATATATATATATATATATATATATATATATATATATATATATATATATATATATATATATATATATATATATATATATATATATATATATATATATATATATATATATATATATATATATATATATATATATATATATATATATATATATATATATATATATATATATATATATATATATATATATATATATATATATATATATATATATATATATATATTAATGGAAATAACCAAATTCAACTTTGAACTAAGGTTGAATTATTAAAAATCTACATGGGGTGCATAAGTTTCAAAATTCTGAGTGGACAGTTAGTTAGAGTAAAGAAATTACTAAAATTACTAGTCAAACGTGAATATCCGCTTATTCAGGGAAAAAAGTCATATTAAATAGACAATTTGAGTTTTTTTCAGTTTAATGTAATCAATGAACGTGTTCAATTTTTTATGGCAAATTGAATGGAAGAAAAAGATTTTGCATATGAAATGATCCAGGAAATTCACATAAGCTTGAAATGAAGTTTGTCTTTGATTAGTGATTTAACTTATTCTTAGGTTTCATGTTTTTCCAACATGAGTAGAAGCAAATAATTTCATGAAAATAGTCATTTCAAAATGAAAAATCGAAATCCATTGAAAAATATTGTGAAATTGCAAGCTTTGCTCTCTGGAGCTTTCAATAATTTCATGAAATGTTTTTGTGAAGGTTTTATTAATCAACTTTGCAAAGCAGTTCATTGAGCTTTTTTATTTGAGTCATACGGTAAACCAGCTTTCCAAAAAGCAGGTAAAAACACTAAAATTTAAAAATATATACTTAGAATTTTTTGTGTGATATCGAATATCATTTCTGGGGTACAAATTAGGTTTGGTTTTTGTTCAAAGGAAATGTATAGAAAAAAACAAAGAAATATTCCAAAAATCATACAATAAAGTTTTTCGAACTTTCATTACTTCTCTGGGGATTTTTGAATGAAAATTTTCATTTCCCGTACAAATTGCTTTCAAAAATTTGTGGTAGTTAAAAGCAACCAAACAAAGTTTTTGGAAGTAAAAAAATTTATAAATTTGAATTTTCCATACAAATCCTGTAGCGGACTTATGTACAACAATGGGGCAGGAAGAGATTGAGCGGACAAATTGTTGCACGATCCGATATTTTCTCTGGTTATGTATGGATCGTTATTTTTTTTCAAAATCATGGTGTTAAAATTGTCAAATAAACGTTTCTTAATGAAAACCGATACGGAAAATGTTTTGTTCTGGCCTAAAACCTTATTTGCCTAAAAGGAATCTTAATTAGCACAAAAACTGCGCGAAAAAACAAGAATAATTAAAACAGACGCTAGATGCATATTTTAGAGCACAAAATATCGTAAAAAGCCTAATTTCATCAGTAAACATTCCAATTAACATGTTCAGTATTATTTTCGGGAAAAAGTTGAAAACCAGCTGAAGTATTGACAATTTAAGTCATTCTGTGCAACAATGGGTACGCACGGATAAAAAACTCTACTAGTTGTTATCAAAATTCGTATGGTTGGCTCTTCCATATCACAGATTTTCGGTTGAATCCATAATTTTGCTTAATCAACATCAATTACTACGAACAAACTAGCGTTTATGTAAAGTTGTTTTGGCTGTAGGGGATTTCTCAACTGCTTATTGCTAAAATAGATCAACAGCTGGTAGATTTGGATATTTTTTCCTAATCTTCATTATAGAATCTGAGAGTTAGTTCTCAAATATCACAGATGCTTGACTAGACCTCGAATTTTTGTTCAACCAACATTGATTTCCAAAACGAACAAGTAAAACATATATTTATTTGGTTTAGGAATTCAAAAAAGTAAACGACAAAGGAGGTGTTGGAGTTTTTTTTCAGGAAAAGTTGACCGTCACCAAGTAGCGAAAAGGTAGGCCTACTAGGTAATTCCTTTTTAAAGTTGTTTTTTTGTAACATAATCTTACTTCGTTTTAGATACCTATGGGCAAAGAGCAGCAGCTCTTCTTCGGATTCCCGGACCAATAATATCGTGTAAGTTTTTGAATATTTACATTATTCTAACGGTCGGACTTTTAACGAAATCATTTTTTTTTTCTTTCAGGGCTATGGTGTTTTACTCCCCCCAGCAAGTCTCGGCAATGAGATCAACAAAATCGGATTTAATATGTGCGTGTTATGAAAATAAATAAATGTATTTTATTTGGAAAACGGAAATATCAATCGATTTTTCCTGCTTAAATTTATTCCCTACTAGGGTAGAAACACTAGTTATTGAACAGGTACCAGATATTGAACACTAGTAAAACATGTACCGATTAAAACAATAATATACAGTAGAAAAATGAATCAAAATTCGTTGCACCACTGTTGAAGCATTTTCTATCTCTGTTCAAATTTTTATCAAGAATCTCGGACTCTTAAAGCCACAATCCCCGAAACTTGAATATGTGTTTAAATTTTGGCTTGGTTTTTCGACTGGATGAAAAAAACAGTCTTTTTTTGATTGGGGGAAAAGTTGGATAAAAGACAAATAAACTTCTAAGATAATGATATGAGTGTTTTCAACTAAGTGTTTTTGAATGATTTCTGGAAGAGTAAAAGCCTTTATTATCCTTATTTTCTTAAAATTTAACAAATTAAAGTGTTCAATCATTGGATCACAGAAAACGCCAATGTTTCAATTATTAAACGTTCAATCTTGCAGTACTCTTTTCGTAAAGAAATGCATGTACCAGTTATTGAACAAACATCGGTTGGTGTTTGGAAATGTAAACAAACTGTTTCTTGGTTGTTAGCTCAACCAAAATCGCCCCTGCAAGGCATACTATCAAGCGAAATACCCCTAAATATATGCAATGATATTCAATGTTTACGTGTTCAATAATTAGAACATTGCCTGTTCAATATTTGAATCATTGTGTTTAATCATTGGGACAAAAGTAATTTTGAATAAAAAGGCTTAAATAATAATTTCCAAACATATTCCCGCGAAAAAAATATATCGATTCGAAGCTTAGAAATAAGCTTAAGCTACGCTATCAAAGTTTTATCAGAAAAACCTTTCGTTATTATTTATTGGCCTCAAATGTGTTGAATCCCAAAGATGGTGTTCAATATATAGTGCTCTTACCAAATATAGTAAAATCAATATACCTCACTCTTCAAAAAACAAGGCGACACATCAAGCACGCCATCCTATGGAGAAAGTTCTAACTACCATGTATAAACATCGACGATCTGAATTACTTCTGGCAGATTATTGACGTGTAGGTGGCGCTGTTGCTGCTAGAGGTGGTGATGGTGGTACGATCAGTGGCTTTAGTAAGAACTTTCGTCAGTAGGTGGTGCTGACATGCGTGTCCTTGATGAGATGTATGGAGAAGGCTGAGAGTGAGGTATATTTATTTTAATATATTTGCTCTTACCCTATACATATTTCAAATCTACAATTTTCTACATTCAGGAAAATAGCAATTACGGTTAAAACAGCCATCCTATTGCATTTGAAGTATCGTTAGAATAGCCATAGCCATGTTTGTGGCATCGGATATTTTGATGGTTGGCTTGATCGTATTTTCGGGTCAGAACCAAACAATCATATTTATGTTCAAGTAGACGCGTAATTTAACTGATATATCTATAGTTTTTTCTGCGTGCGGGGACAACGATTGGCAAATAAAAGTACATACATTATTTCTCAAGTTATGTAACCTTAACATATTGCTTGCGTTTCTACGCAAATTTATGGACTAATTCTATAAAACTCAGTGGTTCCTCTTGCCATAGAAAATCTGACCTCAGTAGACTTTTGATTACGTGGAAAATAACAGCGGGAGCATTAATCAAAAGCCATATTCACAGCATCAGTGCAAAAAGTGAATACCATTCATCAGAAAATTCGATTCCGGGTTCGAATAAGTAAGACGCAAGCCGTTCCAGAAAAAGAGGCCGGATTTCGTTCGCCTCTGTCCTGAATGGTTGCCCCGGTTGATCGAATGCGGTCGAGTTGAGCACAGAGCACAAAAAACAGTCACAGGTCAGGTGATAAAAAGTAATCCGATCAATTCCGAAAGACGGCTGAGGACGGTTGTTGTTTGGCTGGCCACCAAAGGATGCGCTCTCACTCCACTTCTTGTTATCTTACCAGTTAATACCCTTGAAGTTTGGCGTTAGAGGATGCTTTTCCTTTCTTGCTTTCTCCCAAGAAAATGGTGAACTTCAACTCTATTGGCCAGAAGGCAAAAACGTCGTCGTGCCTCTGAAGGTCATTGAATTTATTAAATTGGCCTCCTAGCAAAGGTGTGCCTTCGAATATTGATGAGCTTTTTCACGTTCGTGTCGTTTTCGGACTCTCTATGTAGCTCACAATCTAGCCATGAAAGCGCACAAAGCCGTTTATACGAAGGTGACGTTATTGAATTCTGATGGGAAATTATGAGCCGTGGGCCCGAGTTTGCTGACAGGGATATTAAATAAAAGTATGGAAGCTCATGATTGACACGTTCCAAGGAAAGCTATAACATTTTTCTAATGGTACCGGTACGACTGACTAAAAACATTTGATTCTTGATGTTTGAAAATCATATCTAGACGAAAACGCGAAACCAGTGACACAATATTGATTGATTGTTATGTGTACTAATATCCGGATGAAAAATGATGACCCGTCAAAATCTGTGGAAATTTCGCTACCAAACCATCGAAATAACGTTCCATGCACAACACATTGTCCTTAAAAATCATTAAAGACACGCCCTGTCATTTGGGGCCAATTATTCCGTTCAAATAAATTCATCAGTGTCATTCTGGCGTGCGCTTTTCCAATCGCAAATTCCAGAAACTGTCCCAAAAACCAGCATGGGATCTGGCAGACCATAAATCGCGCAGACCAAAAGAGAGCGCCAATAGCACGACCAAGCCAGAGCCCCAGAGCATAGCACACGAAAAATAAAGAAACCATAACGAATCTTATCGCGCGGGCACTTCTCTCGATTGGAAGCCATGAATTTTATGAAGGTTTTAGCTTCCATGAATTTATCACTCTATCACTTCTGTGGCTGACCTGCACGGAGAGATTTGATTTAAATTCTGGGAACTTATTCAAAGTAGTTCGATGCAATGTATAAGTCATGAGTATTCTTCACAGAATTTATTAATGTTACAAAAACCAACTATCCAAAAAATAATGTTAAAAGGTTTTTAAAAACTAGCTGATGCAGGTAAACTAACTAGCAATTTTATGAAGAGATTAACCACCGTAATTTTTGTTTGTTACTTTGATTTATCGGCCTAGCGGTGAAAAGTGATGTCCTTTTTAGTAGGGACATCTAAAGATTATGAAATTTTTTTTTTTTATATAGATGGATAGAAGGTTAGAAGAAATGAAAGATGGTGAAAATGAGCGGGTAGAATTTGTCTAGAAGCATTACCATCACATACCAAATTTTTGTTCCTCACGAGCCTACTACTATGAAGTGGTAGATACAGATAGAGTTGCATCTACCACCACACATTAGTAGGCTTAGCGTGGTCCGCCCCACAAGCGAGAACTTGTAGTGCGGACGAACAAAAAGATGGTATGTGATCGCTCAGATAAGCTCCCTTTAACTCAGAAACGCATCTATCGATGTTTAAGTCTTCTCAGTTTGTTATCTTCGCATTCGTTACATGCGGGGTTTGCATGCGAAACGGTACGGTCGATAGTCTGATAGTGACCAACCACCGATGCTATGATGTCGTGTTTTTTTTATTTCTTTTTGGCCAAAGTTATTTAATTTTATGAAGAGATTAACCACCGTAATTTTTGTTTGTTACTTTGATTTATCGGCCTAGCGGTGAAAAGTGATGTCCTTTTTAGTAGGGACATCTAAAGATTATGAAATTTTTTTTTTTTATATAGATGGATAGAAGGTTAGAAGAAATGAAAGATGGTGAAAATGAGCGGGTAGAATTTGTCTAGAAGCATTACCATCACATACCAAATTTTTGTTCCTCACGAGCCTACTACTATGAAGTGGTAGATACAGATAGAGTTGCATCTACCACCACACATTAGTAGGCTTAGCGTGGTCCGCCCCACAAGCGAGAACTTGTAGTGCGGACGAACATTTTCACCATCTTTCATTTCTTCTAACCTTCTATCCATCTATATATATATATATATAAAAAAAAAAAAAAAAAAAAAAAAAAAAAAAAAAAAAAAAAAAAAAAAAAAAAAAAAAAAAAAAAAAAAAAAAAAAAAAAAAAATTCATAATCTTTAGATGTCCCTACTAAAAAGGACATCACTTTTCACCGCTAGGCCGATAAATCAAAGTAACAAACAAAAATTACGGTGGTTAATCTCTTCATAAAATTAAATAACTTTGGCCAAAAAGAAATAAAAAAACACGACATCATAGCATCGGTGGTTGGTCACTATCAGACTATCGACCGTACCGTTTCGCATGCAAACCCCGCATGTAACGAATGCGAAGATAACAAACTGAGAAGACTTAAACATCGATAGATGCGTTTCTGAGTTAAAGGGAGCTTATCTGAGCGATCACATACCATCTTTTTGTTCGTCCGCACTACAAGTTCTCGCTTGTGGGGCGGACCACGCTAAGCCTACTAATGTGTGGTGGTAGATGCAACTCTATCTGTATCTACCACTTCATAGTAGTAGGCTCGTGAGGAACAAAAATTTGGTATGTGATGGTAATGCTTCTAGACAAATTCTACCCGCTCATTTTCACCATCTTTCCTTTCTTCTAACCTTCTATCCATCTATATAAAAAAAAAAATTTCATAATCTTTAGATGTCCCTACTAAAAAGGACATCACTTTTCACCGCTAGGCCGATAAATCAAAGTAACAAACAAAAATTACGGTGGTTAATCTCTTCATAAAATTAAATAACTTTGGCCAAAAAGAAATAAAAAAACACGACATCATAGCATCGGTGGTTGGTCACTATCAGACTATCGACCGTACCGTTTCGCATGCAAACCCCGCATGTAACGAATGCGAAGATAACAAACTGAGAAGACTTAAACATCGATAGATGCGTTTCTGAGTTAAAGGGAGCTTATCTGAGCGATCACATACCATCTTTTTGTTCGTCCGCACTACAAGTTCTCGCTTGTGGGGCGGACCACGCTAAGCCTACTAATGTGTGGTGGTAGATGCAACTCTATCTGTATCTACCACTTCATAGTAGTAGGCTCGTGAGGAACAAAAATTTGGTATGTGATGGTAATGCTTCTAGACAAATTCTACCCGCTCATTTTCACCATCTTTCATTTCTTCTAACCTTCTATCCATCTATATAAAAAAAAAAAATTTCATAATCTTTAGATGTCCCTACTAAAAAGGACATCACTTTTCACCGCTAGGCCGATAAATCAAAGTAACTAACTAGCAATGTTATGTTTACATGGGCAAAGTTTTTATGACGATCTGTCAAATGATTTTTGAGGTAGCGTTCCTTTATGACTTTCACGAATTGGCCCTTTTTGTTTATTGTATGTTTAGGATTGCAATTCAACAAACCTATTTTGTTTGAACTTAAATCTTGACACCACAAAAACCCTACATTAAGAATGGGTTGTTTTTTTTAACAAATATAACTGAATAAGTTCAAAATTTAAAACCAACCATTTTAACTTCAATTGTTTTTCATTATCTTCCTCAAGAAATTATGGACGATGTAGAACAAACAAATTGAAAATCGGTTATTTTGATGTGGATTTGTTGGTTATGTTGGTTGGTTATTAATGATTCATTTACTCAAAACTCAACTCAACTTTATTTTAAAACTTATAAATATCATATCACAAAAACAAGAGTCGATAGACAAAATCTTAGAAACGATTGGAGTTCAAAAAAAGTTTTTTTTTTTTTAAATAGACTTTTAAACGCTATTTCTTTTAGTAACCAATTAAATTTTTAAATATGTTTTAAAAATGGTGAGATGTTTCCATTGCAATTTTTTTTTATTAGGTAGTAGAAATTCACCTTTTTCATTAATTTTCCATGTTTTGTTTAAATTTTCTGATAAATTTAATCCTTTGTTATAGAAAGTTGTTTTTTTTGGAATGTTTCAAATAACTTTATCTTTATTTGAAAATCCTGATTTTTGGGTTTTGAAAAAATAATCTTCTTGCTAGCCTGTATAACGGAATTTTTGATAAGAAAAACATAGTTTCTAAATTTTGTCCTTTTTAGTTTTGTTTAGTTTATTTATCAA
This sequence comes from Uranotaenia lowii, assembly GCF_029784155.1. NCBI lineage: Eukaryota > Metazoa > Arthropoda > Insecta > Diptera > Culicidae > Uranotaenia > Uranotaenia lowii. The sequence goes on from NC_073692.1 coordinate 266,321,845, forward strand.
AATCGGCGTAAGAAAATTGTTTTTGCATAAACTGGGTTTCGGTCACCGTTCCTTTTATCTTCTCGATTTTCGGTTGATTTTTCTCGGTGATTTTGAAATAACTTCCATTTAGTTTACGTTTCGGTTTACTTTATTAAAAATTTTCAACCATCTTCAGAACTGTTTAAATAACGGAAAAAAAATATTAACTTATCAATTAAAAATTTTTAAAAAAAATATCTTCTTACACTAAAGCTATTATACGCCTGCTGGGGCAATCAAATTTTAATTTTCGCAGTCACTGTTGTTGCTGCTGCTGCCGCTAACTGTCGACGCTACTACTGTTTTCCGCCTGACTTCCGCGTCGTCTTTTTCTCGTAGCTTTTTCCACAGACCGTTGTAGACACTTGAGATACCTTTGGTATCCTGTTGGATGTTTACCGCTCGATTCTCTCGCATTTTGATGTGTAATTTTTCGGCTATCCGTCGGTGGGTCGTGTTGGTAATTCTCTCCAATATTCTCGTTTTAGAGAAACCAAAAACATGACCAGGACCGTTGTCTAAAGCGTGTTGCGCCAACCCCGTGGATTTTTGTTTTAGGCGTACGTTATTCTCGTGCTGCTTGATGCGTTTGAACAATGTTTGAGAAGTTTGTCCAATGTACTCGTTACCGCAAGAGCATGAGATGGCGTACACGACATTCGTTTGCTGCATTAACGGTATTGGGTCCTTGAGCTTCGTGAAGATGTTCGACTTAATTTTATCACACGGCTTGGGAGCAGCAACCAGATTGTATCTCCGCAAGATTTTGGCAACTTTTTCAGTCAAACGTGGTATGTATGGTAGTGATACGAAGCGACTGCCGTCCGGTTTATGTTCTTTGTTTTCCAAGGTGTTGAACATCAGATGTACTCTTTTTTGTATTATGTTGTCGACCATATTTTGCGGATAGTTGTTTTTCTTGAGAATCGACTTTACTGTTACTATGCTGTTTTTTCTGTTCTTAGCATCGGACAGTTTTAACGCACGATCAATAAGCGCAAATGCTGTATTGGATTTGTGCGTATATGGGCTTTCAGAAAAGAAATCTAAATAGCGCCCATCTGGTTGTTTAGGGAACCAAGACTTTTCAATCTTCTCCCCTGTTCTGTGCAAAGTCATATCAAGAAAGCGGATTTTCGCATCATTCTCCCTCTCGATGGTGAATTTCAGGCTCGTGTGTGCGGAGTTAAATGTATCGAAAATTGTGTCCACATCTTCTTCCCGTGCAACGATGAAGCAATCATCCACATAGCGCCTGTATATCGGGATGTGAACATTCTTCTTCTTTAGTTTTTCAATACATTCTTGTTCAAGTTGTTCCATTGCGATATTTGCGGCGACACAACTTATCGGTGAGCCCATCGGAACTCCATGGATCTGTTCGTAAACGTTCGTGTACGAAAAATGGCACAAACTAAAGAAATACACCGACATCCCGCTTGGCTCATTGGAACAAGCTCTTAGGGTTGTATTGGGTGCATCATTTTTCCAATACAGCTCTAAATTTTACGAACAGATCCATGGAGTTGCGATGGGCTCACCGATAAGTTGTGTCGCCGCAAATATCGCAATGGAACAACTTGAACAAGAATGTATTGAAAAACTAAAGAAGAAGAATGTTCACATCCCGATATACAGGCGCTATGTGGATGATTGCTTCATCGTTGCACGGGAAGAAGATGTGGACACAATTTTCGATACATTTAACTCCGCACACACGAGCCTGAAATTCACCATCGAGAGGGAGAATGATGCGAAAATCCGCTTTCTTGATATGACTTTGCACAGAACAGGGGAGAAGATTGAAAAGTCTTGGTTCCCTAAACAACCAGATGGGCGCTATTTAGATTTCTTTTCTGAAAGCCCATATACGCACAAATCCAATACAGCATTTGCGCTTATTGATCGTGCGTTAAAACTGTCCGATGCTAAGAACAGAAAAAACAGCATAGTAACAGTAAAGTCGATTCTCAAGAAAAACAACTATCCGCAAAATATGGTCGACAACATAATACAAAAAAGAGTACATCTGATGTTCAACACCTTGGAAAACAAAGAACATAAACCGGACGGCAGTCGCTTCGTATCACTACCATACATACCACGTTTGACTGAAAAAGTTGCCAAAATCTTGCGGAGATACAATCTGGTTGCTGCTCCCAAGCCGTGTGATAAAATTAAGTCGAACATCTTCACGAAGCTCAAGGACCCAATACCGTTAATGCAGCAAACGAATGTCGTGTACGCCATCTCATGCTCTTGCGGTAACGAGTACATTGGACAAACTTCTCAAACATTGTTCAAACGCATCAAGCAGCACGAGAATAACGTACGCCTAAAACAAAAATCCACGGGGTTGGCGCAACACGCTTTAGACAACGGTCCTGGTCATGTTTTTGGTTTCTCTAAAACGAGAATATTGGAGAGAATTACCAACACGACCCACCGACGGATAGCCGAAAAATTACACATCAAAATGCGAGAGAATCGAGCGGTAAACATCCAACAGGATACCAAAGGTATCTCAAGTGTCTACAACGGTCTGTGGAAAAAGCTACGAGAAAAATACGACGCGGAAGTCAGGCGGAAAACAGTAGTAGCGTCGACAGTTAGCGGCAGCAGCAGCAGCAACAACAGTGACTGCGAAAATTAAAATTTGATTGCCCCAGCAGGCGTATAATAGCTTTAGTGTAAGAAGATATTTTTTTTTTTAAATTTTTAATTGATAAGTTAATATTTTTTTTTCCGTTATTTAAACAGTTCTGAAGATGGTTGAAAATTTTTAATAAAGTAAACCGAAACGTAAACTAAATGGAAGTTATTTCAAAATCACCGAGAAAAATCAACCGAAAATCGAGAAGGAAAATTGTTTTTTTGTATGCCACAATCCCACAATAGCTTTAAAATATTGATGGAATGCACCATTTAATTTACAATGATTTGCTTCTCTATTTTCAAATATTCGTTGAATTTTTCTGATTGTTGTTTCATTTAACTAAATAGTATTAAACATTGCTTTTTGAATGCGCTAAAATTTAAAATATTTTTCGTTCAAGTTATAAGTGAATTCCAAAGGACTACACCTATTACTAAAAATATGCAATTATAATATGTGCTAGCATGATTGGGTATGACATAATTTCTCAGTCCCAGGTATAAAGTACATTTAGTATTGACGATTTTATGGAACATTACACATGATCTAACTTTGATAAAATTAAAAAAAGATTAACTTAGCAACTTATGTTGAAAATGAGTAACTAGATCTAAACGATTCAAGCTACAAACAAAACGGACGCATGAATTAAGTGCAATTCTCATTCTCATCTCAAAACGTAGGTAGAAGGAAAATGAATGTCTTAAAAGGTTTCAATTTGATATTCTGGTTAAGGAAACAATTTTTGAGCTTTAAATTCCTAAGTTTTCCGTAAATTTTACAACACTGATTCAAAACATGACTATCCCAATAAAATTTTTTGTTCATCACAACTCCTAAACTAGTTGCTTTTCCATTTGGAAGATCGTTTATATTTATCAGTGGTTTATATACATTGTGAACAATATTGGCCCTAAAACGGATCCTTGTGGCACTCCAGAATGTACGGCTAGAAATCTCGGCTATCACCTGTTCGATATCCATATTGATGTTCTGTTTTAGAATTGTTTGCATTTAAATATGTATTGATTCGTTTTTTTTTTTCATTATTCGTTCGAATACTTTTGATAGAGCACATAAGAAGTTCATCGGACGGAGATTTTAAGTTCGTTTTTTTACTTGAAAGGAATTATTTTTTTAAGTTTCCAAGTTTTTGGATATTGAGATGTTTCGATTATTTTGTTGAAATAAGTGATGAATGTTTTATAATAAGTGGCAGAATTTGCTTGATCATTTTTTTGGGTATTTCGTCTAGTCCTACGGCATTTGATGTTACTGCGTAAATAGCATTGATAATTTCATATTCTTGAATGTAGTTGAATTCAAACCCTGATGAATTTGCACGATAATGCTCATGAGATCCAACATGGTCTACATTAAAACTTTCATGAAACTTTTGATTGATTATCTAAATATATATAAATGAATTTCTGTCTGTCTGTCTATCTGTCTGTCTATTCCCTATAGACTCGGAAACTACTGAACCGATTTGCGTGAAACTTGGCAGGGTATTGTAGGCAGGGGAAGGTTCCTATTATGGTTTGAGACCCCTCCCTCTCTCATGAAGGGGGGAGGGGCCTCCCAAACAAAAGACATTTTTTTGCATAACTCACTCGAAAACCCATCAAGCAAATGGTATCAAATTTGGCATGGGGTGGTATTTGGAAACGAAGAATATTTCTATGAATATTAGGTACCCCTCTCTACTCCCAGTGGGGTGTTTGGAAGGGGGAGAGGGACTACCTTACAATTTTTCATATATCTCGAAAACTAATGAAGATATTGGAACCCAATTTGGCACGGGAAGGTATTTGGATACGAAAAATATTTCAATGATTATTTGAGACCCCTCCCTTTTCGCAGTATAAAGAGGGAGGGGGCCTCTTTCATATTTTTTTACATAACTCAAAAACTAATAAAGCAAGTGGAACCAAATTTGGTATGGGAGGGTATTTGGATACGGAAAATATTTCTATGATTATTTGAGACCCCTCCCTCTTTCCAGAAGGGAGATATAAGGGTAGGGGGGGGAAGGAGCTTCTTTTATAATTTTTTACATAACTCAAAAACTAATTAAGCAAATGGAACCTAACTTGGTATGGGCAGGTATTTGGGAACGTGACATGTTTTAATGACTGTTTGAGCCCCGTTCCTTCTTCCAGCGGGAAGAAAGGAAAGAGGGAGGGGAGTTTCATACAATTTTTACTGCATAATTCAAGAACTCCAACAGCTAATGGAACCAAATTTGGCATGGAACGATATTTGGGCACGAGAAATGCTTCTATGAATATTTGATATTCCTCACTTATTCAAAGAGGTGGATGAAAAGGGGGAAGAAAGGTCTCCCTTACAATTTTCAGTATAACTGGAGAGTTGATCAAGAAATTGAACCATATTTGACATGTGAGAGTATTTGGATACGAGAAATGTTTTTACTATAAATTTAAGCCCCACTTTTTTCAGCGGAAAGATATAAAGGGGGAAACGGGGGCTTCCATATAATTTTTGAGCATAACTCAAGAATTAATAGAGCAAATGAAACCAAATTTGGCATCAAAAAGTATTTGAGTACGAAAAATCTTTTTCTGTGTGAAACAATATCTTGCTTGCAGTAGCATGATAGAATTGGAAATATAGGAAGGGAAGAAGAGGCTTACATTCAACTTTATTTTTTACAAAATCCTAGAAATGGACAAATCTTAACATGGAAAATCATTTTGGTATGATTCTATGATTATCTGACACACCATCCTCCTTTCAGTGAGTAAGTACATAGGAGGAGGGAGGCTCAATACAATTTTTTTAGGCATAAGTTCTCAATTTATGCTAACGAAGCCAACAAATGGAAACAAATATGGCATGGAAAGGTACCTGGCTACGAGCTATGTTTCTACGATTGTTATAGACCCTTACGCTTTACAGTGAAGAGAGGGGAAGAAAGGTGGAGGCTCCATATACATTTTGTTGTGAAGCTTAAAAATTTATGAACTAATGGAACAATATTTTATATAAGAGGATTTTTGGGAACAAAATGGGTATGATTATTAAAGATCAAGACCTCCATTCAGCAGGGGGTGATGGGAAGAACAGGGGAGGCGGCTCTCTTATCAGATTTTTAGCATAAATTCAGAACATATCAAGCAAAACAGCCGTATTTTATAAGTTAGATTGTTTGCGTACGATTAATTTGAGACTCTCCAGACAGATTAAATTTATCAGATGTTTAGCACAAATTTATAGAGCAAGATTCAGAATATAAGTTTAAGTTATCTTTGTGTTGCAATTCGAGCTGCAGCTCTCCTTTTTAGCGGTTGCTTATCACTTATGTTATAATTTGATTTAAAATAATGCCAAGAAAACAATAAAAAATTTGAATAATTTTTGAAAATATCATTTGATTTTAAAAGGTGTAGCAAAGCACACCGGGTCAACTAGTATCTGTATAAAAATCATTTTCCGTACGGTTTTTACGCTTTATTAAGCAAATATTTTGAAGCTTATTCCAAAACTCTTTCGCTGTCACATCCTGACTGAATTCAGTATTATAGAAGTCGGGTTTAGCTTTCAAAATCTTCATGTTTGCTAGATTTCTAAGTTTTTTTTAAATAAGATTGATTTTCACTGGTTTGAGTTATTTTCCATTTAGCCTAAGTGCGTTCGCGGTCTACCAGTGCCAGTCTTTGCAAGGATCCAATAATCTAATAGTAACAACATAATATTCAGAGCTATCAATTTTAAGCGACAAAACCTGTCTTTGAAAATATAATATGTTTCACCTATTTTTTAAGAAATCATCTTTCTTGAATGGATCATACATTTTTATGTAATTTTTGAAAAGCTCGAAAATTGATTCAATGCAGTTGTAAAGCTTAATTTCAATGCGCAATGAGCAATGTTGGCTAAATTAGTAGGTACATGCTTCGTGCTTTCAATATTTACTACAAAACTGGGGATTCCTTATTTTTATTTCTATCAGTTCCTAACTGATCATTCAAGAAATCACCCATTCACCTGTTCATTGACTAGCGCTCATTACACGGAAACCATATGAACTTTGGTCGAAAAGTTGATTTCCAGCTGTTTTCGGGTTTCCAACTGAGATTTTGTTAACTAATTTCTGTATTGGACGATATCTCAAAAACGACTTTGCAGATTATCACCAAATTTTGCTCACAAATATTTATCATTGCTATGTGGCTTCGCTAAAAATATCATTAATTTTTATTTATGCATTCCATAGTTATTCACAAAATAAAGTGTTGCATTTGTGTTTTGAATAAACTCCTTAAGTCTCATTTACAGATTGAGAATATTCCGAAACTAAAAGAATTTCTATACCAATCAAATAAACCATTTTAGTGCGAAGTAAATAGAGCCCGTAAGTCATTTCACCAGTCTACCACTAGCATTTCGCCGAATCAGATAATTTGGGTAACCTTTTTTTAATTAACTTAAAAGCAACATAAAAAGCAATATCTTGGCGCTCAAAGTTTGATAGATTGATATAAAAAAATCCAGTTCGTGAAAATCAACCCATTTTTAATCAAGTGGAATCTTACGATTCTTATGTATCCATGTGATAAGGTGCTTTTTTTTAGAATTATTAATTCGTTCGAAATTTAATCTGTTCGTGGTATATGAAGTTGAATCAGATTTCTTATTTTGATTAGTTCAACGAAACTTAAGAATACCATTTCTAACGAATGATTATAATTTTAATGGCATGTGCGGCGGAATGAAAACTAGAAAGAATTTATTTTATAGAAATTTGAAAGAAAGGTGGATAGACAGGCATTAGTGCGCCAATAGGAGAAAGCTTGATAGGTGTTGAAATTTTAGACTAAAGGGCATGTTGATGAAAAGCTCCCATGAATTTCTCCCGCCTTTGCTCTACACTAGCTAGTTCTCGCATAAGGAAAGCTCTGTAGGCCCATGGGTTGCTACGTTTTTGCTCGTTTGAAGTGTGCGTAAAAACACGCTCTCAAACCACTGGGCTTGCTATACATGGGAATTCTCTTTCTGAGTTTCTCATGTATAGTTAGCTAGTGTAGAGCAAAGGCGGGAGAGATGTGCTCCATACGGTTTGTATAGCATTGCCAGGATGTGGGCGGGAGCAATTCATGGGATCTTTTCATCAACATGCCCTCTAGCCTAAAATTTCAACACCTATCAAGCTTTCTCCTATTGGCGCACTAATGCCTGTCTATCCACCTTTCTTTCAAATTTCTATAAAATAAATTCTCTCTAGTTTTCATTCCACCGCACATGCCATTAAAATTATAATCATACAAATTACGGCGATTAAAATCATATTACAAACATTTCTAACGAAATAGCTGATCAAAGAAAAAGCAAGCCTTTTATTTGTGTATTGGTGCAGTTTGGATATGATATGATATAACAATAAAATCAAATTCTGGTTTTTTTTTTAAATTGGTTGAAAAAAAGCAGATCATTTTGACTAAACGGAGAGTTGGCGGGACAGATGGAAACCCTATGTTATACCGAATTTCTGAAAGTGGCACACCACTTTTTTCCAACCACGAATTTAAAAAATACCAGTTGTTGACGCTATTGCTGTATGCAGGAAACTGAAGGAATATTTTGGATGTACATAACTTATCCCAATATTTTTTAAAAGCAGTAATTTGATACTTAAACCAACCAGCATTTTCAAATCGTAAGTTCTTAATAAATAAATGTTAAATGTATAACGCCTTAAGCTTCAAAAGAAAGCATTACCATCTTATAGTCTGATACCGTATCCAAATTCTAAAGTTTCGATATGATATTATATTATCTCAATTTCCAAAATCAAATCCCTTTCAATCAGGTTCAATAAAAACAAAACAGAGTCAAGTCGGGCCCAGAGTCAAATCGAAAATAGTTTACTGGGAACTTTTGGGAGTGGAATCGCCAACCCACTCAACCCCAGGAAATCCTTTCGCGAATCTAAAGCCATTACAATTCCCATTTTTCCGGTTGACTGAACACTTTGACTGGGGTTTCGCAAAAAAAATGAAGAAATAAGAAAAATGAGCGAACCGTTTGGGCGTTATTACTATCCCAATCGGAATTGGCCCTTTTTTTAAAGGAATGATACAGGAATTGAAAACGTACAATCTGAACCGGCGACCTTGGAGCTTTATGGGACATCATAAATCAAAACCCGGAGAACGAATTCTCCACTGATTATAAGGGTTACAGGAGAAGGAAGTGTTGACTGAAAAAATATAGCTGAACATGAACACAATTTTGAGATTCCGTTCTTTAACAATTTCCAGAAAAATGACAATGCATTGAATTTCTTAAGATATTTTTTAAAGTAGATAAGTCTTTTGAATTAAGTTTTAGGTGAGTGTACTTGTCGAAAAAAGTGTAATATCATTGGGAGGCATATTTAGGCTGTTCATGATATAACTTGGAATTATTCGATTGTATGAACGAACAGTAACCGAAACTTTCAAGAGAAAAAAATAACCGTATTGCCTAGTTGTCATCCGGCAGAAGGATTTCAGCAAAAACTCATGAATAAATGATTGCAATTTTCAAAAACTGTCAACTGTCTTTTTTGCTTGGCATTACTCAGCCCCGGCAGCCGGTTTTGGAGTAGAAACAGTCACAACAAACGCCGATCCGAGCATACAGACATTCTGTATGAATCCAAACATATGTATGTAGGATCCTTGCAGCCAGCAGCCGGGGGAGCCGGAAATGAAATTATGCACAAGTTTACGAATGTTGCCCATTTTTCCACTGTCCAATAAATGTTTCCCATCTGTGTGAGCGATCTGGCACTGAAGGGAAAACATTACACAATTCCGACTTTCTCATTGCAGCAGTGCGAAGCTGAACAATATCGGGCCAAAGTCGGAAATGTGTGTGTTTTGTGAAAATGGAGGGGGGATTTGGCGTTTCACGGTCAGGCTTATAGTAAATGAAAATTTAGAAAATGGTTTTTTTAATTAATCTAAAATCGAGTCCCGTAATGTGTAATGAGTAATGTGTAATTCTTATTTATTGTTCACGGTCTTCGACAACTTAAAATCATTCAGACTGATTTCTTAATCTATGCTTAAAACTATCTCTACTTATACTATAATGAGTATTGAGTAATGTGTTACCAAGTTTTCAATAGTATGGATTATTAGATTAACATATTTTGAAACATTCTGTGCAAAAAGTAAGTAAATGGTGTCCCACTCTATGAAATTGCTCTAACTTTTTAACCGTTGGGTAGACCTTAATAAAATTCGGGTGAATTTAGTTCATAGTGCATTTTTTATATCCTGTAACTTCTCAAGTCCTGTGTTAAAAACTTGCGGAAATGAAGTCGAAGAACAGCGCGTGCGTGATAAAACCTTGCGCATTCATCGCGAGAACAAGGATCTCTCGCATCGTTCCATCGCTAAAACGTTGGGAATTGCGAATTCCAAGGTGCCACCAGTGATTAAGCGGTTCGAGGAACGATTGACCACCGATCGGAAGCCCAGAAGGGAAGGAAAAAGTATTCCGTACAGCACTAAAAATCACACATGGTAAAAACATATGGTTAATCCCTGTAAAAATAAAGCGTACAAAAAAAAACAACCGCGTAGTTGGGGCCTTCAACCGAAACCCGAACGCCTCCGTTCGTTGCACCTAAGCCGAAGTTTTGTCCAGAAGGCCAATGCTATAGCTGGTCTTCGAACGTTCAAGGTACAAAGGGTCCTAATCACGAAGAGAAGCAGAACAAGTCCGCCAAAACTCGTGCCAGGAAGTTGTACCTCAACATACTAACGAAATTTGAATGCTGCATCATGGACGACGAAACATATGTAAAGGCCGACTTCAAACAGATCCACTTTATAGTTCCGTGAGTGAGAGCAGCCGGCTCCATCACAGGTGTCGTTTTAATCGAGAGTTTCTGTGTTATTTAAGTGATTTTAATTATTTGTTGATACTGCAAGTGGTTAATGGAACTTAGCACTATACGTGACAAAACAAGTTTGTGTGTTATGACTACAAGATATCCGAAAATATATGGATAAAAGTGAAATCATTAAACGTTCAGCGGCGCCATTGTGTCGAAACATCTTCCAAGCATCTTTCTATGGAATCTCACTCGAGTGAGAAATCAACGGTGGATTAGCGCACAACCTAATCATCGCTGACTGGGTTCACGCGGCATTGTGTCGAAATCCTTCTCCAAGCAACATGCTTAGGATCTCATGTCTAGTGAGAACGTTGGTCAGCGAGCTCCTAAAGAAAAAAAAATCTCTGGTAAGTAGAATTACATAAGTATCTTTCAAGGATGAGAACTGATGTTTGTGTGGAATGACATCTGATAGAGCCCATTTTCTCTGGTCGATTGAATATTGATTTGATACTGCAAATATTTAGAAATGTAATCCAAGTTTTGGTCAAATAACCAATGTGCATAAGTTCTTCTGGTTGCCTTTAATGACTTCAGCTTTTATAAAGATCCCGGTTCTGATTCAACAAAATGTGGATCAGGGTGTCTTAATCTAAGCACAATCATTTCGGTATCTTCAATAACTTATACTATACTTAGTTTAGTCCCTCCTGAAAAATCATAGTAGATAATGCGATACTCTGCAAGGGGTACTCTGCTCACCTATTATGGTATACTGTGGGTAACTCATCTTTTGGTGTGAGTTTTTATTGTTTCTCCTAAGGTAGTGCAATTGTTATATGAACAAATTATTTACTTTGTTCTCATACCAATCTGTTAGCTCTGCCTATTTCAATGTGACTACTGGATAGATAGCAGCTCTGAGGATACGGATAAAACCGAAAAAGTAAAAACCGCGTGTTTAAATAAAATGATCCAGCCGGCTTATGACGACTTTGAAGACTTTCTTCTTGAAAGTCCCCGCAGTGATGCTGGAAAACGTATGGCCGTTTCACCCAAGAACAATTTGGAGAAAAGACTGTGTCCAAGAAACTCGGATTTAAAATTAACTATTAAACGCCGTTGTGCAGATATTGACGATACGTACTTTGATCGTATCAACATGTTACTGGTGAAAATGCAGCAACCAATTCCTGATTCGGAACCTCAGCCAAGGTTTCTAAACTCAGGAATCCAATCAGGAAATGGTTGGTTTCATGCAGCGGATCAGCACAGCATGGATTGGCTTAAATCTTCGCTTGAAGCCATTAAAGCGAAAGGTGAGCCATCGGATTTCTGTGTAACGCCATACACACCAATTCAGCCACTACGTCGTGCCACAGCATTACTTCCTCCCATTCCATCATTGGAACGCGATGGATCGTCCACAATTCTGCGAATGATATCAAAACTCAACAGTGATATTGATACAAAATATTGGAAAGTGATTAAAATATTTCCTTGTGAAAATAAAAGACACAAGGTGGTTCTAGCTATCGATGAAGATTCTGTAGAGAAGATTCAAAGAAAGAAGAATCAAATATTTTATTCAATTTCCAGCTTATTTATTAAATTCTATCCTAAAAGAAATTTAAATATGCAATAAATAAAGCAATCCTTTCATGGCACTTAAATGTCAATTAAATAAAAGAAAATCTTTTTATTTATTCTGAAGAATCAAAACTCTTGTTTTTGTGACATGTAGTACAGTTAATGACCTTCCGCTTATTTGGTTTCCAGGTATGTGATGAAATAAAAAAAATGCGGCCAGGTACAATTTTCCCGTTTGCTTGGATAACGTGCCGCTTATGAGCCACCCCCTTTCTGATACCTGATACCTGGGGCCTTCAACCGAAACCCGAACGCCTCCGTTCGTTGGACCTAAGCCGAAGTTTTGTCCAGAAGGCCAATGCTATAGCTGGTCTTCGCACGTTCAAGGTATAGGCCCTAATCGCGACGAGAAGCAGAACAAGTCCGCCAAAACTCGTGCCAGGAAGTTGTACCTCAACATACTAACGAAATTTGAATGCTGCATCATGGACGACGAAACATATGTAAAGGCCGACTTCAAACAGATCCCCGGCAACCTGTTTTTCACGGCTAAGGATAAGTTCAGCGTTCCAAGGCATGAAAAGATTTTGAAGAATTTTGGAAAGCACTTTTATATCTTTTGACCGAATTTCAAGCGATCTCAAAATTTACCTTTTCATGGGAATATTGATTACATTTTTTCAGTCATTGTTCGTAAGTACAGTTTCCAAATTTTGCTAGGGAGCTGAACAAGAGGAAATCTATAGAAAAAATTTCACTCGAGTGAGAAATGGCAGTTTGTGAGAGTTAGTAGAGTAGAGTGTCCATCTCGGGAATTCTCGGGAATCTTAAAGTTTCGAGAATTTCCGAATCCCGGGAAATGAATGAAACATCCCGAGCTTACCTGGGATCAAAAATGGCTAATTAATCTTAAATTTACATTACCTAATTGGAAAAATGGGATGGATTCAGTAAAGATAATGGTTCTATCTTGATAAATGGCATCGACTTAAATACAGTTTTTTTTTCTAAAAATCATTAAAACACTGTATTGAAAAAAAAAAATTTTTTTTCGTCTTGAAATGTTGTTTTAACAGTGAAAAACGCCGAATTCTAATAATGGAATACGATAAAAACTAGAATGCTTTAATTTACACTTAGAACTTCCGTTTCGCGAACTGTGGACAATAGTAAAATCATTGGAAAATAAATGAAACTATTTGAAATAAAAGGGCAGTAGTCTTAAATTTCACGAGAATTGATTATAGACCTGAATTATAGCAAAGCAACTTCTTTAGGTAGTAGTGAAAAATCTTTCTTAATTTTTGCAGCATGAAGGAGTCAGTTTTGCCGTTTAAATCATTAATACTTACACTTCGTTTTTTTTCGGATTCATACTGTTCTCAATACAATGAATAACCAAAAATTCATTTTTTTTATAAATAGCGTAATAATGAACCATCATTATTTTAAACGTCTACAGCTGAGCTGATGGAAGAAATAAAAAAAAAATATCGGTGAAACTACATGTAGCTAAGAAATCTATTTTTGTTTAATAGTTTGAATGTTTTGAATATGTTTTAAAATGGGATATTTTTTGTGCTTTGCTAACCTTTCCATGGAAAAAGTTCGATAACATGATTGTAGTTATAATATACTTCCTTTTAAATTAAATTTCAATATTATTCAAAAGCAATCTATTTTTCATGGCAGCTTCCTTCTGAGCTTCCAGATAGTCTTGACTCTCCACATAACTTGAAGGTTTGAAGGTTAAAGGAGCAATCTTAAGAAAAAAAGAAGGAATCTTCAATTGTCAAAATTTACTAAAACTTATATTTATTTCGCTTGGGAAGCCCCCTTTCCCATTTAAGAATTTGGAGGAATTTGAAAGTAAATATTATTGAAACTATCCCGGTATTGAAAACGACCGAATTTCACGTTGATCGGTTCAGTTATTTCCTAAAATTATTTGAATTGTGTTCATTTTTTGTTCATTTTGTATTTAAGCTCCCCCCTTTTTGGATTTGGAGGGGTACTTTCATGTAGAAACCATTCCTGATCTTGAAAACGGCTGCACACCAAATTTCACGTCGATCGGTTCAGTCGTTTCCAGAAATTGTTCGAAATGTGTCATATTTTTATTAATTTTGAATGGGAGCCTCCCTTCCTCAAAGTCGGAGCAGTTTAAAAGTATTTTAGAAACTATCTCCACCCTCAAAGACTTTGAAATTGGGAAACTGGGTATTAAATGCGCAGAGCCGACAAGATGCGCCACCATCAGTATTTCACTAAACAAACATTTTTCAACATTTCTGATATACAATGCTAGTAAAGTGTCAAAAATAAAACCTAAAAAAAAAAATTTCTGAAATACCAGTCTGTTCTATCTATCTACACTATTGTGCATTCCTAAACATTTGTGGACCTTCTAAGTTTTCCATATTATGAAAATCACACGAAAAAGGAAAACAAAAATGTTTAGGAGTTTTTCTTGCAATTTTTCTACTTTTCTCGTACGGAATCACGACATTTAAGCAAAAAAAAATCACCTGTCATCTGTTCTTATGATGGACATTGGTCTTTATATTTATCACAAAACGAAAAATTTCCTTTTCAATTATTATTTCTGTTATTTGAACGATAAACGAAGAACGATAAAACATGTCGAGGCAGGGCAAAGCGCGCCATGTCCCTTTATCTATAAGCCTATTTCATAATTGTTTAAATTTGAAGGCAGTTTGCAACACAACACTTTTGAAGAAATTTCTATGTTGGATTGAAAAAGATAACTTGAATATCAACGGAAATATTTGAAATTCCTGAATTTCATATAGATTTATTTGACTAGTCACAAGAATGTCAGTATATCTGGCAGGACTGCGCGTAGCATTAGTTTTTCCATCTGTGAACAGAGATGCCAATGTGCCTGATTTTTTAGGATTAGTCTGATGATTTGAGGCTCAGCCTGACATCCTGATAATCCTTAGTTTTTCCTTGTTTTTTTTGAAAATTAGCCTGATACTACCTGATTTTTGTGAATGTGATAGGAAAAAGTGGTATTGAATTGCATAAGATGCCACTGAAAGAGGTCCTCACATTGACAGAGATTTCCGTTACTCTGATGTATCCTGTGGTGAAATTATGAATCCTGTTCGATTCGAGTTACCCGTTTCGAGTTGAACTCGAATCGGATTAGAATCAGTATTACGAATCTCGTTCGAGTTCTAAATTTTAACGTATTAGATTACGAGTAAATCGGGTATTAGATCATCGCAAAACGTTCCATTCGAATCGAGATCGGTAATGCCAAAGTTGGTCGAATCGAACGAAACTCGATTGTTTCGAGTTTCATAATCCCGCCCCTGATTTTTATTTCACATGTTCCTGAATTTTGGAAAAAAAATGTAGCCAATCCTGGTGAAAGCAGCCACCAGCCATTGACATGGGATTTTTGCACATAGTCGATTGCTTCGGGTTTGCCGCTACTTATCTCAACCTTCCAGATTTTGTTTGAATCTTCCAGATGTTTTGGACTTTCATCAGACATTTTTCTAGGTTTTCAGACTTCCAGACTGTTGACTTCGCAGATACTTCCAGATTTTAGAGTTTGGGGGTTAACAACCCTGTCTGTAAAGTAAAATAGAAGTATGTTATACCTGGCCAACCCTTTCGGAGGCAGAAAGCCTTTTTTTGGTGAAAAATAGTCCCTTGTTCAAAACTATTTTCGAATTTCCTGGATTACATTCTTCTTTTAGGTACAAGTTATAAAAGAACCTTCTTAACGTGTGCGTCTTACGTCCTACGACGTCTTACCAAAATGTGTGCACAAATAAGGTTTCGTTGAGTCTAGCCTAAGTTCATTAATTGATTCTAAAATAACGAGTGTTCAAGTCCGATCAGTGGACTGAAAGCTGGAGGAAGCACGCGAGATAGGAGTAGTCGTCAGCCATTAACTAAACAGCAGCCAATCCAGCGGTGGCTCCAGAGATTAAGCCAATCGAAGAGTCAAGAGTTCATCAAGATAAGCTACCGAATATAGAAAATTTAGAAGTTGGTCTATTGTGGCGATATGGCAACCAAGAATTGGCCTTCATACAGTTTTATATTCTCAGCAGGTTTCCAAAATTTATGCAAACGGCTGTCTCAAAATTATCAGCTGGCTGTCTTGGACAAAAGCAGTAGGGGAAAGACGGACACTTTTAGTATTTCGGAAATTACAATGTTTAAAAAAATATAATCATGATAATTTGTTTTCCTAAGTGTGTTAACACTTTCGAGACTCTTTGTTGATTTGCTGTAAATCAAAGTCTCATAACAGTACACAAAACAAACAAAAACTTCCAGGCTGCATCATTTGATGTAATTTTCTCTACTCAGAAAATAATCCCTAACTCGCAACATTTTCAGAAATTTAAGCGTTTTCAACGGTGGAATCTTTATTAAGCTTCGCATTGTCCATTTGGAGGAAAACCATCGAACTTTGGTTAACGAGATTGATCCACAAACGTCGCTAGGTCGGGTAAAACGGACCCATAAGTTTTTCCAGATTTCTCAAATTTTTCATCGGTTTGATCCCATACATGTTTCCAGTCGACCAAAAAGTACTCAGTATCTCAAACAGGCTAAAAACTGCTAAAAGTTAATCCCCGGTGAAAAAAGCGCCTACAAAATACGGAATTATGAAAACCACCCTACTTTGATACAGGAATTGGACCAGTTGCTTCCATTTAGGTTTAAATACATTCTCAAATGCTTAATTCACAAAAATATGAACTAGTACAGTATTTTTCCGGCAATATATCTAACTTTTCTACGCAGCTCTACGTTTTACTCAACGATTTTAAAATCCTGTAACGTGCAAGCATGTTTTAGATTGCTATAAAACAGTCTTGATGAAAGACATTTACTAATGCCAATGGAAAATGTGATAGTAAACATCCTCAACTGCCCATCTACCCGAAGGCGATGAAAAAACGAATATCTCATTTTCTATTGCGTTCTACCTTAGTTTTGCTAAGATGAGTAGGCGTGTGCTTGAACGGTGTAGTTTAGGAAAAATTGTGCTCCATAAAAATTTTCCTATAAGTTTAGTTTTGTGAGGAAATTTTAATTTTTATATCTATTTGGATAATTATTTAAACAATGTTAAGTGTCTGTCTAAGAATAAAGTAAAGAAGTGTTATTGGAATTTGACTGAGCGATGGGAAATTGTGGAATCCTGAAATGAACATTAGCAAAGCTGCCTCCGGTGAGATCAATCCAGTTTTCTTAATATTTTAACCTT
This sequence comes from Uranotaenia lowii, assembly GCF_029784155.1. Taxonomy (NCBI): domain Eukaryota; kingdom Metazoa; phylum Arthropoda; class Insecta; order Diptera; family Culicidae; genus Uranotaenia; species Uranotaenia lowii. Next base: position 266,339,230 of record NC_073692.1, read on the forward strand.
ACAAAATGTGTTGCGTTATCTGCGAGCATTTTTATTTGATAAAAAGAATTTTGACATTGTCCATATTTTATTTTGTTGGGCATTTTTTAAAGGTCCACCCGGTATCTTTCGGATGGAAAATAAAAGATTTTCTAGTTGAAAAAATCGAAATGATTTCTTGCTTTTGATTGTAGAATAAATCGATGAATGGACAATTCAAATGTTTATACGCATGTTTCGATGTACATTCTCTAGATGGTTATCAAATAAAATGTTCGTTTGAGATATTCTTGGAAGTCAATCAGTAGATGTGACACATAGGTTCCTTTTTTCAAAGATTGCTTAGATAAACACAAATTTCATAATAAATTGTTAATGAAGAAATATCTACAACTTGATGAATTCTTTCCATTATTATTTATTTCTTTCCTTGTAAATTCTATCGATCCTTTTTATTGATAACAAATTTGAAATATATTTACTCTTTTATTGGGGATGATAAAGGAGATGAGGTAAGATGTTAAAAATGTGTAAATTTGTATTAAATTGTACTCATATTTTCTTAATAGCTTAACTCTATTATTGGGGATTCGTGGGGGGATTGGACAGGGCATCAAACGATCGGAAAACTGATATACAATGGATTGTGGGTTCAAGCCAGCCGGAGTATCTCGACAAATATGGAATCATGTGTAAGGTACCGAGGTACATTTCCAGGATTTTTTATTTGTTTCGAACAGTTGGAAGGGAGTGAGATGAGTCAAACCTGTCCCAAGCCAGTGGTAACGGACCCCTTGGTTGTGCTGCAATTATTGTTGATGAGTTAAGCATGAACAATATTTGAATGTGCGATGGAGACTTCCCGTACCGACTCGGGTCGAAAGACTTATCAGCCACTGGTGGGTTCTCATACATACATACATACATACATACATACATACATACGTTCTACCTTAGTTTTGCTAATGGGCATTTTTTATAAATTTTTTTTTTTTTATTTTTTTAAATCATTGAATATAGAATTCGATGATTTGAAAATAAGTGAGAAGTGTTAACAGAAATAAAGAAGAAGCCGTTATAAATTAGCAACAGGTCACACAAGTCGCAACCAACTCAATGCACTGCATTTGCAATCTGCAAGATCACAACCACAACGAACAACTGTTTTTTAACGATTACTGTGGATTACATTTGGTTTTTTTTTATTTGATATGCGGTGAATTTTAATTCTTAATCACAAATCTCAAAAGCGATCCTTCCAATAAAACCCACCGTGTCCGAAAGCTCATTTTTCTTCCGACGAAAGGAATCCAGTTCCACCCACAATCATTTCACAAGGCAGCCAGCGCCTAACGATGCATGGCTGCACGGAAGGATTCCAGGCACCCAGGCACCCAGGCAGGATAGCTACAGACACTCTTTCTGATTCAAGGCATCCGTGCAGCTTAAATACATCTTATTTTTTTCGCATTTCATCGAAAATGTAGTTGGTACCTACTGTGCACTGTGGCAGAAGAAGATGCAATGAGTCTTGGGATATGGTGCTAGCTCTCTAAATTATGCTGCCAACCGGAAACGGATGACTCCGATGCGGGCGAGCCAGATCCTTGGCTGAGCTGAGAGTGTTGTTTAAACATTTCTGGGATCAGTACATACTATATTTTTGGGTTCGTGTGGGTTGGGTTATTTTGGCAAGGAAAACCCCTCGAAGACCGAAACAAGTCTGCAGGGAGAACAACTGAAAGCAGTAAATTTTATAAGATACCAATAAAGCAGGATTTGGATTGGAATCGATTAAAATCTGTTCAGGCTAAATTGGTAGTTCTTTGCAAGTGCCAATTTTTCCAATGACATCATTCACCCTCTCTTGCATTCAACTTTTCAATCACTTCAAATTGTCGCTTTTGACACAAATTGTACTGGGAATAGTTGAATAAAGGATCGAAATTAGGGATAATGGATAATTTTTTTTTACATAGGCATAGACAAGTTTTCTCTAATGGAATCTATTTATCATCTAATGACATAGTTAATTACATATCAAGTCAACTTTCAAGTTTCCTCATTAAAAATTTCAATTTCTACGAATATAAGTGTGGATGGTAGTCCGGAGTGCTAGATTTTAATCTTCCCGAATTTCCCCACCTTTAAGAACATAAAAAAACGAAAGCAAACGCCAAATATTCAGCTGGGAAGGTAGGGCTGTCATTTAGTAGTTCGTGCGAGTTTGTTTCGATCGCGTTTTTTTCATGTTTTGCCCAAATAGCTACATTGTCAGCGAATGGGAATAAAATCATCAGAAACAAAAACAAGAACAAAAAATGCGGGACACAATTATGTTGTCTTAATAGCAATGTCGCTCATAATATAATGATAACAACCGCTGTCACGAAATTCGCTCAGGTATTGCTCGCCGTTATTTGAGGATGACACCGCAACCTATTTTTTTTTATTTCCTTTCCACTCACTGAATGTAATGATAGTGTCAACGAAAGCAAGCAAAGGAAAAACACAATGAATGAAAACGGTTATTGCTTAATCAGACTCCGACCGGATGGCTTTTGATGATCCGTGCTTAGCACGATTAGCAGCGCGACTTTGGTGTGACATGCATGGATGATACTTGGTTTCTCTTTTTTCCCGACCCTTTAAAATGTTGAGACTCTTTGAGTGGTTTTAAAGTTTTCAGATCCCTTTGATTCTGATAAAAAAAAATTCAATGTAAAATTTTTTTCTTTATACATTACCGGAATAAGTTCGATGGACCAATGGAGAAAAGATTCTTACCTGAAAAGAGAAAAGAAAAGCATTAATGGAATGTTGTGTTGAAGATGTCTATCTGAAATCTACTAGTGAAGGAAGATGCGATTTTAAATCTTAGATGCTATGTGCTGGATTAGCATTTTTGTTCAAGCTAGCTATCAAGCATTCAATGCGTTAAAACATTCAACAACTACTCTTAAACATGCATTACAAACAATATTTTTAGCACTTTTTTGTATAACAGATTTATTTGAAATTCAAAATTCAGTTCACCATCCTGTATCCAATCTTCGAGTATATTTTCTCCTTCAAAAGATTCCAATCAAAAGACAAAATCTTTTCTTCAACAGATTGATCATTTATGGTTGACTTTGATACGGGATAATTTGTTGACCAGCATCATCAATCACTTTATAACGACGTGGTAAGCCTCTTTCTGACATGTCATAAACCCAGTGATTAACCCAGAGAGGGCTGCAGTAATCTACCTGTGGACAATTTTACAGCAGGCTGCCGGAAGCGCCCGAAATGATAGGCAAACAGATTATGTTCTCCAATAATGTTGACTATAACGATGGAGAAAAATCGAACATGGTTGCAATTTTTGTCCCCGAGTTGCTGCTTGTTTGGTCAGTTTCAGATTTGTGTTGTCTGTTTTCATATCCTCTCTCTGTCATCGCAGATTAAAGTGTGACACTGGAGCCAACAAATTTGCCGCAATCACGTAGAAAGATGCTGTTCGATGCTGTTTGTTGTTCAAATAAATATGTGGACATAATTTCTAGGTTCACTGCCAGGTCAAAGAGTGTAAATATTGAAATACATTGTTTTATTATTACTACCTTTACTTTTAAACTCAATATGAAAAAGCCTTTTTTTTTATATAGTCAGTAAAGTACTTCTACTGCTTTTAATAGAAAATATCGACAATATTTCAGCTCTATGTCACTATCAGGGGCGGTCCTAGAGCTGGCTCATGGGGGGGGGGGGGGGGAGGGGTGATTTTTCAAATTTTCAAAAATCAGTCAATAACGTAAATATATTGCGAAAAAAACGTTTAAATCAATTTTATTTCCGGTTAGTCTCTATGACTCACTATGGGCAACTCAAAACAAAATAGTGGCAAGAAAAAATGTTTATAGGTTTTTGAGTTTTATCGTATTACAGTAAGATAACGTAAGAGAATATTTGTTGTCAACAGTTTTCTTGGAAATTCCATCGAAACTTATGAAATGTTTTTTTTTTTCTTTTTTTAGAGACTTTTTAAACACTGAGTGCTCATTCGAGTCTTTTAAAATACTTAAAGCTAATTACATCTCAATATTCTTACTACTACAATTACAAAACTATAAACTGTAAAAAAGTTTTCATAATTTTTTAATCAAACCAAATGTTTTTTATAAAATTCAAAAATTTTCTTCTGCTTCTTCAGTATACGCCAAAATATCTCCTATTGTTGATCCAATTTCACATTCGTTCGTTTCTTGCTCGTAAATTTTGCAATCTATCAGAATATGTTTCACAGTTTTCCTTGTCCACAAACCTCACAATCTCCGCTAGTCTTGTCAATTAGGAAGTGATGAGTTTCTCATGTGTGCCCAATTTTTAATCGTCGCCATTTCTTCTCGTCTAGATTTGGTAAAGTATTTCCAGTGACTAGTCGTATTCCTTATCTCCCGTAATTTGTTTTGCGTTGTTCTAACCCATTCATCATTCCAAATTTCCTCTCTCTCAAGTTTTATTCGTACTGATGGTTGCTTTTTGCCCGTCAAAATTTTTAATAACTTGCGAGAAGTTAATGGTAAAAGAGTTATAAACATAAACATGCTTGGTGAACTAATCTGTGGTGGTAGATTCAACGATTCAACTCTATCTGTAGCTATCACTCCACAGAAGTTGAACAACGCCGAATAAAAAATTGCCATGTGATGAAAATGTTTCTAATAAAACTCAACTCGCTCATTTTCACCATCTTTCATTTCTTCAAACTTGCTATTCTTCACTTAAAAGGACATCTCTTTCACCTATAAGGCTGATGAACTTATTAACAAACATATTGAGGGATGAATCATTCTAAGTGGCCTGTCACATTCCACGTGGACAACTTAGAGGGAGGGGGATTTTGAAATGTATACGCATTTTTGTTGGGTCTTAGACATACCTTTATAAAAACCTATTATATCATCGTCGAGTTCTATCGATGTCCATTAGAGTGCCCCAAATGATCCGACTTTTGAAAAAGTTATACGCTGCAGGCTAAAATTGATCATTGGCCTAGTACAAGATCTCATGCCAAATTTGGGCCAGATCGGATCACGTTTAGGGGTCGCTCAACGAACCTGAAGTTTGAATGGGATTTTGAGACATTTTGTTCGAGAGAAACATGAAAAACCAGTTTTTCATCAATACCATCCTTAAAAAAGTTAGCCGATTTTTGAAGCCTAATAGCTTTCTTATCTTAACTCTAATTGAAATGCAGTCTTCGGATGAAATATTTTTCATAATTTAGGCTTTAAGAAAACCCGGTTTTGAAAGAAATCGGCCGACGGAAACCAAAGTTATTGATGAAAAACTGGTTTTTCATGTTTCTCCCGAACAAAATGTCTCAAAATCCCATACAAACTTCAGGCTCGTTGAGCGACCCCTAAACGTGATCCGATCTGGCCCAAATTTGGCATGAGATCTTGTACTAGGCCTAGGATCAATTTTAACCTGCAGCGCATAACATTTCACAGGTTTTGAATATCCCATACAAATTTGGGGCAGTCTAATGTTCATGTATTTGTGTGTAAATTTTTAAACTTTGCACAATTCAAATGATTTTATACTCAAACGAATGGATTTTCTTTTCTATCCAACCAATTCAAAAACGGAGAAAATACAAAATAGTTGAAACAAATATGTACATATGGCTCTTAAAAAAAGTAGCTAGTGGCGCCTCCAAGTAGCCGCACCAGCAATCATTTAATTAAAATTGCAGGTAATCGAATATATGAAAAAGAATCTGACTAGGGAATCGAACTCAATAGATTATTTAAGCACTTTGGTTATTGCAACTCATACTCGAATAAGTATGAGGCACGCCTTTCATTTACAAAAACCTATCCTAACAATAAATCTATTTAATAGTTTTGAGCCCACGAGTTTGTTATGTACTGCTACGAAAACTCCACTCAAACTGTCCCAACAGTACTATTGGTGTGGACTTATTCATTTCATCATACTCATACAGAATTAAGATTCAGAAATCAGATTCTGAATTTAGATTCAGAATTCAGATTCAGAGTTCAGATTTAGAATTCAGGTTCTTTTTTGCAAATTTATTTTTCGGCATATCGGTGAAATGCATATTCTTGAAGAAAGAATGTCAGAACTGAAAATTGATAAAGATGGATAGAGAAGTGAGGAGAAAATTTAACAGATGTTGAAAAAAGCGAAAGAGCATACATAACATACATCATACACCAACAAAAGTAGTGGGTCTATTCAATTGGGAAAATTTGTTGGAAAATTAATAAACATAATGTAGAAGAAAAAGATTTGTTTTTAGAAAGAAATTTTTTGAATAGAAACGTCTTACCATTTCCAAATATTAATTTTAAAATCTATCAGCATTTTATGTGCCTATGGTTTAATAACTGTGATTTGAAAGATTTTAGTTTCCTTAACTCGAAGCTTTTCTCAGATTTTGATTATCAAATTTAGTTTTGGTAATATATATTTATTGTTTTAAAAATTAATCAAATCTGAATGAAGTTAATCATTAATTATAACTAATAAATCAACAAAAAAAATTAAAAAAACTGATTTTGTATTTGTTTGATTTCTTCCATTTAATCAAACAATAATATTTTGCCAGACTTCAGTGGAAAAATTGATTACAAAAGTTGAAATCTACCTTTTTTAGAAATTCGAAAAAATATCATTTCTTGAGTTTTATTATATTAAACAAATTTGTTGGAGACTTATCATCGCTTTGATTTCTGTTTCATTAATATCCAAAAATCAATTTGGTTTAAAATTACTGTTAAAAATCGTTAATATTCTCGTATTTTACATAGTAGGCCAATGAAAACAAAGAGAATACTTCTATTTTCGAAGAAGTCAAAATGCTTAGTAAGCTTCTTAAAAATTTACTATTGTTTAAAGTTGTAAGGCCGAATGGATGCTAGAAGGTCGTTAGGCCGAATGCCAACTGGGCCGAATGGTTGTTAGGCTGAATGATCGTTGGGCCGAATTTCTGCTAGGCCTATTAGACATATTATCGCTTTTTTGGATGTAAGGCCGATCAGTATTTAGGCCGAATGGTCGATAGGCCGAATAGTCATCAGGCCGAATGGTCATCAGGCCGAATGAAGGCAAGGCCGGATGGACCATTTGGCTTTGAGACAATTCGGCCTATCGTCCACTCGGCCTTACGATCATTCGGTCTATTGAACATTCGACCTAATGACTATTCGGCCTTAGAACATTCTGCCTATCGTACATTCGTCCTAACAGCCATTTGGCCTAGTGACCATTCGGCATCATGACCATTCGGCCTAGCATGCATACAAGTGTAAAAGATTTCATTTTGACCCAGCAACCATTCATGACGATCATTCAGCATTATGACCATTCGGCCTAACGACCATTCGGCCTAACGACCATTCGCCCTTACGACCATTTGTCCCGATGACCATTCGGTCTAATTATTTTTCGGCCTAGCATCCATTCGGCCTTACGACATTTCGGCCTTACGACATTTCGGCCTTGCGACCATTCGGCGTTGCGACCATTCGGCCTTGCGACCATTCGGCCTACCGACTAATGGCCATTCGGCCTAATGACCATTCGGCCTTACGATGATTCGGCCTTACGACGATTCGGCCTTATGACGATTCGGCCTTACGACGATTCGGCCTTACGACGATTCGGCCTTACGACGATTCGGCCTTACGACGATTCGACCTTACGACCATTCGGCCTAGTTACCATTCAGCCTGATGACCATCCTTTCGGCCTTGCGTCCTTTCGGCCTAACAGCCTTCGGCAGAGTAGCCGTCGACCGAATAACCCATTCGGCCTAGTGGCCTATTCGGTCAGATATCCCATTCAGCCTAACGTCCATCGGCCGAATGACCTTCGGCCAAATGGCTTTCAGCCTTATGACTTTCAGCCGAATGACCCAGCCTCTTAAAAAACAAAATCTGATTGAAAAAAAAACATCAACTAATTGGGATTTTGGTTCAAAAAATTTAGCTCTAAAATTCTGTACACCTCGGAAAAGTGTTAATTTAGTGGCCTTGTGTTATTAAAATGTGGAATTGAATGTGGAATTGAACATTTACAAGGACAAAAAATACAAATCAAACACAAAGACTAAAATTTTTTTTGACGCATATTTTATATCAGCATAATATTTGTAATGGCATATTTTTTTATTTTTTATAATCAAAGTGATAAATAGTTAACTAATTAAAACTAGGTTATTTATTGCTAGTTCTGTTGAGTATCGTGAGTGGTAAGCATTTGTCACTTGGCTACTAGCTTGTTGATGTGTGAAATTAGTATTTGATGAATGTAATTTGATGTAAAAATGACTGGTTGTGGTTTTTGTTGTAGTTTAACATTTTTCAAGAGTAAGCCAGTCTAAGACAGAAGGCTAGAAACCCTATTACATGGTAAAGTTTGAAGGAAAAAATTAAAGGGGAATAGTGCGAGGTTCAAGGGAATTGTTTGAAGGCGTTTTTTTTGTAGATAAAATTTTATAAGAAATGTTAAAAAGTTTAGCCCTTTAATTTATGCAGCATCATTGTCCATCTTTCGGTTTTGATTGTTGTTCGGCCTTAACACATTAAGGACCGCGATGATGTTTTTTTTGGACCGCGAAGAAATCTAAACCAAGAAACACCCAAATTCAGTATTGAATATCTCAGAAATCACTGGACCAAAAGTTACAAATTTAGTATCTTTGATCCACCGAAAGTGTTGTGTTCAATTTTGTAGAGTTTAATCAAACATATTATAATCAACATTGGTAACTCTCAGCATGCTTCATATACTTCAGCAAGGACATGTATATCAGCACCACCTCCTGGAGAAAGTTCTTACTAGAAAGAAATTTCAAGCATTGAGGTACTGACGAAACTCTGAACATTCTTTCCATCAACCGTGGGTTCGCGTCTGAACTACAAAAGTTCCTGTTTGAACTTGCATTTCTATGACCACGCAGAAAATTTTGTTTATGTTTTATTTTCAACATAGGAATTTCAGCCTACTCCAACTTTTCTTCTTGTAGCAAAGTATGTTGCTATGGTTCTCAATTTGTGTTGTTTTCTGCCGAATGGAAAAAAGGTCCCGACTGACAGGGTATGCTAAAAAATCTACAATTTGAGATTCTAATGTCATTTGAATTGGAATAATCATTGATGAAAATTTCACTTTTTGGACAATACTGAATATTTCATAAAAGAAATCATAAGAAGGCAACAATTTACTAAGAAAATTGATCTTAAAATCTACTCTACAATATGATTAGAGATTTATTGATGCCCACATCATCATTGTTATTATTATTATCTGGAGCACGTTTGGTAAATGGAAATTAGAATTTCTCTCAAAATGAATAAATTGGTAAAGGAAAAAATTCTTCGTGTAGAATTTGCTCTTTTTAATACTTTCATTAAAGCACATCTGATTTAAAATCCAAAACATATTGAACCGATAAATCAAAATCATATTTTGAGTATGAAATTTGTTAACGAAGTCTACTTACTTATCATGAAAGATATTATGAAAAAAATAGTAGATATATTTGTGTTGTATTTAGTATAATTGTCAGATCGGGACTCAAAGTTTTCGTGATAATGAGCTAAATAGATTTCGCCAGAAGCTTCCGAAATTTAGTCTAAGGCAACTTACATAGGTCTACTCGATAGCATTTATTCATGTTCGTAAGAACTTTCCTCACATGGAGGCGCGTTTCATGTGTCCTTCAAGTTTCGGGGGAGTGAGGAATATTCCTACTATTATAATATTTGGTTTAATGATAGATTTCATATCGTTTGACTTAGCAATTGATTAACTAGCATTTATAAATATTATGAAGGTGTTTTGTATCCATTATGATCAATAAAACTCGTTAAAACCATCAAAATAGAGACTGATCAATGTTACCCCAAATCATCAAATTCTAAACAAAGACAAAATCGATTTTTAAATCAAATTCAAGGGCTTGTGATATAGCTCAGTTGGCAAGTCTGTTGTCTCCTGAGCCGATGTCCGCGAGTTCGAGCCCAAGAGTAAACATCGAACACAGTTGTACCGAATAGTTTTTCAATAACGATCCGCCAACTGTAACGTTAATAAAGTCGCGAATGCCATAAAGATGGTAAAACGACTATAATCGAAACAAAAAAAAATCAAATTCAAAGCAGTTTAATAAATTTCAGCAACCATGTTTTACGTTCAAAAGAGTCCAGCACTGGTTTTAAAAATATGAAACCTGCCACATTACCCGTAACAGAAAAAATAATTGAAAAATATTTTTGAAGAGTGATCAATCTTACCCTGGATTACGGTATTTACATTTTAACATAAACATTCGACAGAAACATTTAGATTTTTGATTCCTTTTTTGATTTGATCAAATTATTTGATTTTTGTTGATAAGAAGATGATAGCTTCCAAAGGTTTTCTTTTTCTTAAGACTCATGTTCAACACATTTTAGTCTGGCATTTAAATTGAGGAGCTTGATTTTTAAGATAATTATAAATTCTAATATTATATTACCGTCAAGTAAGTAACTGGTTCGGAAATAAAAAAAATTCATGGCTTCAAAGATAACCGTTTATAAGTTGCTGGAGATTAAGACTTCTTTCAAGAATTTGAATTTTGGTGACGCAGCCTATCGTTGAATGAGCACTTCCGCATCGACTGACTCCATCCATGATATTTGTCGTCCATTCCACATTCGTATGGAATCAAAGATGAATTCTTCTGACTTTGGCTAGTATTTGCCATGTGCTTGGTCTTCTGCAAAATTGCAAACTGATACATGGCATTTGTCCAGAGAATATTGCTGCTGAATGTTTGCCCCTGTCGGACAAAATGTGTGGACAACTAGAATTTAACCAGGACAGTTGAAAATGTGCAATTGATATGGAACAATGTGAAATTGACCGAAAAAGCTAAGACATTTCATGTACCGCAAGTGGTTATATACTTTTAATTAACATATTGTGAGGTTGCTTTAACATTAACAGTCATTTTCATCGAGTCATTTCAACATTCCACTTGGATTAGAATCTACTAATTTTAATTACATTCCTCAGTTGTGACGCTCTGTAAACAGCTGAACCAGTATGAATTTAATCACATTTCACTGTGCAAGTAGAAGAGGGAACGCGCCAACGGAAGATTTGACCATGTCGGAAGAAATTCCTTCCCCAAATGTTGTGTCATCATGTCAACAAGCTCTCGTAATTATTGTGAGTGGGATGTGTAGAATACATGTCGTGAAGTTTGGCGTTTCTACATTCTGCAAGAATAAAGTTTTCTCTTCCATTTTTTTCGTATAAGATCGAGTTACTTGAATAAAAATATATCTAACTGTGCTGAAACAAACTAATATCAACTGACATTTGTTTACCGTTCGAAGTGATTCAATTTAGATGGACATTCCGGATCTGATAGTAGTTTACTGCGGTAATAAATAATAAATCATATCGAAATGTCAAAATATCAGCATTCAATATTAAGCCGTTGCGTGTCAGCTTTGGCACTTCTTTAGCTACTATCATCATCATCAGCTCAGCTGCAGCTCTTCTGCCGCAACGAATTTCTGACGGTGCGGTGGTAAAAGTCGTGCCAAGCAATCGTTTCTAATTTTCACGCAACCGAATCATACGAATTGCTCACTTCCATATACCGAAAAAGGAGGATAGGAAGTGAGCGCAAAAAAAAATCAACCAAAATCGCGTGCTACCAGGCTAAAATATCAATTTAATTTAGAGTCCTATCCAAGAGTATCACATCCGATCAATCAACTCGGCCTTTCGTCGGCTCTTCCAGCTAATCGGCCGCACGTCCTTTCTAGAGAGCGCTTCTGCTAATGGTTTTTGTCAAATAAAAAGCTCTCGTACCAGGCAGGCAACGAAAAAAATCGCACTCCATCAGACGTGAAATCGCCAGGAAGACCAGGCGACTAGCCAATTTGGTCCGTCTATGACAACGTTTAACCATTTAGATATAACTACATCGATAGAAGAGGACCGATGTGAGACTTTTTCCCAGGGTTTCCAAAAATTTGACCAATAAGTGGTGATTGCTTTTGCACCAGGTGTACCTGTCAGTTGGTGCAGTTTGGGTGATTTAGTTTCGGCATGCACCCAAAATTGAAATGGAGTGTAGAATTTTGTACGTCATTTTTTACACATCATAAGTATTTTAAGCTGGCATTTGTTTTTCTTAATTTACACGGAAAATAATAAAAAGTAAAATTTACCGGGATAAAAAGGTGAATGCGTAAGAGATCCATTCATCCTCATAACGAGATAAAGTCTACCTAAATCGAGCAGACAAAAATGGTAGAATTCACTTAGAAAAAAGGTTAATCCAAAAAAGGTAATTCTACCTCTTTGAGGTATGGCTCGTAGTGAGGCAAAGTTGACCTGGATTCCGCTGAACAAAACGGTACGATTCACCACGAAATAAAGGTAATTACCCAAACAACCAAAAGTCAGATATTTACTTGAATGAAGTATTTGAAAGTTGCATATTGGCTGACAAAGAGAATCAACTGCCCAATTCCCTTGAGTGAACTTTATGTACTCATTAATGAACTTGAAAGTTGCAAAAGTGTATGTACGTTGTAAGTGACTAACACATAGAGAGCACAAAAGTGCTCAAAACGGGACTTATTTTGCCCAATTCTCATGTGTTGTAAGGGACTAAAGTCACACAAGAGCACAAAAATGCTCAAAACGGGATTCGTTAAGTCACAAAAAGTGCATAGAGGCGCTTTCAAAATCATATCGCCACTTCGAGTTTTAGTTTCAGTTAGAACAACATCTAAGCGTAGTCTTGTGGTAGCGCGTTCGATTCTCACCACGAAGGTCGGGGTTCGATCCCAAAGCCGGGCAAGTTTTTTTTCAATAAGTAACTCGGTACTTGTGTGACCATTCTGATGCGGTGTATGTAGAAAATGTAGGAAAGAAGCAAATGAGCAATTTGTCGAGTTCGGAATCCGGTGCGTGCTATTATAGCGACATGTACTGTAAATAGTAAATAATCCAGAAAAGGTGATATAAATCGATGCCGAGGGTGCAATTGAGATAGAGAGAGTTTTTTTTTTGCTCATTTAACGATTTTTTGGAAGCTGAGTAAAAAGGCCGCTGGAAGCTGGATAGAAGATCATTAAGACTTTATTTGGAACTTGAAAGTATCAATTAGAACTTAAATTTTGAGCTGCATAGAACGTTCTTCATATCAATGATGGGGCTGAGTAAGCTTTTTTAAACCTGTTTTATGGGACTTTTGGTTGCTTGTGTATTTTCCCAACCCGTTTATAGAGATTGATAGATAATTGTATAGATAATTGTTTTTTCATTAAGGAATAAGTTTTGTTTCGTGCACAATACGTAAAAATAGGAACAGAAAGGTAAATTTTAATCCCCCAGCTGGCCGGATGTGTCGAACGGAGTAAGTACGAAATGTGCTAATTGTAGGAGGATTGAGAGGCCATGGTGGCTTGGAAGGACACGGAAAAGGCAGCGTTCATGTTCGACAGTTCTCCGAGTCGGATCGTCGAAAGGAAGAACATTATTGAAACATAAATTCCCAAAACATAAATGAAATAGGTAATGAAAAATAAGATTAAAATCTTAAATGAATTTGTGTCTTTGTTTCATTTAATTTGGTGAATAACCATAACAGCGAAAAAAAACTCTTTAAAACAGTGAATGGGAAACCGGTAGAATGTACTTTTTTGCTCAGTAGGTCCAGAAAAGGTAAAATGTACCTCGAAAGAGGGGTTAAAAAAAACTACCCAGTTACTTGGTTAATTATACCTTTTTATTATTTTCCGTGGACCGTTTCGAGGTGAAACTCACCTCACAGTGAAGTAAAGACTACCTAAATCGAACTGGAAAAAGATACATTTCACCTTAAAAAAAGGTGAATCCTAAAAAAAGTAAATCTTATCTCGTTGCGAGGTCAAGTTCACCTGAATTGAGCAAAATAAAGAAGTACAATTCACCTAAAAAAACTAAATCCAAATAAGGTAAAACTTACCTCGTAGCAAGGTTTAGTTAATTTATTTTAAAACAATTTTAATTTGTTTTATGAATTCGTTCATTCATCTGACACTATTGACTAATGTTGCTCAAAAATGATTTTTTAACGTTTTTCATGTTAAATTCCATCAAAACTAGAGGCGATTGAAAAAAAAATTATAAAAAAAATTTAGAGTGAGAGTACTTTCAAGTTAAGTTTTCAAAGTTATTTCCTTGTATCATTTATTTATAAGCACTTGTTCGAATTAACTCTTGTTTATCTCAGTATCCAAAGAAAGCAGTCTTTCACTTTAAAAGGTAGTGATTATGCCATTGATTTGTTATGATAATCACAAGAATATGAAATGGGGATATCATTTTTCAACTAAGTGAACTGAAGATCATTTTAAATGTAGCACGAACTTCAATCTGGCCAAAAACTCTCGATAAAACTGTTTTTTCAATGAAAAATGTATTTCCTATAGATATTTTTGAAACAAATTTAAAAATATCTACAATACTGTTGATTTTACACTAAAGTGAAGTTCAGATGTTCGATTGTAAATTGATTTACCTTCAATTTGAAAAAAAAAATCAAATAAATGCCATTTACTTCGAAGTATTATGATTTATGTCCAAGCCCTTTTATTCTCTTAACAAATTTAATAATTGAAGCATGACTTGAAAAACTGTTCTACATTGATTTTTCATTAATTTGAATTTGTGATTCAACGGCCAATTTAACATAAGAAATTTGATGTTTTTGTTTTTTTAAACTAGTGTTACATAACAAAAAAAAACCAAGAAAATATTTGATGAAAGCCACTGTTTTATGCTTTCGCTTAAAACAATTTCTTGAATCCATTTTACTCTTAAGATTGTGACCCTTGGCCTTCGTCAAATATAGCTCAAATTTAACATATGGCCTTTTGATGATTCCCTTAAATTATCTTAGTTTTTTTTTGCAAGTTTTTGTTTATTTTCTAGTTGGTATCTGAAAGCTGCTGTTAATGTCTACATCATGACCAAGAAATATTTTTTAAATTTTTTTTAATGAAATGGTCACAAAAAGTTCAAAAAAGTGGTCTAAAAAACCTACTTTTCATTCGATTGCTAGTAAATACTGTTTGAGCGATGGTAGAGTTTAAAAAAAAATATGACTACAAACTTTATTAAAATTCTAACATTTTGCTGTCTTTAGATTTTTGATGCAACAAAAATTGAAATTACTGGAATTTTTCAAAGTTCACTACTTTGCGCAATTTTTTTACAAATTGAAATTTCATCTCTTTTTGTGGTCCACCGTCAGGTTGTACCCGGATTTTCAGTGCTTTCACTTTGTTTGGGCCAATCAAAAGTATATTCAGTGGAAAGCAAATTTAATCTACATTCTAGTGAAGTACAACAAATCACGCTGTGAGATTTCACAAAAATATGAAAATTATAAACGTAAAATTATTCCTGAATTTCTAGAACTACAAGCATCGCGTCCAGCAAAACGTGTTTGTTTGCTCTCCGAGTAGGTACGGTGGGTGGTGATTTGGGCAGAGAGCGAAGCCGACAGACGAAATAACGATGCGTGTCGTGCATTTCTTCTTTTTGTATTTTGAAGCTTCTGAAAAAAGTTACAAGCCTTCAAACTTGCAATGGTGTCAAAATGACACCCTAATGCGGATGAGGGTTAATGAATAAAATAAAAATATCCTGAACTTAAAAAAGTGATTTTTGATTAGGTCTAAATCGTAAAAGCTCTTCACACGATTATACAATCAATATACTTTGTTGTGCAAATTGCACAAAAATCTTCATCTTTTGATGGTAACTACATTAAAAAAATTTATAATAAGTATGGGAGAGGGAATCATGGGCCACTTTTTTTCGTTGTTCCATAACTTCTTTATTAGAAAAGATAAAATGAAAATAAAAAATGGTATGGTTTTCTACATTTTTAGGGTATCATAAGGTATTTTTTTTAAATTTTTTAATAAGTTATTTTCCTCAAATTCTGGCTGTTTGAAAAAAGCAATATTTTTTGGATTTTGAAAAATGGTGGGGAATCATGGGCCACCAAATCCAAATTGACCAAATAACATGCAAAGTTTAAAACTGTGATTTCCTAATTCATTTCGTCATTTAAAAGCAATTTCCAATGATGAAATAAAAAAGAGAGCTGTGTATTATCGCATAGATTCCAAAACCTGGCTCGCGAACGTTTTGGCGAAATTTCTTATATAGGATGGACAAAATATGTTTCTAAACTGTTCAATTGGCATAAGAAAACTTTAAAGATAGGTTGAACATATTTTAAGTCCTGAATGTGTATAAAAACATAAAAATATAGATGATTTAAGATGTGGGGTGTTTTTTTAGCTTGATAAATAAAAGAAGCATATGATGTGTATTTCAGTCAACAACATAAAGAAAAATATGCTCACACAAAGCGACGACGATGACAGTTGGTTTGAGATTTTTATCTCAACACACATCTGAGATATCAAAAGTGGCCCACGTTTCCCCATGGCCCACGATACCCCACTCTCCCCTACATATTTTAGTCAGTTGAATAATATTTAAGGACAAAATTTTTGTTTTTAAGAAAAGCTTGCTTATTTTATATTTGATACAAGATTGGATTTTTTTTTATTTGTTACGTGTAGTCTTATTTGGAATGTATTTGACGATTTTGAAAAAAATGTGTGCGTGTGTCTTAAACAATTAAAAAAAAGCACGGATGTGTTCAGATTAATGTGAAGTTTATTTATTTTAAGTTGAAATATTGAAAAAAAAAACGTATTTTTGTCGAGTACAAACGTATAACATTAAAAAATAAATTACGAATTTTCATCGTATTCGGACTTCTGGTAAACATTTTACCCCACGAGACCCTAATCTCATTCCTACTTAATCATTTAAATGGAAGTCTCAGCTATCCAACTAAACAAAAACATAGTTGCCACTTTTTGCCAATTCAAAAGTTATTCACGTTTAAGTGAAACATGTTTTTGAACAATTTTCTAACTTTTAGGATTGCTTTTGATAATGTTTTTGCTAGCAAAATATTAACTCAATCGAATTTGAAATAAAGCTAAATTATTTTTTTTCTAAATTTATTTTCTTCTTTATAATTTTTATAATGCTATTTCGGTTTTAAAAAGTTTTTTTTATCTACAGACAAGCAGATAAGATTCTTAAACATATAAACTTCTTATAACCATCTCAAATCCTTTTCGGTCAGATGCTTAGTATCTGTTAACTAACTTAACTTTTTATTCAACTTTTTTTTCTTTTATAAAATGTCTCTACAACATTCGTTCAAAAGCAAAAAAATCTTGATCTTCTAGTTTCACTCAAGCATAAGAAAAAAAAAATACACACTGAATGTTTAAAAATTATTAATAAAAAAATGCAACAATGTTGTATTGCTTCATATGATCCTGCTTATAAATATAAGGTATAAATATGAGTTTATGGCTTATTTATCTGAACTTATTTGTTTGGTTACTGAGCTCTGACATCATACACTTGTTTTTTTATTGGTTTGAAGAAAGTTTGGTTGATTTTTTCTGAAGTTTTTTTTCCGAGGTTTGGTTTAAAATGTTCCAGAGGAGAGACATTTTTGAAATGCTCAATGAGAACAGTCACAAGGCCTGGAATAAAAGAATAACCTACGTTCTGAAAAAAAACTTGAGAAATCTGTGATTACAGACTGTGAAAGAAAAAAAATCTGTGAGAAAAATAATAACAACAATGCTCCAAAATACAACAAAAAAGGAAGTGCTGTAACCGCACAGATCAAAGTTCTTCGAAATAACAGGTTATCTCATCCGCCATATTGGTTGCCAGATTCCTAGAATGATGACGTAGATGTTATAAAACTAGCAAGCATTGTACTGGATTTTTCAGTTTTTTCATAAAAATCTTTTTGCATGCCAGTAATTTGTATGCCACTGTCCCCAAATGCAAAAATTCGAATTCTTAGATTGATGAGCTTCTTAGAAAAATAGGATTTCGTTTGTGGTTCTGCTTTAAATGCGGATTTAAAATGGAAATATCTAAATTTTAATGGAATTTGTTATTATCGGTTACGATTTTCAAGCTCATTGTTAGCTTAGAATAATAAAAAATCGCAAGAAAACACATCTAACAATCCTAATGAATAATTTAATACACGAGTTTCAAGTTTGTTCATAGGCAAATGTTAAATTTAATAAACAATTTTTTCTCACATCTATTTTTATTTGAGTTTTGTAAAGATTCTTATCTTTTTATTCAATACGTTTCATACTGAAATCAATTTTTTTATCATGAATTTAAGTTCCATTACACAATAAATCTCCATGATCCGTTGTCCAATAAATAAATAAATAAATTAGTGTATCAATAATTTTTGAGTTTCTTTTCTTCGGAAGCTTCTTCTTCTGTAAGAAAATTGGACACTTGATTTAACTCGGTTTGCTTGCAGAATTCTCGAGTTATACATAAACTTTATTTTTAATTTTTATGGATGCATTGGTTTCTTAGATGGAATGAATTTTAAGCCATCATTATTAACGATCCTAATGTCAAATTTGGTTAAATTTGCTTGATTTGTTTCTTGTCAAGTCAAGTGTCAATTTTGAACCATTTCTATGGAATCTCCTCCTTCAGAAAAGAGATGGGTTTAAAACTTTAAAATAACATGCATTTCTTTCTGGACAAATTTGAATCCATTTGCATTATTTATTCAAGAGTTGTGCAGATATAAAGGTAACATTTGTATGGGAGAAACCCCCATTCTGGTGAGAGGAGAGATCTCAAAACATCGTTTAACTTCTAACGGTCTTAAAAACCCTTATATGTAAATTTTCACGCAGATCGACTGAGTACCTTCGAAGTTGATAAGGAAAATCAACTAAACAAAATTATCTAGATCGAATTTCACAACATCTAGATCAAAAAAGTTACATCAAATTAAAGATTTTAATCGGATGAACAACTTTTCAGAAGACTTCAAACCAGTAGAATTTGATTTGAAAAAGTTATGAGGTTTTGATAAGAATCTTTGGCCTTCCAACAGTCCGGATATAATCCCACGACTTTTTCATATTAGCGTACATACAAGTGAAGGCCTGTTGATCGTTTCACCCAAGTTTCGAATCTTTGAATGCTTCCATCTCTGAAGGGTGGGCTTCAATGTCAGAGGTTTATATTGCGAAGATATGCTTCCTATTTAGATCTCGCCTGGAGAGAGTAGTTGAAATCGAAAGTACACACAACGAGTGATTGTTTCTTAATATGGTTATCTACGTGTATTTTAAAAGTTTTTAAATCAAGTTAACATCAAGAAAAGTGATTTTGTATCATGATGACAGATTTTCGCATTTTTTATGGGTCATGCTGTTGAGATTTTTTTTTTGTTTGCCCCGTACACAAGTTTGTTCTCCACACCCAGTCTGTCATTTAGAGGTTGAGCCCCAGATTCCCAAACATTATGTAATTTCGGGACACCCTACTGCAGTTTCTTGGAACGTATACAAACGCATACGGTCGGTTTTCAAAATGACCAAATAAATAAATTCGGATTTTTGTGTTTGGACATATGGTCAGAGATACCGGTCCATAATACATCAGCAGACCCCTGCTGAAACCAGAAAAAAGAAGAAGAAGAAGAAGGATTTTTGTGTTCAATGTCAAACACAAGCAAAACAAAAATAGTCAATAACCTTGCATTTGGGTGTATGATCGCCAATTCGTTCAGCAGTTCGATTTTACACATTTCAAGCATCGATGAATGATTTTAATTAATTTTAAAGAGGATAATAAACAAACTTCGGTGAAACGAGACCTTCGATGATTGGCTTGCTTGAGGCGATCAAAATCAGAACCTTTGTATGTGTGCACGTGTTTATAGCTATTTCTTCGTTTGCCTTTTTTTTTCAAGTTTATTGGTTTTATTGCACAATTCGGGTTTTGGTCCCACTATTTTAAAATTGAATTGGGAATATAAATGGCAAACCTAATAAAAATCGTGTTACGAATATCGTTTTGATATTGTTTTTCAATGTTTATTAGAAACAGGAGTATGCAGTTCGACGCATATGACCAACATATATTTGTTAATTACTAGGGAATTTTAAGCTTATTTAAAGATTTTTAAACTATTTCTTGTCTACATTGCATTGGAGATGAACGCTTAAGAAACATCTGAAAGCTTGAACCTGATAGATGTTCGTCATAGGCGTCGTGTCGACTTGCATACTCGTAATTAAAAACGGGTTTTTTGGGGTTTGATTGTAACTGTGACTCCATGTGATTTTGATACATATTTTCGTCATGACTAATACTTCACTTGATTAATTATCACTTCAATTCCATCCTAGCTAATCTGCTTACTGCACCACTTTGTCATCAGTGCATTCAAGCGGAATCAGAACGAGAAGCCAAAATTAGTGAAAAGGCATTGACACTGAATCAATTACCTATCGCTGAAAGCATGATAAATTGAGAAAATAGGTGCCTCGTGTGACAATGAGCTTTTTGAGCTCTGCACATAGGAACAATCTTGTACTAAAAAAAACCCCTTTTGATCAGTTGAGTTGCCACCAAATTCCGCTCTCAATAAACTACGAACGAAGCGATAGACCTTAAAAATCGTCATTTAATCACTGCAATCAGGAAAATGAAATGACCGATGCCCAAAAGCACTTTCAGCACCGAAACGGCGCGATTCGTATTCGAAAACACAACGCCAAAAAGCAATAAATAATGCCAATCTTTGTTTCGATTTTGTTTTTCCTTTTATTTTCAATTTTATTTTGATTTATCACTCGGACGTTTCGATGCAGCGAACGGATTATTTTATTTGCTTTGAATCAATTATCGCCGAAAGCTAGGCTTTGTTTTGTTCCGCTCTCGGTGCTTTAGAATTAAAATAAATCCCATCTGATGGTGATTTGATGTTGATTAAACTGGATTTCAAGGTAGGTAATTTTTCAAAGTTGTTCATACGCTAGCATGTTGGAATTGATTTGAAGCAAGCAAAAAATGTGGAAATTTAACTTTGCAAACTCCTTGGTATTAAGGATGAAGATATAGCCAAGTTAGGTTGATGATTGTTAATAGACTTTCACAAGTACTCATATCTTGCACTACTTGTCAGTGCTATCACAAAGTTCATCGAATGTGAGCAAATTAATCAATAACGGGTTCGACATGTTGAGAATTTATCAAAATGACGAAAACAAGATCTTAAAATGACATTTTTTTCACACAAATGTACAGTATCACCCGACCCATGAAATGCGAAAATCTTTCGTCAAGGTCGAATAACACTTTTTTATGTGATTTACATGATTCGCCTGATCTACATGATTTGGAAACCTTTTTTCATTCATTCAAGTAGATACACATACATATTAAGAAACAATCCTACGTTGTGTCCACTTTTGTTCTCAACTAGGGGGAAGTGTTCATAAAAGCGCACATTGGGTAAAATACGCATATAGCCGATTGACGGAATGGCTGATAGACCAACATATACAATCAGCGCAGTTTGAGGGTAATCCGCTTTGGACACATGTGATGATTTTTTTTTATTGATTCAAAAACAGAAAAATTTGGGGTTTCTTTCTAATTCACCCGAAAATCAGAAATTCAACAAATTGAAGTTTTTTCAATGTTATAAATGAAAAGATTTTGGAATAAGAGACAGGTTTTGAATACCCATATCAGGCAGGCTAAATGCCTCTATTAGGATAAAAATAGATTTCCCTTGTAGTTTTTTTTTACTTTTTATCATTGGAACATTAAGTCTACGCTCTTATTACAATCTTATATTCAAAATACTACATAATCATTACAAAATACAAATGTTACATTCAATAGAATAAGTGATATCTAAACTCCCATATCAAATAGTCGAGAGGGTAAAATTCGAATTGCTTGGAGGCCAATGATCCTTCGTCCAAAACTTCATATTAAAGATGTACCGAATATTTACCTTTTAAACTATTCGGTCAAAAGAATATTCGGCCGAATAGGGGACATAAGGGCATAACGAGCACCCAGGGCATAAAAAGCACTCCTTTTTTCTACAAAAGTACGTGTTTTCTTAAACAAATTTTCATGAGGGTTTGTTTCGTACTACTTATAGTATTAATTTTTTACCAAAAAAGAAATATCCTTTTCATTTTTACAGAAATATTAAATAATAACCAGCTAGGTTCTCATGTGACGAAAATATTATAATTGTTGAGCACCACCAAATAAGATTTTATGACCTTTCAATCATCTTGATCCGAAAAGTACGCACTGCAACATGATTTACACATTGTTTCTCAATTTTCACCATCATGAAATTTTTGATTTTTCACTTTAATCCATTTTTAAACGCGTTTTTACTTAAATTTGTTGACCTGGGGCGGACAGCACTATCAATCAGGGCAAGATGAGCGTTTTCTGCCGTATAATCTAGCAGCGAATTCAACTCGATGAAGTCAACTGAATAATAGAGCTTCAGCTTGACTTTTTTCATCTGTCGATTCGGCCTATTGGTAAGGTGTCGGAGAGGTTATCAGTAGGCTCGAGTTCGATTCTTGTTCGAGGGAATTTTTTTTCACATACAATTCATGATTGATTTTTTCGATTGCTGAAGTATACGGCTAGTAGCATCATCCATCAAACAAAGCACCAGAAACATAATGTATGAGCATGTGTGAATTGTTTGAATTCTACAACAGACCTGGAATATTTTGTTATTGCTTTGTTTGATGGATCTACGCGTCACCGTTTAGTTCAAAATGCATCGATCATGAAAGGTAAATGAAAAAAATCACCTTGAACAGGAATCGAACTCGAGTCTACTGATTACCTCTCCGACACCTTACCAATAGGCCAAATCGACAGATGAAACAAGTAACAATTTTAGCTTTATTATGGTCAGCAAAATTTCGTTTGGACTATAGCATTAATCTTCATAAAAAGCTAAAGCGCATTCTATAACATCACCTGGACTCTAATAAAGCCATACCCTAGAAACGTCATCATGACATATCATTGTTGGTCATCAATGTTGGTCACCAAAGCTTTTAAAAAGCTATTAATAAACATGTTAAG
Source organism: Uranotaenia lowii (assembly GCF_029784155.1). Classification (NCBI taxonomy): domain Eukaryota; kingdom Metazoa; phylum Arthropoda; class Insecta; order Diptera; family Culicidae; genus Uranotaenia; species Uranotaenia lowii. The sequence goes on from NC_073692.1 coordinate 266,362,321, forward strand.
AATTTTTGTTTTTTCGATTCTGTGAGTTCTCGAAGTTTTATTTTTATTTTTTCCAGCAACCATAATGGTTGATGAATGATGATTGCATTATTGAGATATGATCTGGTAAAATTAATAGCCAAAATATCAATGTTTTAACCATATTATGAGCCTCTTTTGTACTGCCAGTCAAGATTTTAGGTAAAATGTGTATGAAATAGTATCTTGAAATAAATGCGCCTCGTCAAATCTGATGGTCGATCATGATGAAATTGATGGAAAATAGTCCTGAAAAAATATTTTCAAATGCTTGCATTGTGAATCCATCAACATGGCGTCATTTTGTGCCCTTCGATTTTGCAACCAACATGGCGTGAGTCAATTCAAAGTTTTATTATGGTTTAATGATGACCCCAAAAAAAGCTACGATTTGACGTTTCTCTCGCAAGCCAACAAATTACACGCTTAGGATAAGTTCCTAATTTCTGAGTTGTTAATCCTTAGTACAGTAAATGAGGACAGACATTTTAAATAAAAACGGATTGGTTGTTAATCACCCGTTGAATAAATCATGAGTTGAAGTCAAATTTCGTTGTCTGATGCCATCTTGAAATCCAAGATGGCGGCTTCCACTGAACTTTAAAATGCTGTTAATCACTGAAAATCGCATGAAACTTCCACAATATGGGTATAAGTTGTAAAGGATCAACGAGTAGAATACAAATTTCGCTATCAGGCGTCATCTTGAAATCCAAGATTGCGGCTTCCACTGAACCATAAAATGATTGAAATCATCGAAAGTCAGTTGAAATTCCCACAATATGGTCATTGGGTAAAATGGCTTAATCAGTTCAAGTGGAATTTCTCTATCAGATCATCTTGAAATCCAAGATGGCGACTTTCGCTGAACCTTAAAATGCTGCAAATAGCTAAAAATAGCATGAAACCCCCACAATATGGGTATTGGCTAAAGGGCTAACCTAGAAGAAGTCAAATTTCGCTATCAGGTGCATCTCGAAATCCAAGATGGCGGCTTTCACTGAACTTTAAAATGCTGTTAAACACTGAAAATTGCATGAAACTCCCACAATATGGGCGTTGTGTGAAAGAACCAGACCCTGATTGTGTTTGGCAACCCGCTCGATCATTTTGTGTTGTCAAAACGAACGATTTTTTCCCAACTTTGTTTGTACTTAGTACTACATTTTTTATCATGTTTTTGATGCATTTAGCACTTTTCGTGTTTTGTCGATAGTTTTTTTTTTGCCATATTTGTTACTTATGTAATTGTATTATGTCTATCATGCTAATACGTTTAAATTGTATTGGTCCTATTATAACAAAAACTATAAAGTAATGTTGTTTCTGTTATTTGTTTGATTCAGGGACATGTGCCAAAATCGGATGTTGCCAAAATCGTATGTTGCCAAAAACGAACGGGGTCTGTATTGTGGTTATTTTGTGCGATTTTGAGTCACTTACAGCATTTCAGAGTAAAGCGAAAAGAGAAAATCGACTACTACTCGTTTAGCCATTTCTCACAATAGCAATATTGTTGGGGTTTCAAACGATTATAAGTCATATACAACATTTTAAAGTTCAGCGGAAACCGCCATCTTGAATTTGGATGGCGTCAAATTCGACTTTTACTGGTTCATCTCTTTCAACCAATACCCATATTGTAAGGGTTTGAGACGATTTTCAGTCATTTACAGTATTTGTTGAGTTGAGTGGTAGCCGCCATCTTGGAATTTAAGATGGCGACGGACAACGAAATTCGACTTCTTCTCGTTTATTACTTTCACCTAATAACAATATTGTGAAGGTTTCATGATATTTTTAGTTATTTACAACTTTGAAAATAAAAGCGGAAGCCGTCATCTTGTATTAATGATGGCGTCAAGCAACAAATTTTGTTCCTCCTATTTGAACCCTTTCACTCAATACTCATATTGTAGAGTTATTCATTCCTCTTCCGGTAATTCGATGTTTTCATAGATTTTTATAACTTTTATCATTTTAACTCAAAATCAACACACAGAACTTATCGAAAATGTGTAAAAATGGGAATTCCAATTCAAATATGTGCTATCTAATCAGTCCTGTTAGGAAATCTTGATCGAGAACTGTCACTAAGTTTTATGGCGGTTTAATAATCAGGCACTGAGTGCTATTATAGAACATGCAAAAGAAAGCTTGGAGCAAACTTCTAAGTTTGTGTTTTATTATAGTTTATACATAACATTCCAAACTCTTTCTAAATAACTAAAACAGTATGTTCAATGGAAGATTTATGAGCATTTTCAAAACTATCTGAAAACAGATGGTCGATTCAAGAATATAAGGATTTTGCATGACCATAATAAAACCGTCATAAAACAAGCTGCACAAAAAAGCCATAATAAAACCATAATAAAACATCGAAATGCTAGTTTGCTTGATCTGTGTTACTTGAGATATTATTCAGTTGACTTTATCGAGTTGAATTCGCTGCTAGATTCCCCGGCAGAAAAAGCTTATCGTGCCTCGATTAATGATGCTTATACTGCCCCAGGGGTTTCTCATTATGCCCCTACAGTGACTGGTTTTCAGCTTTCGGTAAAAAAATTTCAATGTAATTTTACGACTGGATTTATGCTTTTCTTTGTTTGTTGGCTTTTCAGTCTAATCTAAATAAAAATGAAACAATCCTGTTTACATTACGATCAACGTTTCGGCTTTAGGTCTGGGCCTTCTTCAAGGGAAATTATGTATCATACTGTACTGTACTAGGTGGTATCGTCTGTGCTTAAAAGTTTCTGGATGTGTTACCATCTTGATCGGTGATGAGAAATAGAATTTTTGAAAACTGCATGCACTTAAAAACTGATAATTCCTGAAAAACCTACTCTGTCCTTTTCTTTAGTAATGGCTAACTATTTGTTTGTTTACAATAGAAGTCAAAACAGGTGACAAGTAATTTTGAATTGCTTATTGGATATGGAATTAGAAGAAAGTCAAATTTGAGCAAGAATCTTCAAAAATAGCGATGATTTCTAACCTTGAACATACCATTCATTTTACCATTTTAGCATATAATAAACCCGAGCAAAATCCAGGAAGTTTTGAACAATATAAAGGCATCCTGGCCAGATTTGATTTAGCTCAAATTCTTAATTGGTTTTATAGTACAGCCTGGATGTATCCTGAAAATCTAGAATCAACGATAAACAAAGTATAGAACGTTCTACAGTGTTTAGATACGTGGATATTCATTAGATGTATTACTGAAACCATAAGTTTTTGATGATTATGTAGCTTTTAAAGCATTCTTTCAGATATTATTAGGCTGGAACAAATATCAATTTCTTCCTGTGTCACCCCCCCATCCCCCCTTCAAAATTTCCAAAAACCCGAGGGGGGAATAAATAAAGTGCTAAGTATTTCATGGAAATTTCGATAAAAAAATCAAGTATTCGAAAGATTACAAGACCAAAAAACAAATTTTCGAAGATGGAAGTTATTTTACTATGTGTGTTTTTGATTTTATTGAATTTTTCGATAAAAAATTCTTGATTTATAGGTTTTGTGCAATGATATAGTATGTTATTTTGTTGCATACAAGCTTTTGTGCAATGTTATTGTATAAATTTTGAAAATAAATATTTCATACAAGGCAATTGGGATTGAAGATTTTGGAATTTGTTTTTCTTAAATTTATTTGTTTTTTTTTCGTTTTTTTCTCATTTCCATTTTATATTACCTAGCACCTCTTGTTTGGTTGTCGCTTTCAATGATTCCTTAGTAGTTACTTGATATCCTATCGTTTTGGATGGTCTTAATCACGACTCGTAGCCAATTAAAGTATTTATTTTATTCAGAATTATTCAGTGTTCGGCACAAAAGCGCTAATCCGCTATTCGCTAGTTAGTCCGCTAACTTTTCGTTAGCGGATTAATTTTGCCGCTAAGTTTTGTGTGATCTAGCGAATTAAAAAGTTCCGCTATTTTTTGGTTCCGCTAATTGAAGATCGCTAACTCTCATTTATTTGTATCAACCTCCCGAATTATAAGTGGCAAAATAAACTTTTTGTCATTAATCAAGTTAAGGTGACATTGGGCATCAGTCTGATTGCTTAATTAGACTAGTTGGAGGATTGGATGCTCGAGTTAGAGAAAAGATGTAATTAGTGTCATTTCTCTCTCTTCTAGCACTTTTTTTTCGCAACAGAAAAAGATAACAATAAAAGGTACTAAACAATACAAAACTATTTTTAACATCCATTCATCAACATTTGTCTTCAAATGGTTAAGATATTTACTTTTCACAATACAATTTTTAAGAAATTTTACAGATCAGTTCATATAAAAATAAGATAACATAATCATTGTAGCATTCGTTTTCAGTTCAAATAAAATTGTATATATGTTTACGTTTGACAATGCTCCTACAAGTTTGAAAAAGGGGAGAACAGTTTAAAGATTTTAAATTATGAGAATGTAAAATAATTCAAAAAAACAACGAAAAGAAATGAATTGCACAAAAGATTGTTTGCAACGAAATTGCATACTATCTACTTTGCACAAAGCTGATAAATTGAGTAAATTTTTAACCTAAATTTAAATAAAAAAAGAGATATCTCCCATCTTTCTACATTCTGTTCTTTTGCTCTTGTAATTGTTCGAAAATTGGTTTTTTTTTTCAAAATAGTAGAACACAGAGTGTTGTTGAAATTCTCATCTTTGACAGTTTTTGTTTTGCTCATATAATTGTATGAAAATTCGATCAATTTATCAAATTTTAAATGAAATACTTGAAACATTATTTATTCCCCCTTAAGGAGTTTGAAAAATCGAGAATTTGATATTTGTTCCGGCCTTTATGTTGTTCAACAGTTAGCGATTAGCGCTTTAGCTTAAAGCGATAACTTTTTCGGCACATTTAGCGTATTTTATTAGCGATCGCTAACTTTGAATGAGTTAGCGATCTAATTAGCGACGCTATTTTTTCAGTTAGCGATGCCGAACACTGGAATTATTACATACAAACAACATTTCCAACTTCTTTAGCCGAATGGCATAGAATAAGGGATTTGAATCAGTTATTAAACACGCCCTTATCACTGAAAAAAAAAACACTTTTAGGTATTTTTTCTAGAAATTTGTTGAATATCATTCAAGCGTAAGATTTTAATTTTACATCTTACTGATTCAATTCGAAACTTGTTGATCGCGATTAATCGGATTAGCGGTTTTAGGACCAAACAGTATTCATCTATATTGAAAATTTTTAGGTATATATTTTGTTGTCATCATTTTTGGGTGAATTTAAATTTGTTGTGTTCGAATAATCTATTCAACAAAGGATTGCGTAGCTGCGTAGCTACAATTCCAAATTGATAGGAATTTTATTTAATTTATTCTAAACAGGATAAATAGGTATGGTTTCTTCAAACACTCTATAAAGCGAAAAAATAAAACAATCTTAATGCAAATATACTTTTCAGGTATTAATAACAATAAACTTCCGTTTCTCATTAAAAAAAAACCAATTGCAGTCTACTTCATGCAGCTAAAACTACTAACTCTAATTTCCGAAAACTAAATGATCAAGGCTAGCAATACGTAAATGCAGCAAAAATCTCTCTACTTATGGTTTTACGATACCTTCATTGACACTTCATGGTAGATGTATCGATTATGATGTCATGATTGGATTCCGAGTTGTGAGAGATTGATGATGATCGCGAATCACCACCCGATCTAATTCGGCTACTGTACTGTACAATGTATAAACATTTTCCAGGTCGAATAATTTACTGATGCTAATGTGTATCTCGAGTTTACTTCAACTAAATCACATCAAGGTTCTATATCCGTATTCACTGATCGTAGGAAATGTCTGAGTTCTAGCAAACTACCGATGAATTATAAAATTTAGACAATTTTCAGTAAATCTTAAAGTGCTAGTATTTATTTTGAAAAGAGACACCGATGAATGGGAGTTACATTACAATTACGAAAAAGTATTCTGATTTTGGAAAGCAGTCTATCATTTCGTCAGAGATTGTTGAAGTAAACTTACCTTGATGGTGGTTCGAGATCTGGTGTATAGAATTTGGGTGCCATATTTGGTGGCCATATTGGACTGATTGTGAGTCTGTGTTCTTTAGATTCTGTGATGATGTTGGCAGTGGTTGGATGGATATTTTTTTGTGGAGAAATGGTGAAGCACGGCTCGATTTTGTAGTTGATATAAATCAGCAAAGAAACACCGGAAGCGAGAAAAGCTTGAAATTGTTTAACTTTTGGGCAAAAACTTTCCTGGTTTCAAAACAAGCGAAAACTTAAACCCTAAATTGAAAATAAATAACTAATGCGCCAATCAGCGAGAAGGCAAGGAATGAGAAAAACTAAAGCTTCCAATTGAGTTTGGTTGAACTTAACGCTAGAAACACATGGCTAAAAGAAGCACTTGCAATTAAGGCATTTTTTTACAACTCATCGCACTTTCATTTTTCTTCCATTTTGTTCGAATGAATACCGTATAGAACTCGAAGATCCGATTTTTTCCCCTCTTTAGTTCGTGGTCAACACTTGGCAAGTGTTCTTGGGGGAAAAATAATCCTTCACGATATTTTGCACTAGGTTTTCTGCATCCTGTATTTGATTATACCCGCCAGTTGTTCAACAAGCTGGGATTGCACTGTAGGATGGTTGTTTGCCATTTCTGTTTTTTCTAGATATTTTTTTTTTCTAATTTATCCACTAGAAATCGCTTTGAGCAACACTTTTGATGTGTCTTTTTTGCTTCTTTTGCTGGATCACTTTAAATATCTGCATGGGTGAAGAATATTTGTTTCGATAAAACATCAGTAGCGGAGTGGAGAAAAATCGAATTGAGGTTAAGTTATCTTGCATAGTTCAGTACACATCATAACCTCAATTCGATTACGGTTCTCTTCTCGAGTGCTTTCTAGGTATTTGAAATACTAACAGTTGGTGTGATTTTCACTTTCTATTTTGAAGGTTCGACAAATTTTGCATACATTGATCACAACCATGCTCGAAAAAAAATCTTAACATAAAATCGGGAAAAACATAAAAAATGGCAGTGCTGGTGCTGCTTGTGATATTTGTGCATTTGGAGGAAAGATAAAAAAAAAAGAATAAGTAAAATGCTTTCAGCTCAATGTACAATGATGTAGTAAATTGATCATTATAAAAAAAATAAAACCAACTCTTTTACCAAAAAAGAAAAACAGTTTCATGTTTCATTCATAATCAGTTTAGTTTAACACGTTCTATAAAAAAGTTCGAGTATTCTACCCACTCAACCCAATATGTCTGCTAAAGTCAACAGTTATGAGGGACTGAATTTCAACCAGACAATTAAAAATTAACTGTAAAAATAAAGATGGAAGTCTAACACCTGAAGGTAATTAATCTTTCTTTCGTCAACTGAAAATTGTGGCTGTATCTGGGCTTGCCATGAACATTTAACAAAAATGCAAACTTTCAGGAAAGTTTGGCTGCCTGATTCTTGAGGAAATGAAGAAATTAGAGAATTTTCAAACCTTAAGGGTTGGAATTGAGCTGTCAACAATAATATGTTGAGTCAAGTTTGGGAAACTGAAGAAAAACTAACATCCCTGTTTAATTTTCCACATTCGAGCATTTTTACACTTTTTTTAACCAATGATTTTCAACGCTTAGAATTGAATGATTTTTTAATTATCAAACATTTAAATTTTAGCTTGTAAATTTAAATAAAGGTTTTAACCTTTTAATCAGATAAGCTTCATGAATGTAATGATGCAATGTTCAAATAATTCTTCAATCATGTGAAATTATATTGCCCTGGCATTTTACTTTACGGAATCTATTAGAAATTGTGGCACTTTTCAACATTCGATTACAGGTTTTTAAAGTGTTTTAAGTTACAAAAATGTTGACATGGAGAACCTAAATAAAAGTTTCTTTATTATTTTTGAGGATAAGTGGAAGCAAATTGAAATTTATAGTTTAGTTGTTGTGACGTTACATTCCCTCGTTTAAATATTTTTTTTTAGGTTCTCAGCATGATTAAATCTTGATCGCGATTTGTTATATTTCCCTTTTTGCTGCCAGACGTGCTGAGAAAAGTTAACGTCCATTACCAGGGGGCTCTAATGAGCTTCTTGGTGTGGGGGAGTGTGGTGGGCCGCTAAGAAATGACAGTGTCAAGTTCAGAGGTGATTAAAGGAGAACTAAACAAGGGTTACCATCCGTCCTGCTTTTTTGGAAAATGTCCCGCCGTCCCACTTTTTCCTCAAAATGTCCTGTTTTTTTAGTAAGAACACTTTTGTGGTAGACTCTACCTTCTCCGATTCTACCACTTCAAAAAGGTCCGTTTTTTATGAAAACGCTTCTTATTAAATTTATTGGTTAAACACAGAAAATAATTCTAATATGACGATTTTTTATGTGTTTTCATTCTCAAAATTTGCAGCATTTTTCAAAGTTTATTTAAACAAGATCACATAACTCGTTTAAGTCTTAGCATTCAAGTTTGCCAGAACATATACGGACCAGGCGAATCAAGACGATTTAATCCTAAAACCTGGCAAAATCCGGGCATCCGATTTCAAAATTTTCAACCCAAAATCCGGGCCATATCTGGGCAAATTTGGTCGAGACCACGAAATTATTCAATCAAAAATCAAAAAAATATATTTTTACACCAAAAAAATATATTTTAACATAAAAATACATTAGCAGATTTTAAATCGTGTTTGAGGCTTCCTAATAACTTTTTATGATTATTCAGGTTGAACTTGCTAAAAAAAATCGGTTTTGAACGCACAGATAAAAATTGTAATAACTCAATTGGAGTATTTTTGTTCAGTTTTGGAAATAATGTAAATAAATATGTGGCTTTTTACGACACACGGACAACCAGGCCGGACTGAACTTTTCCTAAATTTTTTGTCAAATATTCGGGCAAGGCCGGGTAAAACCGGGCAATTACAATCTGGTTCAGTTAAGCGTTCATTGAGCACGTTCTAGAGCTGTTTATATTTTTCAATTGAAGCAAATATGCTTTAAGTTGCTTCCAAATGATGATGGTTCCAGATGTTTCTCCGGAATCCTAGGATAGTCCCTTGAATGAAAGTTTAAAAAAGACAAATTTCAGAAAAAATAGAGCAGAACTATCGAGTGAAAAAAAAAAACAATTTTATATCAAACCTTGAATCAGTAGACGAGTTAAATTAAATAAACTTGGTAGATGATTAAAAACGACTGCTTGAAACGGAATGGAAGTTTTCTTGGGAATTAAATTTTTGAAACAAATTTCATCCATCCATAGTTTATAACTTTCTATGAACTGTCAAATACATAATACAAAAAGAAATACAATAAAAACATATGTATAGGATTGATCATACAAATAAGATTTAAAAGATTCTAAAATGTTTCGTTTTTTTTTTGGTATGTCCCCCTGTTTTACGTGAAATGTTTCGTTTTTTTTTTTCTAAAAGTATTTGGTAAACCTAAACTAAACCTTTATTTAATCTTGATTCAAGACTGAATATAAAAACTTATCTGTGTATGAAACTTCAAGAAGCTGCAATATTTCAGTAGGGGAGAGTGGGGATACTTGATCCCCTTTTCTTATTTTCACCATATCTTTTTGGAAAAATTTAGCAACTCGCCGTCTTTGACATTTTCTGACAGCTTGAAACTTCAAGTTTCTATGCTCCAAAAATTAGAACGATACTTGAACCCATTGATGAACTAGAAGCATTTTCGTGGGAGTAAAAAAAATGCGATTTTTCTGAAGTTAGGGGAGATTTGATCCCCTATTGAAGGAGACTAGATCTTTTATTCAGGAAGCCCTGATCCTTGTATAAAAATCAAACATAACCCCAAGATAGAATGTTAATTGACTATTTTGGTCATGTTTGTTCTCATTTTACAATTTATAGCAGACATAAGAAGAAAATTCTATAACTTTGTCTCAACGCTAATAACATTGCATACTTAAAGGCGCTATTTTTTATAATTAAGAGAAAATTAATTATTTTTGCTCTTTTCTTCAGACAATTGTTTGATAAATATTAGTTTTTGGATAAATTTTAAGTAATTTCGTAATCAGCAATCATAACGATCAATTCAGAAGAATAATATGCAGTTTGGAAGGGGGATCAATTGTACCCAACTCTAGGGGATCAATTGTACCCATAATCAACATTTTAGAAAACTTTTTCTGAAAAAAGTTGAGAGTTTTCCATTGCTTTGAAAATATGGCATTATGAAGTTCATTTTACGCTTGAACGATTGATACATCGGAACAAATATTTTTTTCATAATTTTCTCATGTAAAAAACATTATAAAATGATGAAAAAAGATCTTCAAGTTACATTTTGTGACATTTTTCAAACAAAGTTCAATTACTCAAACAATTATTTTGTTAAAAATTTTTAAACTACAAGCATTGTTATTTTGCTAATTTTGGCACATTTTTCTAGAACATTTGATCTTTGTAAGACATTCCAGTTTCGAGATATAGCTAAGGAATCAAGTATCCCCAGGGATCAAGTATCCTCATTCTCCCCTAAATTTAGTTTGCTTAGCAGGAAAAATAGAAGAAATCACAAAAAAAATTGTAATTAGAGTTTTTGAAAACATTGTCTCTACAGAATATATTTCTAGATTATTTATTTTAAGCAAAATAAACTGCCAATGTATTTGCTTTTTAAATTTGTATCTCTTTTATCTTAAAGTAGAAATGTTCGAAAATTGTGTTTGTTGAACTATCTCCTAAGTAGAAGTCCAATAACGTTGGATCATAAAACGTACATTATATTTTAGGAATTTTAAAACAATAAAATGGGGCTTAAGATATGATTTGGTTACTACGTGCTTAGTCAATTTTAAACTTTATCAACCATTTTGGACCATTTTAGAGTATAAAAGCATGAATATGATTTTTGGGAAGACACCCTGCAATGTTTTCGTGTTGTCCCTTTTTTACATTTTTTGCTTTTTTGCATACAGTTGCTGTTTTTTATTCAATCAAAAACATTATAAAGTTGAAAACATAGGTTAAATATTACGATATGAAGAATCCTTTGGAAAATTTAACTAGAAAATGATGGCTACAAACACAAAAAGGGTATAAGTGCAAAAGTTATCATTCTCTAGTTTATTTTGCCAAAGGATTCTTCATATCGTAATATTTAACCTATGTTTTCAACTTCATAATGTTCTTGATTGAAGTAAAACAGCAACTTCCCGAAAAAATGTGAAAAAGGAACAACACGAAAACTTTGCAGTGCGTCTTCATTCTTGAATGTTTAATTGATATTTCAGATCTATAAATTATGTCCTCTTAGAATAACAAAATTGTGAACACTTGACCAAAGTTCAAATTGCTAAGCTGTACAGGAACATTCATTAAAAAATGGAAGCAATACGACAAACTTATTTATTGTTTAGTCAAGTTTTTTTCAAATCAATTTTTTTTTATCGTTGTTTGAAAATGAAAGGTTTTTTTTAGATCTGTTTTCTACACAACTACAAAAAAATATTCTGAAATTTTTAATCCTATTCATGGTGTTACCAATTTAAGTGAATTTTGAGCCCTCTCCCATACACAAAAGCTAAGATATTATCTTCAGATAAAATCTTTTTTTAAATTTCAACAAGAAGTTTTTGTAGTAAAAAAAAATATTCAGAGGTGAGTGAAAGAAGTTTGAAAACCTCTGTTCTTAATTTCTAAGTTGAAATTTTTTCTCCATTTATAAAAAAAAACCCGTAAGTCGTCATGATAATATCATTCAGATGCTCTATTGATACAGTACAGATACAATTTACCGAATAATAGTTTAAGCATATTTTTTCATGGTTTTTGAGTTAAAATCAGTTCGATTAATGATACTTACTTTATTCAAAATTTACCTTTCTTACTACTTTCCTATTGAAACTTCCGGGATGCGCTTGATAATAATTCTGACATTCGTTAACTTCATGGAATCAGTCATCTCTCCACTTTTTTTTTCAATTTTTGCTAACTGTTAGATCCTCTAGAATAGGGTTAACAACTCTTTCAAGATTACATGTACTCTTTTCCGATCGACAAATGGGCGTACTCTTCTTTTTGTGAAATTTTACGAAACGTACTCTTTTTTTTTAAATGAGAGCTATTTAATCAGAAAAATTAACTTGTTTGTTTCAGTATTTGGGGTCTATTTACCACTTTTTTAAAAGAAATACAAAAGAACGACAACTTACAAAAATGTTCATTACCTTGCCCAAATATCCCGTATTTATGAAGGCATCTTCGAATCGTTATCAACAGTGAGCGCAAAAAGCGCCTTTGAGTATGCAATAAATTTCCGAACAGTTATCAAAGAGCACAAAAGCAATATACCTACTCAAATGCTTCGTAGCGCACAAATTTAACATAAACGCGCCTAAATTCTCATTTTGAAACCAAGTATCTATCGGGTTTGGTGTGGTTTGTCAGTATAACATCTAATAAAACTTTTGTTCCGAATAATCCAAATAGGAATATTCAGTCCCTAACCTTTCTCTTTTCATAAATTGGAAAAAAAATATGAGAAAATTTATAATGAAAATATACGTCATACCTAAGTTATCCAGAATATTTTCAGCAAATCCAGGCATTTCTACTTAAAAACTTAGCAAAATCCGGGCTTTGGATTTCTAAATTTTCAGTTAGAAAACCGAGTAATATCCAGACAAATCTGACCGAAATCCATGCTTTTCTCATGAAAATTCAAGAGAAAAAGTCAGTGGTATTCAGTTCAAATTTAACATTTCCAAAAAATGTTTGCCCGTGTATTTCGATGAGACAAGCTCAAAAAAACCATGCAATATGTAAAAATAGTTGTTATGGAATTTTGCTTAGATTTTGGATAAATTCGAGCATCCAAGCATCGATATCTGGAAAAACGGGCCGGACCGGGCTTTATCTTTTTTTCTTTGAAAAAGCAGGCAATCTGGAATGCATGATCTTACCTTTTACACCCATCAAATTGACAACATTTGAATGATTTTGAATAAATCAGTTTTATTTTGATTTTCCTATCGTTTAACTTAATCTTTTGGATTTTTTTTATCATTGTAATCTTTTTAGCTTTGCGGGGTATGATAACCCTACTCTAGGACGATCTTAACGATTTACCATATAAATTTTGTACGAATAGTTGAGTTCCAGCCGTTTTTGGGTCTCTCACTGGGACTTTCCAGGATTTTTCTCGATTTTGCCCAAAAATTTTCTATCTCAAAAACATTTTGACAAATTGTTACGAAATTTTGCACACGCAATCATTAAATTACTTATTAGCTCCCTTAAAATTTTTATCAATCTTATCAACTTCTAATAATCACAACTGGCAGTGATATTTTTAAGATTTTAAGTAGCATTCAGAACTATTTCTTTTTGAGATTCCTTCTATTCTTTCTTGGGGATATAAATCATGGCATTTTCTAGAAAAAAGATAAAATTAACTTCCATTATATCCTTCGAAAATGGTTAACAATTCTGAAATTCATTTTGGTAGCGTCACATATTTTTTGTCCATGTGTTTTTTTTACCTGAAAAAAAAAGGTTGGCAGCTAGGTGTACAAGTAACAACCATTATGACTTGATTTTTTTCCAAAAAAAAAATCATCCCTCCCATGTTAAATAGAGATTATAAGAGATAAAACATTAGGCTGTTCTAAAGCAGCAAATTGGCAAATTTGTTAAAACATGGACATTTCGTGTGTTGGAATATATCAGTTATTTATGGAATTGTTTAACAAAAATCATATACAAAATATAATAGCTATGAGTCAAGAAAAATGTTTAAAAAAATAGGAAAATTGGATAAAGTGTGTTACAACAATAACCGGAATAGTACTGAAAACTAGCTTCTGTGTTTATATATTTTTTGAAAAAAAAAAATAACAAAACTTGTTTGTATTTTTTATACTATATTTCTGTGAATATTTCACAAAAAAAGTTCATAGAGGTTATGAGAAATTTCAAGACCAGACTGTGGAGCTTCAAAATTAAGAAGAGACTAGTAGAGAGACATGTAATTCAGATTTTGGTTTCGAGAAACAAAGATTCCTGGAAATAAATTGCAAAGGCAATATTTTTTATGGATAATAAACGAGTAATGCAATGTGTTTAATGTACTTTAATTCATTTAAATATATCTATGAATTAATGAAAATGAATAACAACTCATTAGAATAAAATTATGATATCATATTCCTTAGGAAAGAATGAAGGATACTTGATTCCTTCCCTATACCTCGAAACAGGAATGTCTTACAAATATCAAATGTTCTATAAAAATGTGCCAAATAGAACAAAATAAGTTGAAATCTCAACAAATTTTAAAATTTTTAATTTTCGAGTTATTGAACATGGTTTGAAAAATTTAACAAAATGTAATTTGAAGATCTTTTTTAACACTTTTAAATGTTTCTCATATGAAAAATTGTAATAAAATATTTTTTTGAATATGTCAATCATTAGAGTATAATTTGAACTTTATAATGCCAAATTTTCAAAGCAATAGGAAAATCTCAATTTTTTTTAAGAAGAAGTTTTCCAAGATTGATGTTGTAAGTATAATTGATCCCGAGAGTCCAAAAAGATATATTTTTCTTCTGAATGAGTCGTGATCATTGGTTATCTTGAAATTTCTAATATCTGTCCAATAAATAATGTTTATCTAGTAATTATCTGATAAAAAGAACTAAAAATACTATATTTATCTAAGAACTAGAAAATTGTGCCTTAAAGTTTGCAATAACAAAGGCTAGTTAGTAGACAAACTTTTTGAATTCTCTTTGATACTTACAAACTGTGAATTGAGAACTAATATGAAAAAACATAGCCATCGGATCTTTACCATCGGATTTTACTAGATATTTGCCTAGGGCACCCTGAATAAAGGATCAAATCTCGTGTAACTTAAAAAATATCACAATTTTTTAAGTCTCACACAAATGCTTCTAGTTCATCTACGAGTTCATGTATCTTTCTAACTATCCTAACTTGAAATTACACGCTGTCCGAAAATTCAAAAGACGGCGAGTTGCTATTTTTTCCCAAAAAGATGCGATGCAAATAAGAAAAGTGGATCAAGAATCCTCATTTTCCCCTATATATTCAACAGAGGCGAAAACCACGGAAAACTATAGTCATATCATATGGGCATTTGATTCCAAAATTTTCAACCCAAATTATGGGCGATATCTGGTCAAATTTGAACAAAACCAAGTAATTTTGCAATAAAAATATTAAAAAAACTGTTTAATTAATGTTTTTTTTTTCATCGAAACACAAAAGCAGATTTAAATCGTATTTGAGGCCTCCAAAAATCTGTTCACACTTATTTTGGTATAACTTGCTCAAGGAAATTTGTTTTTGGATGCAAAAATAAAAAAATATAAAACCGGCCAATCTGACAAGCTAAGTTAAAACCTCAACTGAAAATGCTAAAAACAAACTCCAGACTTCATTTATGACAGATTAAGTTTCTCAGCCTGCATGTTTGCACACAAGCGTTCCGTATTTTTTTCTTTCCTTATTTATGTTAGCAAACATGTTTTCCGCCTCTACATTATATTTTCTTCTGAAGTTAATTCGAATTGTCTTCAGGAATCAAAGAAGAAATAGCTCATCTGAAATACTACTACTGGCGCTATGATAAATCCCAGCGAAAGGATTAGTCGAAACCAGAAACGGCAAGCAAAAAAAAGCCACATCCGAAACGAACTTTGCTACAACAAGAATTGTTTGTACTTGAAAGATGTGATGGGGGTGGAATGCCTGGAACTTGTTTCTGCTGTCTTTTGTCGAGTATGTGTTTTGTGTATAGTATGGATAGTAGGTACTTTTGCGATGGGTACAGAGTTTCCCGAAAACACGGAACCGGAAGACGATTTCAGGTTTACCGGGCCAAGAAATCCTCATCCTTCTAAGGATGATGAAATTGCTGGGAGGCGGAAACAGAGAGAGAGAGAAAAAAATCGGATTCGTTTTTATTGGCGAGGAAATTTATTCGAGAACGTTCGTGTGATGATTCGTAACTTTTGCAGAAGAAAGACGTCTCTCGCTATTGTTGGGGAAATTCCACATCAAACAAAGCGATGGCATTTCGAAATGGTACTCTGATTTGAAGGCTTTGGGTAAGGTTTTTCGGGGGAGAGCTCGATGTTTGTCCGTGATTGAAGTTGCAGCTCTTTTGGCTCCCGAACTTCTTTGTGCTTCTGCTGTGTATGAGTTATGTTGAAGTTCTTTCTTTTTTCGAGCCCTCCCAGACAGGGATATCAGAGACCGTTCCGAGAAATGCCACAGAGCTGTTGGTAACGGCTTGAATGATGGTGATATAAGATTAGGAGAGTGGCAAGGAAATAGTTCTCAATGGAGTATTTCGACTGTCCATCAGAGACTTATTGGGCTTTGGATTGGATTCGTTCCAATTCTGTCCTTTGTCGTTCAACCTTGACAGCTTGATTGAGTGCCGATCTCTGGCGATTGAGACTTTCAGTATTGCGGTTTCTTAGGGGAAAGGACATTTAGTCACATGATTAATTTCTGTATTGTTTTTTGTGTCATATTTGCTCAACTATAACATTGAGCTTAACAAATTTCGAAAGGATCTGTCGGTGATGCCTTCAAAAAACTCCCACCAAAAAGATGTTGTTTCAAACGGTCAGCAAACTGTACATTTTTAATGGTCCATCCAGGCAACGCTCAGTTCAGTCTCTGGCAACTTATCAACATGTTTACAACCCAGCCACCAATAATGTTCGCTTTTTAGTGTCCCGATAGCGGAATCTTTCGAAAGCACACCGGATTCGCGACGTTAGGTTCACTTTGGCGGTACATTTCAGGTCAGGTAAATACAGTCAACACAGGTACAATATGGTAAGTTTGTTTAGGATCGGTGTTGCTCAGTGTTATCGAAAATTTGCTCGTAATGGCAGATTGTGAGCGACCTTTTATGTTTAGGAAGGGAAAGTTGATGCTGTAAATTAAACCTTTGTTGAGACGTTAAACATGCAATCTCTGCAATCTTTCCTCCGAAGAAAAACATTAGTTACGAATGATATTCTAAAAAAATTTGGAAAATATTCCTGGTCATAAATAATTTAAACAGATACCATAGTAAGAATCAACCTTCATAAAAAAAATATTGAGCAAAATCAATTCAGATACCATAAAATGGACCGAAAAGGGATAAAAATAGGAAAATGTTTATGATACGAATCAAAGAAAAAAAAATACGAATAGTGTCCTTTTTCTTTCAAGAATAATAAGTTGATTGAATAATTGCGTAAACGCAAATAGCAATCCAGTTTACATTATCATTGTTGCAGGTTGCGGACAAACTTATGCGGTACAACTGTGTTCGATGTTTACTCTTGAGCTCGAACTTGAGGATATCGCCTCAGGAAGTAACTGATTTGCCCACTGAGCTACATATATCACTGTCGGAATTTTAGCATTCTTATGAATCTCAACTCAGATAAAAAGATCAATGACTGACACTGTTTCGCCTAGTTTTGTTGAAACAATAAACGTTGCCATAGAAATTAAATTTATTTTATATACCTTTAGTGTTCCACCGGAAGGCCAAATCACAACAAACAATCAGCAGCAGCAGCTTTAAATTTAGCGCTTCCTAAGTCGATTCCGTCTTTATCCACTGAAAAGCCAAATCAAAAGTAGCAGACTTTAAAATCTGGGCAAACAATCAGTAGCAGCAGCTTTAAAAATCAATGCTTCCTATGCCAATACGTCTTCTTAAACTGGAAGGCCAAATCACAACAAACAATCTGCAGCAACAAAAAATCGAATATTCTCCCCATCTCAATTCAACATTACAAACAATCAGCAGAAGCTGGCATAAAATCTGCCTTCTCCTAAGAAAATCCGTCTTTTACTTTCCAGTGGTCCAAATAAAAACAAACAATCATCTGCAGAAGCATTAAAAATCTGTGATTCATAAGCCATTTCTGTCTTTTTTCACCAGAACGCCTAATCAAAACAAACAATCAGCAGCAGCTATCTTTAAATTCAGCGCTTCCTAAGCCAATCCGTGTTTTAACACCGGGCGTTTCCTAAGCCAATTCCGTCCTTAGCCACTGGAAGGTCAAATCAAATAATCAGCAGCAGCAGCCTTAAAATTTGCACATCTTAAGCCAATTCCTTCTTTTCCAACCGGAAGGCCAAATAAAAACTAAAAAACCACAGCAATATCCTTAAAATCTGCGCTTCCTAAGCCAATTCCGTCTTTATCCACTGGAAGGCCAAATCAAAACAAACCATCAGCAGCAACAGTTTTAAAAATCTGCGCTTCTTTGGCCAATCAATCTTTTTCCACCAGAAGTTCAAATCAAAACAAACAATTCACAGCAATAGCCTTAAATTCTGCGATTCCTAAGCTGATCCATAATTCTCACTTGAAGGAAAAATCAAAACAAAAAATCAGCAGCAGCAGTCTTAAAAATCTGCGTTTCCTAAGTCAATTCCATCTTTTTCCACCGGGAGGCCCAATCAAAACAAACAATCCACAGAAACAGCCTTAAAATCTGCGCTTCCTAAACCAATTCATAACTTTCTACCGGAAGGAAAAATTAAAACAAACCATCACCAGTAGCAGTCTTAAAAATCTGTGCTTTCAGTCAATTTCGTTTTTTTTTTCACCGAAAGGCCAAATCAAGAAAACAATCTTCTTGTTCTTCCTTCTACTGCTGGACTGCCTGCTGTGGGAAGCAGTCTGCAGTCCAAGGGGTGTAAGGGCCAATGGCTAAGACTATAAGCCCCTATAGCAAACAAAGTGCAGCAAAAGTCTTAAAAATCTGCGCTTCCTAAGACAATTCCGTCTTTTTACACTGGAAGAGCTAAAAAACAATGAGAGCAGCAGCCTTAATATTTTGCGTTTTCGAATGTCTCCTTTTTATTTACCGGAGGAACAAAAAATCAAAGCAACAGCCTTAACAATCTTCTACAGCCCCTCCATCGTATTTACCGGAGCCGGAACCATTTCTAAACACCAGCCTTGCAAATCTGTGCTCATTTTACCAACTACGCCATAGTCGTGATTTTACGATTCTTAGAAATCTCAACTCAGACACGTCTATCACCCACAAGAATAGATCAATGACTGAATTTGTTTTGTTTGCCTAGTGTTGCCCAAATAACACACATTGTCATGGAAATTTATTTTATTTTATATATCTTCAGTTTGACTTAAATAAACTTTTATTTTACTCATCTCTACAGTCACCAGCACCTAAACTAAGCTTGCAGTTTTCCAGGTTGATACGGGTTTGCCCAGATATTTGGTACCGTAATCTAATTCGATTATTTTTCCTGTTGAGGGGAACATCGCATGTTTTATATTTTTAAAACCAGTACTGGACTCATATGAACGTAAAACATGTATGCAGAAATTTATTAGACTACTTAAAATTTGATTTAAAAATGTTTTTCACGTCTGTTTATAATTTGATGCTTAGGGGTAACAAATGATCATTCTCTATTGTGACGGTTTAAACGAATTTTCTTGATCATAAAGGATACAAAATACCTTCATTATATTAACATATGCTAGTTTATCAATGTAACCTTGGTTTTTAACGTTTTATTTTAAAAATATTTATAATCTAATAAAGAGCTATGGTACTGCCTACATTAAGAGGGCAAAAATAATGATAATAGCTAAATCCACAATCCACACATCTCCAATTCGGACTTACTCTTGGAAAATGTCCTTATTTTTTTAAATCAAAAATTTATCATTAAATAACCAAAACAATAGCACTATAACTGATCATATACAAATAAAAAAGTTGTTCTTTCACATTAAACAATCCGTTTTCTTCTTAATGCTTTTTGGTATCTTCAGGAGAGCTGATTTTCGCGATCCTTGGAAAAATAGATATTTTAAGATTTTTAAATAAGTTTTTTTCTAACAAAAAAAATGTCAAATACAAACCAAATTTTGCCTATTTGATACTCAATAAATAGGCTTTCAAACGTAGAAAACAGTTTTCAAAAATTCAAACTATAGACTGAGTTATTGATGATAATGTGGAAAAGTTTATTGTTGGTCAAATTTACCCATGTGATCAAAGTTACCCCGTTTTACGGTACACAATTTTGGAGAAGTCCGATACGGTCCAATTGATCGGATTTCGTTAAAAAAGCCTAGATTTTTCCCGGATTTATACAATTAATTTGGCAAATCAAACTTCAAAAGAAACACATTTTGTTGTGATTTTTTATTTATGCGTTCGAAGCAAATGTTTTCTAAACAAGACTTGTAAAAATAATCATAAAAGGTTTTCTGGAAGCCCAAACTACGATTAAAAATCTGAGGATAAATATTGATGAACAAAATAATTTTTTTTCAAGTTTTTTTCCCTGATTTTATTGAGTAATTGCTGAGTTTTGATCAAATTTGCAGGATTATTTCCCGGAGTTTTGGTAGACAATTTTGAAATCAAATGCCCGGGTTTTGCCAGAATTTTATATAAAATAGAGCGGATTTGTTCGGTACGGATACGTGCTGAAAACAATCTGGCAACCTTACCCAAAACCCTATGACAATTGTTGTTCAGGAACACTGCAAATAGTGAGGTGCAATGTTTGAAAATTCGGTACGAATACTTCTGACATGATTTTGGTGCAAATAGAATGGAAAAGATTTTATTTTGCTTCAAATGGTGACACATATTAACAAAACGTTCTTTAGAACTTTGATTTTGTGGTTGACCGGGACATTCACTTAAGAGTGTCTGGGATCCCCTCCGATCGTAGAAAATTATTCTAAGGTTAGGAAAATTTTATTTTACGTTGATTCCAGAAGATTATCCGTTTAAATTTTCACTGGAAATCTAAAAAAAATATTTTTCGGGGTATTTTTGCCCCTGGAGTTTGCCACCAACGTCTTCGAAAATAAGCCAGGCTGATGAAGATGGTCATTACTAAGGATTGAAAACAACAAAATATCTGCTAAGCTAACAAACAACGCCTTCATTAACTTTTAAAATAGTTGAAGCTTAAACCAGAGCATTTTTTAATGCTTTCTGTTCTTATGTATTACGAAATATAAAAAAGTTTTAAAAGTTTCTCGATAAGCATCTCACTCTAGGGATAAACAAATGATGATCAAATAATCAAAGTTAAAAATCCTTTCTTCTTATTTTTACTTTTTAACCCTCCAAAGCTGTTCGGGTCAATATGACCCGAAGCGCATATTTCAAACATCTTTATCATAATTCCAATATACTGAAGAACTGGAAATTTTAAAAGACTATGTATGTTCTATGAAAATAATGATCAAATTAACGACAATAAATTAAAATTTGAGTTTTGAAAATCGGTTCATTGGGAAATGAAATACAGCTAAGCAAAGACAAAATTGGATTTAGTTTTTTTAAAGTAAGATTTTTTTCTACCGAAAGATCGGATATAGCGGTCAAAACTTTCATTGGACTCCTACATATCTATACATTTTTGTAAAAATGGATTCTTGACAATTTCAAACATCAAAGAAACACTTAAATACAAGAAGGCTGTCAAAAGTTATGAGTATTTTAAAAATAAAATTGATTTTTCGGACTTTTTACATTCTGAACCAGTTTTTGATAACCTGTTAATACATATCGACTTTATTTTTAAAACTTGAGTAATAAGAATAAATTACCTTCACAATGAATATAATATTATCAATATCGGTTAACATTTACAGCCACAAGAACGAAATCAAACCTCAACTAAAATTTCCCCGAAACGGATATTTAGCGAACGGCTTTGGAAGGTTAAATAGATTTTTGCTAAGGTTAACAAAATACACTATCAAGAGCAAATTGTAGCTGAAAGAGCAGATTTTTCCACAAATGTTCCGAAAATAAAAACTTTCCCGACTCACCCAATTTCATGGTATTTTAAATGTAGATATGTATAGCTTAATAATAAATTTTTTTGACGATATTTTGACGACTATGCCGGAGTAAATAATATTAAAAAAAACTAAACGGATAAATGATAAAAAAAATAGAAGCTAATAAAATGAACGAATGGTTATTTTAATTTGAAAACTTTTCATCAGACATCAAATTTTTGTTCAAAACTGGTAAACTATTATGAATTCGAAGAGACAGAGTTAAATGTGATGAAAAGCTCCAATTTAATGTAACCTATCAATCATGTTGAACATCTCGAATCTTCTTCTAATTTCCTATCCGTCGAAATTCTTCAACTCTCAAAATATTTTTCCTCAATCAAATAATGATAAATAAAAATCAACGGTGATTATCTATGAACTAAAAAAAATAAATTTATTTATATATATAATTCTATTGATCACTTTATCACTTTATTATTTATTTTGCCATATTTTGAGCTTCATTTATCCATTTGATTTTTGTATTCACGCATTCAAAAACTTTTTGCTCGGGATCAAAGGTACCAGGTACCAGGATTAATAAGGATTTTTCCTGATTTTCGAGAGACCGACCTGATTTTTTAAAAACTCTCGCGTTGGCCTGATTTTTTAAAATGTGAAATGAAAATGTCCCGAATTGTCCTGGTTTTCATATAAAACATCTAAAATATAATCGAATTTTTAGTTTAACTTTGGGAAAATCAAATAAATCTGTAACAAAATAGTTAAACCCATTCAACAGATGGTAAGCTTCGCTTCAGATGATATTTAAATGATGTTTTTCGATATGAACTGCAGGCCAGGAAAGAAACTGCTTACTGCTATTACATAAATTAAGGCGTTAACGGCACCTGTTTTTCGCCTTTATTTATGCAATCTAAGAAGAGCTAATTGTGATCAAGGTTACAAAAATCACAGAAAAATCTGTAACTTCACAGAATTTGGAGAAAATTTTCATCACAGAATCTGTGTTACAGAACACAGAATTTCAAAATATTCACAGATTTCACAGAATTTTTGAATTCAGAATGGATTACCGTAAAACGGGGTAACATCGATCACCGGAGTAAATTTGACCAGCAATAAATTTTTCCACATTATCATCAATAACTCAGTCTATAGTTTATAAAGTGAGTATCAAATATGAAAAATTTGGTTGGTATTTGAAATTTTTTTTTCTGCTTTAAAAAATGTAATTACAAAATCTTAAAATATCTTTTTTTTCCAGGGATCGCCAACAATCAGTTCTTCTGATGATACCAAAAAGCATTTAGAAGCAAACGGGTTGTTGAATGTGATAGAACAACTTTTTTTCTTCGTATATGTACAGTTAAAGTGCTACTTTTACAGTCATTTAACGATAAATTTGTGATATTTAAAAAATAAGGACATTTTCATAGAGTAAGCCCATATTGCACCAATGGATAGGATCCCTATCAAATGGTTAACTTTGAAGAAAAAATGAAAATGGAAATAATGGGAGAGCCAAGGGGAATGTGTGAGGGTAAAATTTAATTTGTATTTTGAAGCTAATACTATTTGGCAATTGTTATAATTTTTGCCCCTCAATGTATGCAGCATAATTGTTATTTTTTCGATTATAAATGTTTTTGAAAGAAAACGATGAAAGTCAAGGGAAAATAGGTAAACTAGCATTTGTAAATATTATGAAAGTGTTTTGTATCCTTTATGATCAAGAAAACTCGTTAAAAACGTCCAAATTATTTTTTTTTTGTTTCGATTATAGTCGTTTTACCATCTTTATGGCATTCGCGACATTATCAACGTTGCAGTTAGCGGATCGTTATTGAAAAACTATCCGGTACAACTGTGTTCGATGTTTAGGGGAGAGTGGGGATACTTGATCCCCTTTTCTTATTTTCACCATATCTTTTTGGAAAAAATTAGCAAATCGCTGTCTTTGACATTTTCTGACAGCTTGTAACTTCAAGTGTCTATGCTCCAAAAATTAAAACGATACTTGAACCCGTTGATGAACTAGAAGCATTTTCGCGGGAGTAAAAAAATTGCGATTTTTCTGAAGTTAGGGGAGACTTGATCCCCTATTGAAGGAGACTTGATTTTTTATTCAGGAAGCCCTAATCCTTGTATAAAAATCAAACAAAACCCCAAGAAAGAATGTTAATTAATTATTTTGGTCATGTTTGTTCTCATTTCACAATGTATAGCAGACATAAGAAGAAAATTCTATAAGATTGTCTCAACGCTAATAATATTGCATACTTAAAGGCGCTTTTTTTATAACTAAGAAAAAATTAATTATTTTTGCTCTTTTCTTCAGACAATTGTTTAATAAATATTAGTTTTTCGATAAATATTAGTAATTTCGTAATCAGCAATCATAACGATCAATTCAGAAGAAGAATATGCCGTTTGGAAGGGGGATCAATTGTACCCAACTCTAGGGGATCAATTGTACCCATAATCAACATTTTAGAAAACTTTTTCTGATAAAAGTTGAGAGGTGGCTATTGCTTTGAAAATATGGCATTATGAAGTTCATTTTACGCTCGAACGATTGTTACATTGGAACAAATATTTTTTTCATAATTTTCCCATGTAAGGATCATTTTAAAGTGATGAAAAAAGATCTTCAAGTAACATTTTGAGAAATTTTTCAAATAAAGTTCAATTACTCAAACAATTATTTTGTTAAAAATTTTTAAACTACAAGCATTGTTATTTTGCTCTTTTTGGCACATTTTTCTAGAACATTTGATCTTTGTAAGACATTCCAGTTTCGAGATATAGCTGAGGAATCAAGTATCCCCAGGGATCAAGTATCCTCATTCTCCCCTACTCTTGGGCTCGAACTCGCGGACATTTTCTCAGGAGACAACAGACTTGCCAACTGAGCTATATCACAAGCCACAGCAAATTATGAACAGAGATAAAATAGTCTGATAAGTTTCTGCAACCATGTTTTACGTTCAAAGGAGTCCAGTACTGGTTTTAAAAATATGAATCATGCCACATTACACTTAACAGAAAAAAAAATAAAAATATTGAAAAAAGTGATCAATATTTCCCCCGATTAGGGTACCAAAATAAGTTTAGCCAATGTAAAATTTAGATTTCTTACTTTGAATTTGAAAAGTATCATGACATGGGTAATGTAAATTGATTATTCCCCACTAAATGTTAAAAAAAAATCCAATGTTTCATGAATTTTAAATGAAATAAAAGGAAATAGCATTACAGAAAACTATCACAGAATACTTGGATAAAATCACAGAATATAAGAATGTTTTTCCTCTATAACACAGAATTTTTTCGGCAACCTTGCTTGTGATTTCCATAGATCGAGTGGGGTCCTGAAAAATCCAAATTTGATCAACAGAAACATAAACAATGGAAACAAATAACTTGGCATAGCGGTGATGAAATGGTTCAGCTGAATAGTTCAACATCAGGCGTTTGAGTACGATGTCAGGGTGACCAACAGTGATGATATCAATTATATTTTTAGTTAGTTACCAGATATGAAAGTTCCGCAAATTAAAGCTTAACTAAACGCTTAATCATTACAAAATGTTTATTCGACTGTTCATCGACAATAATCATCAATTTATCATTACTCCGAATCGATAGATTTGAATTCTAAAAATAGATAAATCTTAATTTCGCTGGAACAATAAAAAGTGTTGCTGATTTTTTCAATTGTCTTCAGCTTTTGCACAATCTTGAAGCATTTAATTTTGTGATACCGATAAGCTAGAGGCCCTTTTATTTTGAGCAAGCTAATATTTAAACACATTTAAGGAGAAAAAACTAGATAATGTTAGAGCCAAGTGAAATGCTGAATTTGTTTAACCCTCCAAAGCTGTTCGAGTCAATATGACCCGAAGCGCACATTTCAAACATCTTTATCATCATTCCAATATACTGAAGAACTGGGAGTTTTGACAGACCAAGTATGTTCTTTGAATATAATGATCAAATTAACGACAAAAAATTAAAATTTGAGTTTTGAGAATCGGTTCATTGGGAAATGAAATACAGCTAAGCAAAGCCAAAATCGGATGTCGATTTTTCAAAGTGAGTTATCTTCTATCAGAAGATCTATACAACATATCTATACATTGTCGGGTAGATGGATTATCGACAATTTCAAACATAAATGAAACACTTAAATACAGAAATGCTGTCAGAAGTTATGAGTATTTTAAAAACAAAATTGATTTTTCGGACTTTTTGCTTTCTGACCCAGTTTCTGATAACCTATTACATATAGACTTAATTTTAAAATGTTGAGTAATAAGAATAAATTACCTACACAATGAATATAATATCATCCAAATCGGTAAACAGGAGCCAGGAGAACGAAATCAAACTACAACTCAAACTTCCCCTAAACGGATATTCAGCGAACGGCTTTGGAAGGCTAAAAAAGTTTTTAAAATGCTGTACAACATTGATAAGAATAAACTTATAAAGACTGGTGAAATGTTCACTTATGTACATCAAATTGCAGAGGTCAACTTTTGGTGTTAATGCTGACATATGTCAATTTTTTCGAATTCATTGAGTGAATTTGAACTACTGTGCAATGTTCAAAGTACAACACTGAAAACTAAAAAAAAAATATAGTTTCAAATAAATGAAATTAAAACAGACTTTGGATTCATGTACCAAAGTTTCTCCAGAATAAAAGAAAAGGCTGTTTTGAGCCTGAAGATTGCTGTATTTTGTTAGTGGTTCGTACATAATCAGTGACACAAAAGAACGGCTAAAAAGGCAATTCTGTTTCTGGTATAACATGAAAGCTCAAAAGAAGAATTCCGCAATCCAATCAAGCATCGCACCATAATGATCACATTGTACAAAAATGCTGCTCTATCAGAAATTTCAATCAAATCAATTCACAAGAGGAGAATAATACATATCGAATTAATTTTCTTAGTGTGATTAAAACGGTTCATCGAAAACTCAACTATATAAAACTAGCTGACCCGGTAAACTTCGTTTTACCTTCTAAAGTATAAATCGTAATAAATGTTTAATTTCATCTACACGTCCTTAACTGCATTGTGCTCGCCAATAGATTCTTATGGAAATCGTAACAAATAAAGTTTAATTTGTATTGGGACCCCCTATCATCAAAAGTGAGATCCTTGAAACTATTATACAAACCATCTCTGACCCAAAAAACCCTCGGATACCAAATTTCACTTCATTCCGACCGACCATTCATACGTGATGTTATCACAAAGAAAACGCCTCCATTTTTATATATAAGAAGATGTGAAGAAGAGATAACTTTGTATGGGGACCCCCCTTTCATAAAAAGTGAGATTCTTGAAACTATTATACAAACCATCTCTGACCCAAAAAACCCTCGGATACCAAATTTCACTTCATTCCGACCGACCATTCATACGTGATGTTATCACAAAGAATACGCCTCCATTTTTATATATAAGAAGATGAAAACTTGTCTTAATTTAGCAAAAACGAAATAGGTTTTTTTGGTTGAAACAAAAGAAATATT
Source organism: Uranotaenia lowii (assembly GCF_029784155.1). NCBI lineage: Eukaryota > Metazoa > Arthropoda > Insecta > Diptera > Culicidae > Uranotaenia > Uranotaenia lowii. The sequence continues at coordinate 266,389,762 of NC_073692.1, forward strand.
CCAATCTAACGTGAGGAAAATATGTTCAAAAAAATGTACCCCAATTTTCAACTGGGAGGAAACTTGCAAAAGATTTCAGAATCGCATTAAATTTTCAAACCATTCCAAGACACCAGCCAATTAAAGACAAACAACTCAATCTGGCGCCTTGTTAGATTGTTTCCGTTTTTCTTGTGTCTGACAAATTTAAGCGATTCAAACTTGGAAATCTCAGTCTCTAATCGTTAAGACAAATATTTCGATGGTTAAGATGGTTGTTCGGTGTTCACGCTTGTCTTAGAAGGAGTTCGCAAAATGGGTTCCAGGAATCCGGAAAACAAAAAAAAAAAGAGGTAAGATAACCTTCTTGCTGTGGAATCTTCTACTTCACGTTACTGAAGCATGGCAGATTTTCTCGTAATCGGAACAAATTTGCATAAACACGGGAAGCTGAGCCGAAAATGGTTCATGCTTTCGGTAAGAAGACAAAACTCGGCTGAATCCGACACTTGAAATTATGTTATCATAAAAGATAAAGCAGATTTCTTGAGGAAGGGCAGCACAGATGCAAGGATTCGCAAACTTACTGAATAATTTTTTTGAGGAGACCACAAATTGAAGAAACTTTAACAGCACTAATCTAAGCAGTTCCTAGTTCATTGAATGGCTCAAAATTTATGATACCATTACTCCGATCTTAACAAAAAAAAAATCTTATAGTTGAAATTTTATTTGAAATCTCTGCAAAACATGAATCCATCGCCCTTTTTTTGAAATTGTGAATGTGAAAAAGATATTGATGATAATATCAACCGGATTTGATTATTGGGAATTTCCCACTCCTCTATTTGGAGTATCATCATTCCCAATTCAAATTGAATACTGATTCTTTGGGCTTAATTCTTCATCTGGTGAATAATGATTTGATTCAAATCGTCTCAATTTCTTCAAAAAACCAGTAGACAATTTTGATTTGTAACTACAAATCCTTCCAGAAAGCCACAATCTGGATTGCATTATGTCGGTTTGTTGATCCCTTTTGCTCACCAATCACAAACCCGTGTTACGGCATAAGGCTTAGTTAACCTTACGAAACCAAAACAAAAAAAAAACACCTCGAATTGGACATCCTGTCACGAACTGCGTGGGCGAACGTTGCTGCTGAACTTGCCAAATCTTGGGACACGTTTGGGTCCGGATTCGGATTTGAAAAGCAAGTGGATTTCCCCTGTTTGACCCAACCGACTGATATGTGAACATTTAGGCGAAGGTCGTCCGAGATCAACAAAAAAAAAGGGTAACGCACGTTTGTTTTAATCGGTCCCCGGGGTTTAGCAGAACAAGAAACTGTTTTTAAGCCATTGCTCACTCTATTCGAATGTTACCAAGCTGAGTTTTCTATGAGATTGAAGGAAGATAACTAATCCTTGAACAAGTGATTTTAAGTTGTTTTTCTTAACAACCCGTATCCAAAACTCCGGAATTTTATTGCGTTGGAAATTTGTTTGCAATGATTTTCAAAATTAAAAGATGGAAATTATATTAATTCAATCATAAAAAAAAGTTTTCGAAAATCAACTAATATAGTTGAACTAATGTTGAATGTTCTTTTTTTCACTCTCTTGAGCCACCACTTCTATATGAAATGATGCATTTGAGTTGATGTTACCAAAAAAAAAAAACTTATGACAACCAGTTAGTTAATCAAACTTTCCGAGTAATTTGCTCCCGTAAACCACACGATGCATACCAGTTGACATGCACAAAAGTGGCAGCAGTAGCACACCATTTAGCAATTCATCGAATGTAATCTTCGACGTCCCATCAACTCATGAAAATTTAGATTGCTTCTCATCAGAAATTAACATACAACAATGATGTTCTCGGTGTTTCAGGCAAAGAGAGTGTCACTTCCGCCGAAAGGGTTTTCTAGTCTCAGCGCTCTTGTGTGATGCCAAAAAACAAGTTTCTGCAAAGAAGAAAAATCTTCCAAGGAAAGCAATCATCAGTATGCAAAAGTGCAAGTAACATCAACACCGAAATCATAGACGATATCTCTTCTTGGAAAATCTTTTCCGGCTTCGACGAGAAGAGCAAACCGTTTGCCGGAAGTGAGGATGCCGGTAAAAGCTCAACCGAACAGGCTGGCTAATCTTGATCGGTAGGCCGGTTGTTCGGGTAAGGTTAAGTTCTGAATTTTGGTGAAGAGATTTTCGATGTCACTTACACTCTACTTACAGGCACTGTAATGCTTTCCGGAGCCGGGCTTGGCCTGGCCTAGGTTCCGTTTAAGCTTTCGTGTATCGCCATCGGGAATATAAACAACGACTTGCTCATACCTTCCTTGGGCTTGTATTTGGCATAGTGAGAAAATGAACTGAACAATATTGGGTGATGGGTATTGAAGTAAAACTACTCCTAAAAATTGAAATTGGATTTAATGGTGTAATAAACGCATGTAATAAAAAAAAATCATTATGTCTAGGTATCACGTCAAAGTACGTAAAGTCACCAGGCTGGTATTACTTTTCAATGGATAAGTTAAGGCATCACTCACTGTATAATTAGAACCTAGCGCTTATTAGCTAAATCGCTCTAAGTTTCCGACCATCAATGAAAACAGCTGGATTATGTTTGAACTTTGAACAAAGAGATCTCTAATTCAAAGGGCTTATTGGAAATCAATAATCGAGAATAAAAGAAAATCAAGCAAAATGCAGTTCAAACATAATATTGATAAGCAAAATAGTGCTATAAAATAAAATGAATATAGATAGTTTACAGAATATTTTTCGGAAATTTATGTCCTACTCAGATTTGTCAGCCTACGATAAGATTAAGTTTTCAATTTAAAGTTTTAATTTCAAAAATTTAGCTCGAGTATTATGTAAAAGACAGAAGAACAGACATTTTAATAATAAAAAAAAACAAAATAAACTAGTTCGTATAACCATTTAATGGTTGACTTTGTTTTAATATTTATAACAGCTACTAAGGCAGTAAAATACTATCATTTTATTTCAAATTCGCCACTGAACAGGTTTGAAGCCGTTTTTGAGTTTGTTGCAGTTTGTAGCTGATTTATTCACAAGATTCGGATGGCACGGAGAAGCGCGTGTTGGTTTTAAACACTTTTATTATGTCTTCAAATTTCAAATAACTTTATTAGATATTCAACAATGAGCACATTGCCGCTGCTTTTGTCGTGACGTTACAATGAGACTCAGATATTAGCATGGTTCCAATTTTGCGTTAACAGAGTTCTTGAAAAGTTATCATTCGTCGGGTATGACATTTGAAAATGTGACTAATGATTTAATTTCATACAGTTTAGTAAACTTCAACGAAACTTTGATCATAAGATACTCAAAGATGTTTGTGATTGATTCAGACTTTAATATTTGATTGAGTTTCTTTGCCTGTAGAAATAATAGCAATTTAGAAAAGTAAATAAAGTTTTCAAATTATCTTTCAAATTTTTCTGATCCGAACGAAAACCTCAGTAAGAAAATAATCATGAGCCGATTTTATCCAATTCGTCAATTTAAACAAAAAAATGATTTTGTTCTGATTTCAGTACAAACTTGTGATCCGTTATCTGTCATAAATGAGGGAGACTTAAAAAACAAATAAAATTGGTCACTTGGTATCTGCTTCATCGAGAGCAGAATAAATATATTTACAAATAGTACCCTAAAGGCAATAAGGAAATAACGTTAAGATTTCCTATTCAAAATCTTAAATTAAAAAAATAAAAACATCAAATAACGATATAGGAGTTTAAGAGAAAAACTCAAAACCTGAAATAAGATTTTATTCACAACCAAAATTCAGTGTATCAAATTAATATCAGAATTTCAAATCGAGATTTAAGAAACAAACTAAAAAGTAAATTCATTTTCAAAATTAGGAATAAAAAGTTACAATCAGCCCAAAGCAAGAAATTAAAATTTTATTAATTCATAATCCATATGAGTATTTCGATTTCAATTCATAAAAATTGTCACGAAACACGTAAAAGTCGTTTTCATATAATGTGTTTAATATTTAAAAATGCAATGTGGATTATGATTTTGAATAAAGAATAAGATTTTCATCAGGTTTAATATAAAAATAAAAAACTATTGTGATTAAGTTATTTTAAATGTGACAAAAGTTTCATTTGAAATCATAAATTCAGAATGGAGATAGAATGTTCAAAACACAGAATCAGACCAATATTTTTTTAAATCAAATACGAAATAAAATCTATATGATACTTTAAACAAAGACCTCAAATTTTCACACAATGACACACAGTCATTCATTGAAATTTGCAATTCAACTATGAGAATGATTTATATATTAAGATATTGATATCTTCTTACATATATAAAAAATGAACGTTTGTCTGCCTGTCTGTCTGTTCTCTATAGACTTCAACTTAAAATTTGATATATGACCGTTAGGCGTGCAATTTCTCTAGCGAGAATCACCGAAGAGCTCGGTTTTCGATTCTCGGTAGAGATTCTCTGAAACGCTCCGCTGCAGAGATGCCAATGTGCCTGGTTTTTCAGGATTTGCCAGGTTTTCGAGGCTCAGCCTGACAACCTGTTAAGCCATTGAATTGGCCTGATTTTCAAAAATGTACCAATGCGGAAGTGAAAAAGTGGAAATGTAGCTGAATCAAATCAATCGAAACATTCCCTTGAATTTTCATTTAAAAAAGGGAATTAAAGGGAATCTTTCGATTGCTTTGATATAGTAGAATTATTCAACTAAGTAGGCTCACAACACATATTAGAGTGAAAATGAGGAGCGATGACAAAAAAAGGTTCCTATGCAAAAATTATATTATTTATGACACAATCTGATTATCATCAAATTTCCTCCACAAACATATTTTAATTGTGTTATGATTCATTATTTTGGTTGACAGGTTTTGTTATATTTGGGTGAGAAATTGTATTAAAAATCCTTTTTTTTGTAATATGGGGGTCAAAAAAATGTAACAGAGTTCGAACGATTTTTTACCGATTATGATCAAACCCACCTCCCACTCGCCCTTTATCCATAGGAATGAAAAGAGGGGATGAAGACTCTCACACAATTTTTCACATAGCTCGAGAGCTGATTAAGCAAATTTAGCAGGAGAGGGTATTTGAGTACGAGAAATATTCGTATGATGACTTGTTTTTTAGGACTGTTTGGGACGCCTCATTCTTTTTAGCGGGAAGATGATAAAGAAGTAGGGAGGGGTCCAATCCCTTTTTATTAGGATTTCTATACCTTATCAAGCAAAAGAAATAAAAAAAAATCATGAGAGGGTATTAGAAGGGTACGAAAAATATTTCTATGATAATTCGAGACCCATCCATGCGTCTCCATGAATCCATCCATCTCATATTTTTGAATTTTGATTCGTGAAGGTTAAAAACGAGTTTCAACATAAAAGTAATCAAGGAGTTTAACTTGTTATGCTAAATTTACTTCACTTAGTAATATTCGTCGGAACTATTACACTTTGCATGTTAAAATCCATAAAGTGGAATTGAGTTCTTGGGTGTCTAATATACGGTTGTCCAACGGTTGTTTCAATGATATTCAATACAAATCTTAAAAAGTCTCACTCAGAATCTTTAAAAAGATACAAACCAGAGGGATCTAAGCAAGCATCGATCGTTCGGAGACGTGTTTGAGAGACGTTCCCGAAAATGTTCTACATCATCATGAAGATAAGGAAAAATAATCTATACCACAGCTGGAAAGAACAAGAGCTTTTGTTGAGTTTCAGAGAAAATTGTGAAACGTTAACTGAGAAGAACTGCAAAAGATGAATGGTAGCAAACATTGGATTACTTGTGAAATGAGCGTCAAACTGTGAATTTCCGGGTAAGATCAATCCATTTTTTTTTAGTTTTTAACTTTGCAAATTGAACATTATCGCTTCAAACCTGGATTCTATAGAATCATATGAAGCGTTTGGCATGAAACTCCACGCTTCATTCCTCTCTCTTGTTTCTGTATCTTTTGCAATTTACGTCACAGGGTTGGCCTGGCCGTTGTAATATCTGCAATGCATGTTCTATGTATCAGATATCTACATATGTACAATGCTGAAAAGGAAAATGAGGAACGCAAGTTTATCGTTTTCCAGGATACCCAGGATACCCATCCAGGATAGTTGGTGTTTGAAGAAGAAGGAGAAGAAGAATAAGAAAAGGAAAAGATACAAACCAGCTAAAATCATCTTGAAGCTTGCAAATTTGGTTTGCATTCCCTGGAAAAATTACATGACGTCAAAATAGCTGAGATAAAAAGAATAATTTTCGAAAGAAATCCGTTACGTGACGATCAGCATACCTCCCCATCCCTTATGTCACAATGCGTAACGCTCGAACTTACTACTACTACTAGGAGCGTTGCGTAATAAATGAATCCTTCTTTATACAATTTCTCTTATAATCCTACAAGGCATACAAGGCATACATTTTTTTCTTTCGAATGGGGAGACGTGAGAAAAAGGGAGGCTTTTTATATCCTTTTTTGAAAATAAAACCAAATGATGCCTGTAGAGGCCATTTTGTTATGAAAAATGTATCAATGTTAAATCGAAACAAGCTCCAAATTGGACGAGGTTTAGCAGGGGAATCCCATACAAGTAAAACATTTATAAATTTGAGATTTTTAACGAAGATTGAACAAAAACAAATTTAATATTAAGGGTTTGAAAACACATATAAAATAATTCAAGAAAATTACAAATTTATCTTCTTAGTTTTGCAGTTCGGAGCTGAAGTGGCAGCTTATATTTCAAAGAAGAATTTTTAAGTTTGAATTTCACGTACTGATAAAAAGTTAAATAATTTTATAAGGTGTTGCAAAGAACTGTTGGTCAGCTAGTGTTGAATAAAATATATTTACTTCAGCAGAGGATTATTTCAAAAACTAATACCTCAGTTTCAACAGTTTCAAATTCTGTGTAAATCAGTTGGAAGCAGTTTTAATTCGAATTTCGAACCTTAGACTGACATTGGATTGGAAATTCTAGTTGTATAGAGAAAGTTGGTTTTGCCAATTGGCCCAATGTAAGCATCTTGAGTTGCTTTCTAATTAATTTTTTTAAATTGATTTTTGGAACACAGGTGTATACATAAATTTAGCATGATTCACACTCATACTTTTGCTAAATTAGCATTCCAAAATGCCTGTATTATTAATTTTAATTCCATTAAAGCTCGAGAAAACTCAAAATTTCAGATGGTTTTCAATGGTTTTCTTAGTATTTTTTTCTTTTATTTCAATAATAACAGGCATTTACCCGGATATTGCTCGGGTAAAATTATGGAAAGTGTATTAAATTTTTATGTTTATTTTGCAAGACGTTTGAATTTAATGAAAATGGGTGGTTTTCTTTAATCTGTAGCACTGCAGTTTTGTTTTCAAGAAACTGAAAATTATTGTTATTTATACAAACTTCGACAAAGCCATAAAAAAGTTTTCCCTGCTGCCGAAAAATCCGTAAGTTTATTTTAAAATTTGTCTTCAATTTTTTGCTTGATCTTTTTCCTTTTTTTTATGCCGCTGGATTCTGCTTTGCTATTTTAGTGTGAAGCTATTTTTTTTTATTTTTCGCTTGAACGGATTGCCGCTTGAACGGCAAGAAGTATTTTTAAACGAACGGAAAAAGCCTTACGAAAGGAGATTTGATGGTAAGTATTGTACACTGGAACTGGGCTAGGTTTACTATACTTGAACAAGGTTCGAGTCCCGCGATCTCCAAAACTAAAGTTCATTTTTGTTTGTTGGTTTATCAGTCATTTTAGATTGATTTGATTCAAAACTGAAAATTTTTAAAATTCCAAACGCATTCCTCCAATTCCAGAGGCGATGGACAAAATCCAATAAAAATTCGAATTTAAGACGTCGAATGCCTTTAAATTAAATTTATACAATTTCTTAGGCCCTCGAGCTATTCCCTTTTATTTTTTACTTCAAACTTTACCATTTCATAGGGTTTCTAGCCTTTTGAAGTAAGCCAGTCTAGGACTCTTGGAAAATGTCCCTATTTTTTAAATATCAAAAATTTACCTCAAAACACAACAAAAACTACACCAAAACTATACATTTACTTAGGAAAAAGTAAAACTCTCACATCAATCAACCTGTTTTCTTTCAAACGCTTCAGTTTCATCAGTAGGGGTGTTTGTTTGCAAGCCTTCGAAAAAACAGATATTTCAAGATTTCTAAATTACATTTTACTTGCATTTGACAATTTCAAAAACAAACCAAGTTTTTCCCAAATTTGAAATTCAACTTAAAGTTATCTAAACATTCAAAAAGTTATGAGCTATTTTAACTTTAGACATAGTTATTTGAGAAAATTTCAGCGAAAGCGTTTAAAAAGCGGACACAAAACAGTCACGCATGATTGAAATCACGTCACAACAATAGGAAACTTTTGAATTTTAAGATAAAACTTTGACATTTTTTAGCAAAAAAATCAGATCTTCTTTGAAATTGATTTAACGATTCTGAAAAATTACATTTAAAAGAAATCGGTTGGAACCCAGCTGAGTTACAACAGCGCGGATGAGTGAATTCATGTCACAAAATTTGATTTTTTTTATTTAAGAAGGGAAATATGCTCTGAATGCTGTTTTGACCATCCAGATGGTCGGATGTTTATAAATCAAATATGAATTAGTTGAATTTTGATTAAGTTCATTATTTCCGAATAATAAAAAAAATTGGAATAAAAAAATTTAAATTTTTTTGTGTGAAACTTCCAAAAAAAACTCTGGGAGAATCAGTAATAATTTTAACTTATGATTCCTAAATTAATTGCTATTCAAGTGCCAGCCAAATAAGGAAAAAGTTTGGAAAAGATACTGAAAACTTATTGTTGAAAACGAAGGTTTCAGTGGTGGAATAGAGTTATCTTTATTCATGTTTCATTACATAACCACACAATTCATTAGCGATTGCTATTGTCTCACTCTCCACTTATCATCTTCCCTAACCGGGAAAGTACTCATTTCTCAATGAGTACTTCGATACTCTTACCCAGAATTTCTGGCAACACTGTTGTGTTACCACGAACCTAATTTGAGTAGTCTAACTTAACCGTGTGATACTGTAAACATTTGTACCGCGTTTATCATCATCACCTGTCATCAGCAAACTTTAATCTATTGTTCTCGATTGCGAATTGGACAAAGCAAGAGGAACCAAAACAAACAATGTTTTGGTTCTGCTCGTGGCAGCAGAAGTTTTCTGCTGTGCCGGAGAAACCGTAAGTTTCAACATTTATGATTGTACAAATTGAAATAACAAAATATCACTTTTAAAGGTGTACAAAAAATTTGAAAGCTGGTTCAGAACATCTCGAAATTTCTTTCAAACTGAGTGAATTCACGTCACAACTTGAAAAAGGCATTAATTTGTTCTTTGTTGTTCAATTGTGAAGTTACGAACGTCAAATTGTGGGTAATTGTTTTTTATACAACTTATTTGAAGACACCGATATCCTATTTCTACAAAGAGAACAGGAAATCAAAGTGTCATGTACTGAAGTAAAAAAATGGTCAATTCTAGCTTGAATTCACGTTACAAAAGTAATCGATCACAACACAAATAATTTAATTTTTTTAAGGACCAAAAAATATTAATTTTGAAGGAAGTTAAATTTGCGACCGTTTGCTTTTTTCAATTTCAAGTAAATTGGTTGACTTCTAGAATGATAACAGTTCAGAAAAGATAGGAAAAGCGATTTAACATCACGGTGGAATGTGTCTTTTGTGACGGAAAACGTGTAAAATTTGGTTCATAAGGATAAAAGTTTACTGCATTTGATGGTTTTTTCACTACATTTTCAATTACGAAAAAAAATAGTTGAAAGTTTCCCATTTCTCTGAATAGGAATAAAAATGCATGTTTTTGAGTTAAATATTCAAAAATTCTGGAGAAACTAATAATTTTGCTGACTAGGTAGGTCAATGTGATGTCCCATAAAAGAATATTTTTTAAAAGCTGTTAAATTTAAAGAATGATGCCTGTAAACCTGTGCATTATAATTTAACATTATTTTAATTAAAGTATTGAACATTTTCCCAAATTGTCATTTGTTTACCGCTAAAAACTCACTATTCAAAACCGGGTGCTGATAGAGTCGTCTTAGCCGTTTTGCTCAAAGGGCCATCCCCTCATCTGTTCTTCCGTCCTCGTTTCTCGCCAGCATCTTCTATTTAGGGATAGTCAACCACTTTGTATCGAGGCGTTCCTATCTGCACCCAGAAAACTTCCTAGGAACCGCACATCTCGACACGCTGCTGCTGTACCCAGTGCTGCAAATTATCTTCAAGCACGAATGATACTGACTGTGATTTTCTATCAGTGTAAAAAGCTTCATCTGAAATGAACGGAATAGAAAAGTCAACAAATATAAAAGCTTCTGATCGGCTCGGTCATCCTCGTGCCTACAGAAAGCTGTGTGAGTGTGTCTATCAGTCAGTAGAAAGCTCACTCGTAAACCCGAACTAACTTGTTTCACTCGAAAGCTACGAAAGCGTCTTTCGCTTAGGCATTTCTGTCACTCACTGTTTTTGATCAGTGACTGCAGCTTAAGCATTCAATCAGTGTCAGCGAAAGTTGCTGATAATTTCAGTAAGCATTTGTTTTTGCCATTTTTGCAAATTATGAATTGGGATTCAAAAAGAAAACGCGAATTGAAAATCGCCGAGACTATACGTTTACTTGAAGGGGGACAAGAGGATGGAGGTGTATAAAAAAAATTGAATTTATGGTAATTAATTATGACAAAAATATGATAAAATGAGGTCAAAAAATGACAAAATTATTACACAATGTGATAAATATGTTGAAAACATGATAAAATTTTGACAAAAGTATTGACATATTTTTACCACGCTTGTCATAATTTTGTTATATTTGTCATATTTTTGTCAATTGCTTACGACATTTGTCATTTTTTTTTTGCCATGATTTTGTCTTTTTTGTCATATTTTTGTTAAAATATTGTCACATTTTAATCAGATTTGTCATATTTTCGACAAAGTTGTGTTAGTAAATATTTTTCCATTGTATTGTAAATTTCATTCCTATTTGTCAGATTTTTTTTTTGTCATAATTTTGTCATACTTTTACCACATTTGTCATGTTTTGTCATTTTATTGCCAACTTTTTGTCATAATTTTGTCCCCCACATACGTCTACACGCTCCCTCGCCAGCGTTCGTCTCGCCAACCCGAACACTCATTTCTAAACCTTCCCACCCACCACACCATTTGAAACAGACGTATTTTTTATCAGAATCCTTCAAAAATAGCGATCTCAGCAGTAATTCTGAAAATTGCGCATGTCTAGCGAGTCGAACAATCTTTGTCACCATTCAACTAAACTTAATGATAATAGAAGGAAGCTTTTTTCACTTTCAGCAATGTTCGCTTGAAACTGAAAATGAAGATTGGATAACCTCATGAACCTGCAAAGAGCCTGAATGTATACTAAGCACCGATGTTGCCGATTGGTGAATGAGTGTGCAGAGAGCTTTCAGGACTGAGCTTTCTGTTCATTCTCGTATGAATCTAGTTGGAATTGAACTGACCGATACACTGCAATAAAGTCAGCTGATAATTTCTCACTGACACTGAAAATTTGCAGCACTGGCTGTACCACCATAGAGGGTAGTAGTAGGATTGCCAGTCTACTATCTCTATCTTGATGAATGGTGATGCTGTTGCTAATGAGAAAGGCTTTTCGTTATTCTAAATAAAGGCTCTTCTGTACTTAGCGAATAAAGGTGTAGGCAGCAGCGCTTTCAGCCAAACAAGCAAAGCGAGCCTCCTCCATCGACGACTGCCTTAGGAATGGAGAGGACCTGAAAAGGTGCTTCGCTTGTTTAAGTTGGTTGGTTGTTGGAGACAATGGCAAACGCAAAATATACCTTGCAACTTCATAAAGCTCGTTTGTGAAAAGCTGAATCGATGTGGTGGCTGACGGTTCGCTCTAAGGAACGGCAAAGGCGGCAGTCACGGGTTGGCTCTGGGGTCAATCTTCCATAAGCCAGCCAACAACCAGAGCACCGGCACGAGGCTTAGTTTCTATGGATGGATAAGGAAGATCGTTCGGGGGTGTATTATCATTTGTATGTATGACAAATATTTAGTCTTCTGCCGGCATCAAGGTATGGATTCCCGAGAGCGAAGCTGTGACAAATTATGCTTATGGCTCACCAGTATCAAGTTAGAAGATTTTCTTTCCAAATGTTGTGCTTCAAAATTTACCTAAGCCAAACTAACTAGATGAAACTGCAATATATTAAAATTGATAGGTATATTCGAATAAAATACAAGTTGTCAATAAATTTTCATTTCCAAAGGATTTGTATCCATCCTCGATTCGGAACCGTTCTTGTCTTTCCGTTCGTTCCATATCGGCTGAAAAGGCTTGGTCTCCATTATTTCGCGCTCGAGACAGAAAGATGCGGGATGTCAAAATAGCGAACGCAAATGCCTAGCAAGCAAATTAATCATTTAGCAGAGCTCAAAAGTCAAACGAGATGATATTGTGATTCATGGATTTTCACCCGATAGGTTCATTAGCCTGCCCGTTTGCTTTTGATGGAAGTAGGAAAGTTGGGTTTGAAGTTGGTACAATGGAAAATGCCCAATCATTTGCTGGTGCTGTTACTGAAAGCTGGAGTTGTGGAAAAAGGTTTGAACAAAACTATTCAAAAATTGATTTACCTTCTTCGCATTTGTCAATTTTCATGTTTTGAAATAAGTGCAAAAACGATTGGTGCAGTTTTCTTTGATTTTTTTTCAAAATCGACATAAGAGATAACGACTGATAAATTTCCATAAAAACTTAATAATTCACTTTATTTAGATGTTCACTATCAAATTGATATTCTACATGGTTTTATTTCAAGAAAAATCTTAAAATTGCTACCTATAGTGAAAAATAATTTTAACTGAAATCAATCTTTTGTGTTTAGTAATTTTTGATAATAGCATCTTGTGTTCAAAATTCATTGATACAAAACGTTTCCACAACTGAAAACATTATAAAATATTTATTAAAAACAATAAAAATATTTTTTTTTCACTTTAATTTTTAGTTTTGCCAAATTTACGGTTTCGCCATATGCACGGTAAAATTTTTTTTGACTGTGATGAAATCGAAAAACTATAGTATTTTTAAGTCCGCAATGTGTTAAGAAAAGGCAAATCCAATCATTCAAGACAAACTTCATTTAAAGCTTACCGTCAAACGGGGCATCATGCAACAGCGGGGTTCGATGCAACATTTATATAACACTACATTGAATCAATTTTTAATTTAAAGTATTGTAATAAAGTTATCTTTTAATGATAACAAAATGATGATGGCATAATTTCTCGCATCTTAAGCTAGTTGCCTTAAGTTTTTTATTTTTATGTGAAATTTTAAAAATCGAGCAATAAATGTACAAATTTTAACATTTTTTGATGACGAAAAAAAATTTACCCAGTATGACGGATCGGCTTGATAAAATTACCTACAAACTTTTTACTGGTTTCCTCATGTTAAACCAACATTGTTGGTGTAAAAATATTTTTCGAACAATCACCCAATTTTTTTAAATGAACATTTTTAAAATACAGTTAGGTGTCTGGGGTTAAATGCAACAAAATGCAAATCAAAGAAATACCTTGTAAATCTCGTTTCCATGTGCTTGAATATGAATGTTTTGCATCACGCGTTTGTAAACATTTAAATTTCATTCATCCAAACATTTATTTTTATGATTTTAGGTTGTAGGTTTTTTCGTAGTATTATTTAACGCCTAAATGTATGCAGCATCCTAATTTTCAGAAAAAATGTGAAAATTCGTTTTTACAGACCCAAAAACTACTGCAATTGGTGTTGTCATGCGTAATGGTCTTTAAGGCATCGCAAATATATTTAAAACTATGAATTTTTTTTACGTGTTCATAAGATTTTTCATTAAAAACAAAGTTTGTTGCAAGTTACCCCATTTTCTAAGGAGTGTGAAAATCGCATGTTTTTAGAAAATTAAAAATAACTGAAGAAACCAATAATTTTTTTAACTACGCCAGTTTGATGCCCCAGCATCCTTAAAACTTTTGATGCATAAAGGATACGATTAACTGTGAACATAAGTTTTTTAGAAGCCATTGAAGTTGAAAATTGTTGCATGTTGCCCCAGTTGACGGTATTAGAAATTACTGGACGATTAAATATGAAAAAATTTCTTCTTCCATACAAAGATGAAACGCGTTGCGCTAAACCAGGAATAAAACCATCTCATATTTTACACTGATGCTTGGTGACACGGAAGGCATCAAGAAATATATGGGAGCAAAAAGTCAACTTTTGCAGTGGTTTAGTGCTGCATACATTTAGGGGTAAAATAATTCTTGCCCAAACCTTTAACACCAAAAATTCACAGGAGCCTATTTGACAAACGTATGATACGAAGAAATAATGTTTAAGTGTGAGAAAATGGGAGGAAGAGAAATTCACAAGGCGTAAAATTGCCTTTTTTGTCCCAGATAGGTATCTGCATCATGAAGACGTTTATTAAAAAAAAAATCAAAAGGAAAAATATTTAAGTCTATGCCATATATGTATATTGAACAATAATTTTTCCCGCTTCTAAGTCATTTTTTTCAATTTATGACGTGTTCATAGATCCACGGGCGGCGGTGATACCATAAATTCAGTGGAAAGGTTTTAATTTTTAACTGTTTATTTACCCGAGCTTTCTTCCTTTACTTACTCTTTTAAGTACACAGTTAACGAAAACCACTGAGTTCAGGAAATTATTTCACCATTTTCCTTACATAAGGAGTTCATTGCATGTCATGAATAATACCATAGTATTTCAGTAAATAGTAGCGGTAGCTTCGAGACCAATAAATAAAATCAAAACTTGCCTATTCACAAAAACAAGAGACCCAATACCAAAATTCAAACAAACAAATGTGGTTTAATCGACCCCGTGTGAATGCGGGAAAGAATACTGTGGCCAAACATCACAAATTCTGAAGAAGAATCTCACCTAAAGATCCAATGTAACAAACTGTAAATCAAATTTTGATGAAAGACTTAACGGATTCAAGAGTAACAATTTTTACTCATAACCTCGAAAAAATGTAAACTTTTTGATAGAAATTAAGTTCCGATTATCGAATTCCAATTACATTAGACAAAGCTTGCCAAATCGCTCAGATTTTACCCAAATTTTCGCACTTTATCTGCACAATTAAACTAACCGAAGTTTCAAACCTTATAACTGACAAAAAAAGTCTTGGAGATAAGTTCAACAGTTTTTCTCTTCAACTGGATCCGACCTTGTTAATAAAATACCTAATGAACCTGAGTTTGACGTTTTGTCCAATATAAACTATATAGGGAATTCAATCTTGCTCCAACCAACAGATGAAAATGAAGT
The DNA here is from genome assembly GCF_029784155.1 of Uranotaenia lowii. NCBI lineage: Eukaryota > Metazoa > Arthropoda > Insecta > Diptera > Culicidae > Uranotaenia > Uranotaenia lowii. The sequence goes on from NC_073692.1 coordinate 266,405,201, forward strand.
TAATCTGATTATACTGAACCTCAATAACAAAAAAAGTTGTGGACCGGATTCCTTCCCAACAAGTTTTATAAAAAAGAACAACCTCATATTCTCATATTCTTGCAAAGTTATTCAACTCAATAATTGAAACAGGACGTTTTCCAGATTGCCTCAAAGTGACAAAAGCAACTCCAATTTATAAATCAGGTGATCCAGAAGATGTCAACAATTATCGTCCAATTTCTTCGCTGAGCGTCTTCAGCAAAGTGTTCGAGAAATTACTAGTAAACAGAATCATGAGTTTCCTCAGTAGAAATAATAGTTTATACAAAATGCAATACGGGTTTAGAGACCCGATCAGGATAGCATATCAAAATAATAATTCAAACGTATCTCACCAAGATATTTACATCTGATTCAGTTATAATTAAGTGCTCAAACATTTCGATTTCAAGTTTCTCCAATCTGAATTATATCTTATTCTGATTGACAGACTTGAATGGGGTTGAGCTCATTTTCAATGATCAAGATTTTTTCGGATTGTCCCAAAATAAAATGATTATATCTTATTTTGATATGCGTACAACTTTTTCTGAAACACGGACATCGCAGTCAACGGCCCAAACCGTACGTTTATGAGTTTCGCTCATCAGATTCATAAAATTGAATCCAAGTTTTGGGAAATCAAAAATGGGGCATGGTTTAAGCAAATAATGTGATTTATCGAAATTCAACTAGAAAATTTTCTCGAAGCACTCATATCTTGATAAGTTATAATTTTGATAGGTTTTGCTCTGCCCAATATCAAACTAGGCTATCTGAACGAGATATAATCTTGTAAGGAGCATATCTAAAATTGATGTAATTTAGCTATGATCGCATGGATTTTTTGATATAATTTGAGATATTTTAACATCCTACGAGTACTGAATAATAACTCATTTAGATAGGAAAAATATTAGTATCAAAATATCTCATCTTGATATAATTTAGTTTTTCCCTCCTGATCGGGGAAGGATCAAGCACTCTTATAACTATTTCTGAACTAGTTGACTCAATAATAACAGAAATTAATTCAAAAAAATTTGTCGGAGCTTTATTTCTTGACCCGAAAAAAGCTTTAGACACAATGAATCATGAAATTTTACTAGACAAATTGAACAAATACGGAATAAGGGGCAAAGCAAATGGCATAATTCGAAATTACTTGAACTACAGAAAACAATTTGTTGTGGTTGAAGGAATAGCTAGCGGATTGAGAAATATTAGTATAGGGGTTTCACAGGGCAGTAACATTGGTCCTTTACTTTTTCTTGTGTACATTAACGATATCTGTAATCTTCCCCTTCTTGGTACAGCACGGCTTTTTGCAGATGATACTGCTTTATTTTACACAGGAAAATCCCAAAATGTTAAAATGGAAAACCTGGAACATAATTTAAAATTGATATCTAAATTTTTCAATAGCAAGTAACTCTCTCTGAACTACGGAAAAACTAAATATATGTGATTTCATTCGTCCAGGAAAAAAATTCTCTACACAGGGATCCATATATGAATCAGTTTGCTATAGAAGAAGTGAAAACTTTCAAATACTTAGGTATTCATTTAGATTACGATAGTACCCTTTCTTGGAGTTGTCATATACAACTTTAGTAAAAGAGTTTCTCCCCTCTGTGGTGTACTCTTGAGATTGAAGAACTTTGTATTACAACATGTTCTGTTAAAATTCTATTATGCATTTATCCACTCTCTATTTCACTATCTTATAACAGTCTGGGGACGAGCATCTCAATCAAATTTGCACAAACTTCAAACTCTGCAAAATAGATGCTTAAAAATATTTACAATCTTCCTTTGCTGCATCCAACTAGACAGATTTCATTAAATCTTCCCTTTATCCGATCTTTGTGATTACAAAACTATATTGTTTGTATTTGATAACCTTTACTCATTCAAAACCTTCGTTTCACAACAGGAATAAGAACACATAACACTAGATACTTAAATCTTCTTCAACGCTGTCGATCCTTGACTTCCTTAGGACAGAAAAGGATTTCGTTTATTGTACCGACAAAATATAATTCCTTGCCCAATGAATTAAAAGAAATCAATTCTCGATCCATTTTCAAAGTCAAATTAAAAACATTTGAAGCTTTAAAGATAAAGTTCGTAAAACAAGTCGAACAAAGTAAGCCTTGAATATTTTTGTAGCATTGTAGAGTTAATTTTTGATAGTTTTTAGTCATAACTGCCAGACGTGCTGGAAACAGTAGCGTCCATTACCAGGGGGCTCAATAGAATACTGTACCTGAATTTCGCCAAAATTTCTTAAATGTACATTTTTGAAGCCCTCATGAATGAATCTTTTATTTAAATTCTGTAGTTCAGGTTTAATCTAAATTCACTTTTCAATTTATTTATTTGCAATCAGTATCAGAATAATGGATTGCATATTCCATAGCATAGCACCTTAAGCACCTATACCAACTTTTTATTGTCAACTTGTGCGTTAAAAATACACGTTTTTCTGTTTTTATTGGGGGTACACATTTATTCTAAAATTTTTGATAATTACAATTCACTTTTGAATGTATTATCAAAGGTATTACGACTCCTTCAAAATTATTCAACTAAGGAAACGTCATTGGAACCAAAATCTTTCTCCTATTTCAAATTGATCACCAAAAACAGAATATCTAACCAAATGCCCACCTAAATCTTTCATAGTGTTTTTGTAAAATCGTTTTCATTTCTCGCAAGTAAAGTGTACATTTTGAGTTACGTTATGGTACTTTAGACAATGTCAGTTCATTCTAACTAAACTAGTATTCTTTCTTTTAACATCAATAACAGCTCCGGCATCGTTCCACAGTGCGGTGACCAATGGACTTGAGTCAAAAATATTACTTTATCAAACATTAAATCCAACTTTACCAATCGATTGGAAAGAGATTGAAGTCTTATGAACGAACATGCTTTTGACATAATTTTGCTTCCTAAACGCATAATATTGGTTCAATGTTGATGCATCAAGAAAGCACGAAACATTTTTTTCGAAAACAATTTTTTTTAATGGGTGTTAACTGTTTACCTTTGACAAGTTTTGCAGCAAATTCAAATCCTTGATCTACAAATTGAAGATTTAAACTCAATGCGTGTCGTGAAGTATTTTTTTTAGCGAGAAATATTCGTTTTTGGCAGTCTTCCGAAAATCAATCAAAACAAACACTCAGGATGCGTTTCCTGTTGGAAACATTCAGATTGTATAATGGGATAGCGCCTCTCGCAACTGCTTCGCCTGGCTGGTATGCAATCTCGATCAGCGCTCCTATCAGCTATGCAAACCGAGTCGCATCATTCAGAATCATCGGTTTAGCAAACATCGCATATCGGAGATGAGTGAGATACAAACTGATCCATTCTGAATGTAGCTCACTCAGTATCTGCCTGAATTATATGAAATTCAAAATTATTTTTTGCAGGACGAGAAAAATCAAACAGTTGTGCGGGACACTAAATTCTCAGTAGTTTTAACGTGACGGACGACAGTTTAATAAGAGAACTTGTAAAATTTGTAAAACATGGCGAAAGTGAACATCTTTCCCTCACAAACACAACTTCAATTTGATTTTGATCATACTGATGTTAAAAAACGTTATAACAACAAATAAATTTATTAATTTGCTATATATCAAATCAAACAAAATACGCTAATGATCGGCTTCATGTATCACTCACTCACTGCCTGATCCATTCACTCCTGATCAAGACCAACAAGATTCGCCATATGCATTGCGCATTGGTGAGATTCCAATTTGATGATGGTGCTGCACTGTTTTGACAGCAAGCATCGTGCGAGGTGATCTGTATTTAAGCGATGAATTGAACGATCGAGGATCGGGTAGGTCCAGTAGCAATCAATAACGAAACCCGACCGCTGTACGTTCAGGTGCGAAGTGCAATCAGAAACATTCATTGAAAATGAGTGATATTCGGAACACTGGTTTTTGGTCCTTACATCTACCTCTGTATTTGCCATGAATTTTGTAAGTTTCATCAACAAATATTGCTCAACTTCAGCTAGTCAGAACAAATTTGCGTCACAAGACGTCACTACCATTTAATATTCAAATGCTGAGGAGCCCCTACTATGCATGCTGAATTGCGTTGTTTGCGCTAAAAGAGATATTTGCAATTTACCGAGGGTCATTTTTACGCCACAGGAATGAACGTTTTTCGAAAAAGAACCAACTGTAGTAAAACGAAAACCGAAATAAAGATAATTTTTCTTCTTGAACTAATCAGTATTATATTTAAAAAAAGATTTAATATAAAAAAAGAATTTTCAATATGGTTGTGAATTAAAAATCATATTAGAAAAGTTATATGATAGTTTTTTATTTGAATTTTGAAATATTTTGAGCTAAGATAAAGCATACATGGGCCAAATTCCGGGGAATTCTATGTACCCTTGAAAATGAAACTGTTATATTCAGTTATTTTGTGTTGTGATGTGTTACATTATCAGTAGCAAACATATTCGTTCATGAAAGCAAAAATTTGACAAATACAACGGATATTTCATAAGAAAGATTGAAAATCTTCAAAATTTGGAATTCGTGAGACATGATGGATTTTAATGGATTTTAGTGGTTAAAAATCAAAATTAAGCCAGTAGTTTTGGACTAAGCAAAAAAAAATTAAAGATCTTTTTAATTACCGTTTTCCCATGCATTTTGTATGGAGGTAAGGTTGACAGCCAAATGGGTCATGTCGAATTTTGCAAACCAAACATAAAATTTTGTAGATTGGCCCAAAAAATCAGGCTGTGCAAAATTTCAACTGAATCGGGCTTGCTTAAGGAGTGCCTCAATGTGACGGGTTTTAATCTAAATTAAAAAAATTTCAAATAAAGAATCTGAATCAAGTTTTAAATTTTAGATTTCCATTTCGAAGCTTTAAATGTTCAAATTTTGTGTAAAAAATAAGCATAAGAACTTCAAATTTGAATACAAAACAATTTTTTTTTCATATTCGGAAAACTATTATCGAAATATTGCAAATGCAAATGATCTCGAAATACGTCATTCAAATTTGATATGAAATGCAAAATTGAATTTGAACCAGGATTTCCAAGTCAGCTTTTTATTTCTAGATTCTTATGATTAATTATTCGAACTGAAAATCAAGAATCCTGAACTGGATACAGAATCCGAATTACGAAAATAGAAATATGAAATCAGAACCTCCGAAATGGGTTGGATTTGATGTAATATTTAATATTCAGACCTGAATTTTTTGAACAAATGAATTTTTTTTTTAAAAGTGTAGTAGAGTTTTGAACTTGGGATAGTTTTTTGAGATTTTGGCATTAGTTTTTAGTCTAGATTGTTATTCTTGATTAACTCGATTATAATAATTTGATTCAGAATTTAAAATTTTGAGAGTAGAGAAGAATACCTCGCGTGCTTTTTTGGATCCTCATGGGGGGGGGGGGGGGGGAGTTTTACCCCTAAATCCCCCACCCACCCGTTCCTACGGCTATGCTTGTTGTTAAAAATAACTAGATTACTTCTTTCTTGTTTAAGTTAATTTAATAAGTTTTCCTTGAAATGCAATCACCAGATGCCTTATTAGTTTTTTGAAATTACTTGAAAAAAAAAAAATTGCCAACTTCTTGGACTTAATTCCGAAAGTAAGCAACTTAAAAAAAACCCTTCTATTAAGGGGGGAGTAGGGTCTAACTCTTTCAAAAAATCGATTTTTTTATTTTCTTATTGTTAAACATTTCAATAATGTTGTGTCAAATTTTCAAGTCAATCGAAGCAAAACTGTAGAAATTATAGGCCTTTATCTCCTCTTATCTAATACTGCAAGAGAGAGAGAAAGAGAGAGATAGAGCAGAAACTTCAAACGCGTTTTTCTCGAAAGCACATTTTTAAAGTCCGTGGACATCGTCATTTGAAAACTACTTCCCCGATTCTTTTCAAATTTGGAACATATTTTCTACATATAAAATCCCAAACCCCAACGATTTTCTTTTTTTTTACTTTGGAGAGATTTTACAGATAAAAAATGGCGGAATTTTTTTGTGAAAAATCGTAGTTTTTACTTCAAACAGCCACAAAAATTCCAAAAAAAAATTTTTTTAGTTTAATAAAATCATGGGGAGTCCAGAAAAAACATCTATTAAAAATATTTAGCTCTGATTTTTTGACTTCAGGTGATTCTGTGCTGAGATACAGTGTCCACCGCAAATCATGTTTTCTAAAAGGCATCCTCGAAAATGCTCCATCACCGGTTCATTTTTCAATATTTTCCTATGAAAAAAAAAATACTAAATGGTCTTTTAAAAATGCTTTGTATAATGCAAAAAATTTAAATACATTTATTTGAATAAAAGCTCTAAAAAATCGTGAAAATTATGTTTTTTTTTACCCGTTAGACCCTACTCCCCCCTTAATGCAGAATAACTCAAAGCAGAATAATTATAAAAAATCTTTTTTTACTATTCCTTATGCATGCATTGTTCAAGCAAAAATATAATAGGAAAAATTTTGTCTCCACATTATTCACTTTTTTCTTGGCCTATAAATATTCCAATCTATCAAATAACTTATTTTACTCGTGTTGAACATTTTTACAATCAAAATTTTAAAATATTTACTACTTTCAGGCCACGTTTTCATGAAACTCATTATTCATGTATACGTATTGATGCGTTCATCTTTAAAATTTTATACGTAGCATACACACTTTTAATGATATTTTAGAGTTTCAAATTATCAGAATTTTTTTTAAAAAATGAAATGAACTTGTCTTTATACTCAGAGAAGTTTTAAAACACTAAATTTGATGATTTTTAAAATCATAATTTATGTACAATTGTTGCACTCATCAACAGAAGAAGTCCCTAGATGTAGACTTTTGATGTCTGTATAACAGTTGGAGGAGCTTTCAAATGAGATGTCAAATCTGGCAAACAATATGCTTCTCTTTTCACCATAGGTGAATTAAGGCTAGAAAGACAAAGGAAGAGAAAAGCTCAAACTGCTCGATTTTTCGACAGTTATAATGTGTGCAACATTTCATTTATGCACGCATCAATACGAAATTTTGTGAAAACGAGGCCTTAAATTCATAAATAAAAAATTATGTTTTGTAGTAATTTTGGCTATTTTCGATTTCGAGATTCGATCAAACAAGTAAGCTTTGAAATAACAGATAATTCCCTTGAGATAGACCATCATTGCAAAAGCTTAATTGTTTGATAGAATCCCGAGACCGAAAATAGCCAAAATTACTACAAAACATAAAAAAATTAAATGATAACCGATTTGTCTAAAAAACGCTCAAAACTAAAAAAAAGCATTTTCTGTGTTCTGAGTCCTAGACATTGAGATTCAAATTTTTTAGAAACAAAATTGAATAAGAACCTCTATAGTTGCAGACAATATATTAGTGTGCGAGACATCGGGACATTTTCAAAAAGCGACAATGTCATCAAATTGCAAAGTGATTTCAACTGTTTGGAAAATATAGCCAACGGAATGTTTTATAACGCTTCATAAAATTACACAAAAACATTTCAAATATTGCGGATTTATTGTTATTTTGTAAATTGTAGCATTCTCAAAAAATTAGAAATGAATATAAACTATTCAAAATAGTATCTCCTGTTGAAATATTTTACAAAATCCTTAATTGATAGCCTATCAAAAAAAGAAAAATTCTTTTCTTGGATGTGTAACAAAACACAAACGATTCCAGCTGTAGGTACAAGATTAGATGAGAAAGTCATGCTTTCAGGTTCAAGCATTTTACAATTTAAATATTCTCGATATAAAACCCCATTAAGCAGCTCTACTGCCATTATTATTGATTGCATGTTTTATGAAGTGAAATGTCGTAGGGGTTGTAAAGCTAACATCTTGGCAGATATTTTCCGTTCTTTGGTCGCACATTTCTCAAAATCTCGTCCATGACAACAGCACCGATTCAAGGATGGTGGTGCCTTTTCTTCTGTTTACGACTTTATCGATTGCCTGGCGGGCCATTAATCACATTATTCCTTCGGATGACAAGAACATTCCACTGTTGGCTGGTTTCTGGTGGCAATGGAGAATTTCTTTTTCGCTCGTATTTCTCATCTTTGCACTTGGTCTGCGAACATCTTAAAACCCCTTGGCTTGGATAGACAACGCGTCTTTTTTTTTTTGAATGCCCATAAAGAGGACATGCCAGTGCAAATCTTCCTCCCCGATGGAAGGTTAAAGTTTTCCATTCACAACAACGGACGTCGTGGTAGGTGAGGGTGAGAAAAACTCTTTCTGACTGACAGCGACTAACTGTCTTCTGTAGAGCTGATCCGTGGCAAGCAAATTAAACGTCTCCAATCCCAGCTCTGACTATCGTTGTGAAAAAAAGGTTGAAGCTTTTTTGTACCAAACGAAAGGTTTGCGTCAATTCCCTGATAACAACTTTCTGCGGCTATCGGGTGCTCATAAAACTCGATTGCATCAAAACAATTATGGGAAAAATCATGACAAATTTCACGATTTGAGCTTTAATTGACGGACGAAAGAGATATCCGGAATATGATGATCGAAAGTTTGACTTTACGATTCCGAGTTTGCCATTACTGGCTTACCAAACAATAGTAATAGCCATAAAAATGAACTGCAATTTCTTCACTTATGGCCACAATACACTTGAGGGGAGAAAAACATTCCCGGAAATACGAAACCAAACCAAACCGAACCGGAAATTCGAGGAAAGCATCACAGCAGAGCGCTCTGACACTTTATCCGTTGTTTTCCGGGATGCTTTCCTCCGCTAGAAGGATCGTACGACGACGACCATATCGTAAAACCCGATATAATATTAATAATCCGGTCGCCATGTCGCCGATCCAAGCTCGCGAATGGCAACAACATGACGGATGCTGGGGGAGATTTTATGACAACAACATCCTCCCGACCAGAGACGGTTTGGTTGGGAAACAAACAAGTTGCAGGGTTTGTAAGTTGAAAGTATTCAGTACGATATGCTCTAGAGGACATTAACATTGTTTTGAAGTTTTTTAATGTGATTTTGCTCTCTTTTATAAAAATAGCTTGTTTTTCGCAACTGCTACATTTTATCAATAAAATTAGTGAGAATTAAACTATAATGGTATAAAAAACTAAAATATTTTTCACTCTTTATGTAAATTCAAACAAAACAGATCAGATTACAACCACTGGATCTAAAAAATTTCAGTACGTGGAGTCCATTCTAGGAAGCGTACAAAAAACTGTCGACCGTAAATAAGCAACAATCACATAAAACAGGAAAATCGCTTATTCGCTCATATCGGAAATGGTTTTGATGCCTTAAGCTCCAACTAGTCGTAGCAAAAATGATGTTTTTTTTATAGGCACTTTTTGAACGAAACTTCATGCGATAGTTTATTGCATGCTGGTCGTTTTTATTCGGACAATTTTTTTTTGCTCATTTCAAACTTTCTGCGAATTCCTAAAATCATTATTTCTACATTGCTCCGGGGAATTTTAGTTTTCTAGACGATTTTAAGAATGAACCGATTATGATGATGTTTTGCTTTCGTGACGAACAATTTACTGCCAATTGGTGAACCTTATAAACAAGATTATTTGAGTTCTCGAAGTGCAGAGATTGACAATTAACCTAATTTAAGAAACCTCAAACAATAAAATAGTTCATCATGATTAAAGTTGGCAGAATTTTCCCACGCGTATCTAAATGCGTTATAAAATTCCCCAATGAACAATTTAGTTTTTTAAAGCACTCCAGCCCAACTACGGATTCAAGCTATAAAACCACGTTCGGTTATGTAAGAATCTATAAAACTAAGCAGTGAAATAGTTCTTCCGCATTTTCGGGCTGAGAATATCAAAATATTTGTATTGAATTTCAAAATTATGAACCCAAAATCTGGACAAAAATAATGTAAACCGAATCCGAAAAAAAGGTAAGAAATGTATGAGGAAAAATACCTTAAATTTTCTTTATTTTTAATGAGACATGTCAGTCAGGATATTCTGTACAGAACAGGTAAGATAAAGAAAAACATCGCCTCACTGTCATTACATACAAACATCTTGCATAATTATAATGATTATTTTTATGTTAAACATTTCAGAATTTTAATACCGGGTATAATTTTAACTTTTTTTTATATCATTATTACAGAAATATTTATCCGTTGGTTTATAAATTCTAAACCCTATTGCCTCCCCATTTTTGAAAATAACACAGCTATCTGACAGCTATCTGACAGCTATCTGTGAGTTATCGGACTTCGTGATGGAAAAAATAGATTCAAGGAATATTGTAGGTGGTCTTTTCCTTGACTTAAAAAAAAGCCTTCGACACATTCGATCACGAAATTTTATTGAAGAAACTAGAGTGTTATGGAGTAAGAGGTATTGCTAATACATTGATACGAAGCTATTTAACAAATAGAAAACAATTTGTTTGTTTAGGAGATGCAAGGAGCTCTCTCGAAAAATTGGAAGTCGGTGTTCCGCAGGGCAGCAATATAGGGCCTCTCCTTTTCTTACTGTACATAAATGATGTGAGTCGACTTCCCCTGCACGGCATACCACGCCTTTTTGCTGATGACACAGCCCTTTTTTATCCCGGCGTATGTCCAAACAACGTGGTTATGCATATGGAAGAAGATTTGAAAGTTTTGCATAAATACTTTTCCTCAAATCTTTTGACACTTAACCTTACTAAAATAAAGTACATGATTTTCCGCTCTTTTCGTAAAAAAATCGAGCAACATGATGATCCAAAACTCTCGGGTATTGCAATCGAAAGAGTAACGAACTTTAAATATTTGGGAATAATTCTTGATGAAACTTTATCATGGAGCAATCACATACATCATTTGCAAAAAAGGATATCATCTTATAGCGGAATTCTATGGAGGGTCAAAGCATTTGTTCCACGTCATGTCTTGCTCAAGTTTTATTTTGCCTTCATACACTCTCATCTTTATTACCTAATATCTATATGGGGAAGGGCATCATTGTCCCTTTTATCACGATTACAAACCTTACAGAACCGTTGTTTAAAAACTATTTTCAATCTCCCTTTGCTTTATTCAACCAATTTAATTTATTCCAACAGTTCACACAATATTTTACCACTCACTAAACTTTGTGACCTTCAAACTATTATCTATGTATTTGATAACTTGCATTCATTAAATAGAAATCAAAGTTTAAGGTTCACTCCAGGAATACGCATCCATAATACCCGACATTCTAATCATTTGATACGCAGCACGTCTTCCACTTCTCGTGGACAGCGACGAATTTCATTCATTGGACCAACAAAATTTAATAGTCTTCCCTCTGATATAAAAAACATAACATACAGGAACCATTTCAAGAACAAACTAATGCAATATTTCAAAGAAAATTTAATTTGATGTTCAGCCAACCACTTTTTTAGAGTTAATTAGATACCTTTTTGAAATTTTCTTAGCTGGATAAATAATTCATTTAATTTAATTTATTAATTTAATAGTTTTAATTAATCTTATCTTAAGCTCAATTTTTAATTTGTTTTTTGTTAGCTTGTACCTTTAATAATAGAAACGCATGTATCTCTTCAAAGGAAAATATCGTTCCACTGAGATTCATGTTGTAGTTCAGTTGTTGTATCGTTACATTCCCTCGTTTAAATAATTTTTTTAGGTTCTCAGCATGATTAAATCTTGATCGCGAGTTGTTTTATTTCCCTTTTGCTGCCAGACGTGCTGAGAACAGTTAGCGTCCATTACCAGGGGGCTCTAATGAGCTTCTTGGTGTGGGGGAGTGTGGTGGGCAGGCGGCGGCAACGCTATTCAAACCGTATGGAGCACATCTCTCAGATTTCCCCTTTTTTCCCCTCGTTTTGACAGATTTAAGCTTTTTTCCTCAGATTTAAGCTTTCGTCTCCTATGCTCTCAAGGCAAAAAAAGCTTAAATCTGAGGAAAAAAAGCTTATAAACGAGATTCACGACCACTTATTTAAAAGATGTTGGTCACACGATACATAGACAAATCGTGTAACGTTGCAGGGATCTGGTGGTGGGCCGCTAAGAAAAAAAATAAAAATAAAATAAAATAAAATAGAAAATAAAATAATTGCTTGAACTGGGCCAAACGACAGTTTTAATTTCCATTCCAATTTTTGTCTTAAACTTGAAATTCGTATTCAAACATTTTCAACTGATTTGACCAACATTTTTACATCTACTGAAGTAAATATCCTGAATTCAGCGTATCATTTTCCAAATAATCATTCTCAAATTATTATAAAAACGATCACTTAGTTGAGTTGCTAATATCATTGAGTGATCCTCACAACATGAATATTTCTATGTTTTTAAACTTATTATTTTCCTGATTAAATTCATTGAGATTTTGATGTCTTGTGTTGGTTCTTCAGTTACTGAACACAGCAAAAAAATTCTATAAGTACATATACGAAATCTAAAACACGGTTGATCTTTTTTTCCTGAGTATAATTACAAAAGGATATAATTTTAAACTTCTTTCGATGTGATTTTAGTCTTTTTTCCAAAATTGAATAAAAATAAACTGTTGCGATTAAATTTTACATTGCGTCATGCAAAAATCAACCACTCAATGCGATACAACGATACATGATACATCATTCAAAGACAAAACAAATACCTGAATATTTAACAAAAATATCAATATTTACGATAATAAATTTTAAAATTTACTTCCCTGTGTATTTTTACACGACGGCTTTTGTGATCCGATCTCGTGCATAGATTTCGATCTAAATTTAAACGCCTCAAAAATTACATCCTTTAGAATTTTACATCAAAATCGATGTTCCGTTTTCGTGCATCGTTTTCGACCTAAATTTACACTATTTTTTCTTGCTGTAAAGTTCAGTTTCATGATTTTTCTGAATTTCGAGAAGTCAGGATCTTTGTTTTAGGCACTAAACTCATTTTGAATCCTTTTCTGATTTTTTTTTCAATAATAACTGATTCTGTGTTTTTAAACATTTAATCTTTATTCTGAATATTTTTTTTTCTATAGATCATTTTTCCACATACACCCCTTCGGCTTTGGGGGCATCAAATGAAACTTTTGTCACATTTAGAATAACAATTTGATAACTTTTTTTTATGAGAAACATATTCATAAAAATCACATGAAAACGTGTTTTTTTTGCGTTTAAAAGATATTAAATACACATCTAGTGCAATTTTTGCTTTGGCTCTGATTGTAACTTTGAATCTCTTTTTTTAATTTAAATTTATATTTCGTTTGTCAAAAATTGATTTGAAATTATGATTGAAATTTGAGACACAGAATTGTGGTTCTGAATGTAACCTGATTTTAAGTTTTGAATTCTTGAACTCTTATTTCTGTTTCTCTATGAAATTAAATTTTATATGTTGTTCATTTTTTTTAATTTTGTATTCTTTGTTTCAAATCTTCATGATACTTCTTTATTAATATTAGGTAAATATTTCTCGATGAAGCACAAACCAGACGATCAATGATGAAATGAAAATATTTGAAAACATCAATCTGGTCATTTTTCTAAATCAATGAATTTTAGTTGGTGATAACGGTATTTAAAAAAAAAATGGGAATTACGCTTTCAAAAAGCATTAATAAGATGAGAATTACTTTCTTCAATAGAAAACTGTCGTTAAAAAATACCTTTTTATCTTTTTTTTGTTTCGATTATAGTCGTTTTAACATCTTTATGTCATTTGCGACTTATATCAACGATGCAGTTGGCGGAAAGTCGATAAAAAACTTATCCGGTAAAACTGTGATCGGTGTTTGAACTTGGGCTCGAACTCACGGACATCGACTCAGGAACTATATCACAAGTCCCATACCTTTACCATGAAAATGGTACAAAATAAACAATACAAAATATACAAAATAAACAATAGTTGTAACTGAAACCTTAAAAAACTTGTTTTCTAAAAATAACTTATACACTTTTAAATAACTTTTAAATAACTTTTTTTCCTGTTATAAAAGTGTATGGAAATTAAAATGGTAGCTTGAATGGGATTCTATAAATCTGATTTAGGCTAGATGATTTTTTTTAATCTTTCAAAGGAATCTTTTAATTTAAAACGGTCTAGAAGCCCGCTTGAAAATATTCTCAAAAGAACGTTACACATAGGTTACCTTATAAAGCTCTTCAGGTTCAAGGGATGTTAGCAGTGGAGCATTGAATTATTATCAAATGAAATTTTCAAATACTTTTTTAAAATTTTGTATAAAGTGTAACTTTATTTCACAACGCATTCACCTTCAATATAATGTAAATTTATAGATTGAAAAAGTTGAATCCTTAACAGTACTGAATTCTTATTAAAAGAATATTTTTTAAGACGGAACGTGATAATTTGATGTAAATTTTCATCACTTATGATGTAAATAAGAAGAAGCATAACATATTAATGAAATGAATGAAATGAAACAGCGAAACGGGATCCGAAATTCTCAAAATCGAACGCTGGATTTGGTTTTCGTGGATGAATCTAATCTGATCAGCCCCATCATCGAGGCTAGCAATGTCGTCGTACCTATAGACGTGTACCACCCTCCTTTGGAGTTCGAAATTACATTCCCGAGTCCTATCGCATTTGTTGAGGATTTCGATGCATCAGCTCGTGACTTTAATCGCGCGGATTTTGATGCTATGAACCGTGTTCTGTCTGAAGTCGACTGGTCCAATATCCAAAGTTGCTTTGACGTAGATGTAGCTGTTAATACATTTAACGCAATTCTGGATGACGCTTTCGATCAATCCGTACCCTTGATGCGACCTCCTCTTCGACCTCCTTGGACTAACGCTCACCTGAAACGATTGAAAAAGACACGTTCGAAATTGTGGCGGATGTTTTGTAACTCCAGATACCCATTTGCGAAAATCAACTTGAACGCTGCTACTAAACAATACCGAACATATAATCGATTGTGCTATCGCCGTTATGTGGAACGTACTCAAAGCGAGCTTTGTCGAAATCCAAAAAAGTTTTGGAAATTTGTAAACTCTAAACAAAAGGAATCCGGGCTTCCAGCTCTCCTCAAATTAAAAAATCGCATTGCCACGTCGCCCGCTGATAAATGTTGCCTTTTCGCGACGCATTTCGCCAGTGTCTTTTCAGTGGAATCGCCAACTGCCGATCAATTAAACGCCGCTGTAACACGATTACCCATCGATGTGTTGGATCTGGATCTTTTTGCTGTTCGCGAGGAAATGGTTTTAGAAGCTATCAATAATTTAAAGAACTCCACTTCAGCTGGTCAGGATGGAATACCGGCATGCGTATTGAAAAACTGTCGCACTTTGTTGGTAAAACCACTTACGCGCAATTTTCAATCAGTCTCTCCAACAGCAAAAATTTCCTACCATCTGGGAAAAATCGCTTATGAGCCCAGTACACAAAAAAAGTGACAAGCAAGATGTTCTTAACTACCGCGGAGTCACATCGCTAGCTGCCTGTTCGAAAGTATTTGAGAGGATCGTCAACGATGTCATGTTTTCAGCTTGCCGGAACTGGATCTCTGAGAATCAGCATGGATTTTTTTCTAAACGTTCGGTAACTTCAAACCTGATGGTTTTCACATCCTTCTGCATATCCAACATGGATGGCGGGAAACAAATCGACGCGATATATACCGATATTTCGGCGGCATTTGATTCTGTAAACCACGATATTCTCCTGAAAAAATTGCATCGACTTGGCTTTTCCGAACGATTGTGTGCATGGATCAGAAGCTACCTAACGGATCGTCGATTGGCTGTAAGAATTGGTTCTGTTGAATCCTCTGACTTTACTCCAAAGTCTGGGGTACCCCAAGGCAGCAATTTGGGTCCTTTATTGTTTACACTATTCTGTAACGACATTAATTTTTTGCTCACTGGATGTGGAGTTCTCCTATACGTGGACGACCTGAAAATATTTTTAGTCATAAACAACCAAGCTGATTGTTATGAATTGCAACGATTCTTGGACACAGTTGTGAACTGGTGCGCTAATAATTTACTTGTTTTGAGCGTTACGAAGTGCTGTATTATCACATTTGGGCGTATGAAAAATCCATTCATGCATCACTACAATATTCTGGGCGAGCAGTTGCATCGTGTTGACGAGATTAAGGATCTTGGCGTTTTATTGGACAACCGTATGACTTTTAAGCGTCACTATTCTGTGGTACTCGAGAAGGCAAATCGTATGCTGGGATTCATTATGCGTTTGAGCAAAGAATTCACTGATCCAATTTGCTTGCGAGCTTTGTATTGCTGTCTGGTGCGTTCAATATTGGAATCTGCGAACCTGATACGGTGGCCGTTTGAAGCTGCATGGACAGGGCGTTTTGAAGCAATTCAACGTCGGTTCGTTCGTTATGCTCTTCGTGAGCTACCTTATGAGAATCCATTAAATTTACCTCCATACGCACATCGATGTGCCCTGCTTGGACTTCATACGCTGTCGGACCGTCGTTCCATCGGTCAATCGATGTTCGTGGCAAAGATTCTTCGGAACGAAATTGACTGCTCCTGGATACTCTCTCGCTGCAATATTTATGCTCCAGAAAGAACCCTGCGCAATAGAAATTGGCTCTTTCTGGAACCAAGAAGCACGCGATATGGCAGCAATGACCCTCTCCGTTCCGCGAAATTATGCTTTTTACGTTATTTTAATGTCTTCGACTTCAATGTATCCATTTCAACTTTTAGACGCCGCATTGAATCTGACTTGAGTGACCAACTAAGAACTTAGGAATAGTATCATGTTATGTACAAATAATATTAAGTAGATCATTAAGACACCTACATGTGTCAGATGATTTTATATTAAATAAACAATAAACAATAAACAATATTATCAGTGCGAATTAAATTTATACGTTCTAAATATATTACATGTCTTTCAAATTTTACATGTCTTTTGAAGTTTACAGACGTTTAATATTCAACTCGCTCTGAAAATTTCATCATATGTGATGCTTTTTTTCGTTATATCATGTGTGATGTAATTTTACATTTTTTTTTTGGTTACACAAAGTTCTCAACAACACTGAATTAGCATTTTTTTATAGTTCACGGCATGGAATGTGATGAGGACATTGAATATAAGTTTAATCAATATTACAACACACTGAACGTGATAATGTCAAATAAAATTATCAACTCTCAAGAACAGGACCAGACAAATGTAAACAAAGTGTCATGTACACTGAAAGATTTTGTTTAAGCAATTTTCACGCGAGAAAAGTTCCCGGAGATCTACGAGAAGCAGGAATGCGATTCTGGGGAAGGCTCCACTTTACTCAACTTAGGATCTGGCACTTCGGGGAAGAAAATAAAGGTGTTTATGTCACTCCTAATAACGAGAAATGAGATAAAAAAAATCTATGTCACTAAATAAAATTAAATAGAATAATTCCAGATTAATTTTTTTTCATTAAAAGATGAGAAAATTTCATTATTGAATTATATTAATAAAAATTAAAACAAAACATATTCCAATTGAAAAGGTGTTGTTCCTTTATTCAGTGTTCTATTTATAATTTACATTATTTTTATTTTACACGTTACAAACCTTTACATCATGTTTATTTTAAGCAAACACGAATGCCACACGGATGGTAAAGTGTCGTAAATAAAATAAAATAAATAAATGTTTATTTTAAACATTGTAAAATTTTAATTGTGTGTAGTTTTTAACTATCACTGAAAATTCCGTCATATATGGTGCTTCTTTTAAGTTACATCACATGTGATGTGATTTTACAGATTTTTTCAGAGTGGCTCCAGAGAAATGACTCAGGAGCCACTTCTGCGTAAACCATAATAAACATCGGAAGTTCAAATTCGAATTAGATGTAGATATATTCCTATATCTGATTCGAATTTGAACTTCCGATATTTATGATGGTTCACGCAGAAGTGGCTGCTGAGACATTGCTCTGGAGCCACTTAGATTTGAGTTATGATTTGAAAATGTAAAGTAAAACTAAAAGGTAGTTTATATTCAAGGTCATTTTATAACGTTCGAAATCAATTCTCTAGCTGCATAGCCCTTTAGAAAGTATAACACAGGTCTGCAGAAAGTATTTTTTTTTTTTGAAGCCAGACTTGAGCTATTTTGGATGCAGAACATCACAACATAAAGTAAGGAAATCGGAAACATTTTTTCTTCTGTTACAACAATAACAATATTTTAACAACATTGAAATATCATCAGAATTTCTCATAATCTTTCTCATAAAGAAAATCCAACAAGTGCTGCAAACTGATTTGCAGTTTTTATTTGCTATTGTAAGCAATTTTAAGACATTGTTGACTAAAAAGCCGCTATGCTACTTTACTATTCCAGTAACGTCAATAAATCAGCGAAAACCTTTTTTTTTAAATATCCAAAGTATTGGTTGAAACTCTCTCCCTGCATATAAAACGTTGTTTTTTCCACAAATGGAAAATATAAAAAGTTAGTCAATTAGAAAACTATTACACCTAAGGTGATATTTTTTGAGAAAAAATCACACCACATTTCGTTTAAATTGTGCAAATTATTCTGTGGCTCCAGAGAGCACAACATGCGCCGACCGTCAAGTTACAAAGTATTGATCATAAAATTTGTTTTGAATCATTATAGTTTAATTTCGTTTTTCTTAAACTGTAAACTTTTGTTTTCTTATTGAATATTTAGCACACCATTTTAAAAAAAATATGCAAGATGAATTTGTTCTTCCTCCTGTGGTAAGCTTCCTGTTTCGAGATGATGAATATAAATTGAGTCTTTCCAAAATTATTTTCCTTCACATTTCTGCCTGTCGACGTTGTACCAACTTTGCAACCATTATTGAGTAACCAGTGCTCATGGCAAAGAAAAGTCGACGACCTGAGTGAGCAATGTGTTTTGCCTTCAATCTAACACCGTCGTCGGAGAAACAGGAGACGAAAAAAAACAGGATACCTCCATATTCTAGTCATTCACTTACCGGTGACAGTTTGAAAAATGGATTTTGGGGTGAGCAGTAATACCAAGCATGTGGGGCTTATTTTCCTTCCGAAAAACTTACATTCATCATTCCAACCGAGACGAGCGCATCAAACAGAAGGACAATTTTAGTAGAGAATATTTACATTTTGTGCTTTGAGCACTCTTTGAGTGTGTAGCAAGGGAAAAAATCTAACATTTACCAAAAAAACGTTTGCTCCGACTTTGTTGTCGTTTTACAGGTTATGCGAATCGTAGTACATAAAACATTAATATCAGAAAGTTATCTGACAGTTCATTTTACATTTTATCTGATTCCTTAAAGTGCTAGGAAAGTCTGTAAAACTCAACCGGGGCGTCTTTTCTTATCGAGCAAGGGCAGCAGCGGTTTGGTTTTCTTACGTCAATTCAAGTTGGAGCTTGCCCCAGCTTCGAATGAAATGATAAAAATTGATATCGTCAATAAATTTGACTGGCTGCTTGCTGCTAAGGACTTTGCCAAGCAAAGCTAAGGTTGCGGAAGGGCTCAAAGTTTTTTCCTGTTTTTGTGTCCTTAACAATCTTGGTTCATAAGTTTCTACCGCGCTGCTGTCTCGTCACATTAAAAGCACAAAACAGTTAGTCCCTTTTTTTGGGATTTTTTTCTCATGTTGTAAAACATTGAAACAAATTTGTGTACACGCTTTCGTTATGTTACGCCAACATTTTCAGCTCAAGAGAAGACTACGGCAGAGGAGGAAATATCTGTTCAAGTGATTTTTATATCTTGGCCCCCACATCCTGGTTTTTCTCACTTTCCCAGTGGTCTAGTTTTCAGGTGCTTGCTCATCAAAGATTAGCATGAATTTTGTGCAGCATCCTGTCTTACATCGGCGCCATAAACAAATGGAGATATATTTTGTTTGCTCAGTATTTTTGGGGCAAAAAGTAGTGGGTGAAAATTGAAAATGAAACTTTCCCCCCGACACGATGTGGGGAGAAAAGTTTTCCTGCTATCTTCTTAAGTACCGGAACAGTTTGTTTGTTATTTATTTACGGTTTTTATTCTTGGCTGAGTGTATCAAACTTGCTTTCGATGAAAGAAATTAGAAACCTATTACCAGAAAAGCTTTGCTATATTATTATTTCGTTTAACTGTTTTTAAAGTGATTAACATGACTTTTGTATTGTGAATGCAGGAGGGAGTCTAACCGGGATTATTCCGGAAATTGTTGGCAACAATTGCTGTCACCAGATTGTTTGAGGTAAAAGGATTTACCTAGCCGTTAAGTGAGAATGAGGATACTTGATTCCTTAGCTATATCTCGAATCTGGATTGTCCTACACAGATCAAATGTTCTAGAAAAATTTGCCTCATACAGCAAAATAACAAACTTGTTATCTCAATAATATTTAAAATATATATATATTTCGATTGCACTTTGTTTGATAAATATGATAAAATGTGACTTGAAGATCTTTTTTTAACACTTTAAAATGTTTCCCATACGAAAAAATATCATTAGAATATCAATTCCAATATTTCAATTTTTTTATATTAACTTATTAATGCTAGATTTTCAAAGCAATAGTAAACTGTCAACTTTTTTAAGACACAGTTTTCCAAAATTGAAGTTACGGTTTTCCTCGATCCCTCGTGTCTCAAAACATTTATTTTTCCTCTAAATGATTGTTGATCATAGCTTAACACGAATTTATTAATATATGGATATCCAATGACTAATATTAATCCAATAATTTCCTAATAAAAAGGACTCAAACGTGCGTTTCTGTAAAAATGAGGATAATGCGCCTGTGAGTATGCAATAATTTCAGGGTAATAGAACTTTTAGATTTAATTTTGTCTAACACTAACTAACAAACCGTGAAATGAAAACTAATAAGGCCAAAAAAGTCAATCACTTTTTTATCTTTAGAATTTGCATGATTTTTGCCAAAGCTTAGGGCACCCTGATTAAAGGATCAAGTCTCCTCTAACTTTTAAAATATCCCATTTTTTTTAGTCCCACAAAAACGCTTCTAGTTCATCTACGGGTTCATGTATCGATCTATTTTTTGCAGCATATAAACTTGAAATTACATGCTTTCAAAAAATGAAAAAGACGGCTATCTGCAATATTTTTTTAAAAAAGTATGATGAAAATAAGAAAACGGGATCTACTATCCCCATTTTCCCCTACTTAAAATGACGCTAATCACATTCTCCGGCACAGCTAGAAAATATGATCCTTAATTTCGTGCTTACGGTTTAATGTAACACATAACAGGAAACTAAACCATGATAATATCTGCATGGTTCAAAACAGTAAAAAAACTCATGGAGATCCACAGTTCTTTATAAAATTACAGTTTAGTAGTTCATACTTTTTATTTTTTGAGAATAAAAAAATACATTGAGAAAAAATTTTTATAATTGTAAATACAAACCGATACCATCCTTTGAAACATTCAACAGTAGACGCAAAACTGAAGTATTATGCATCGAATGCATTAAAAATTGAATCTTTTGTATTCATAAGAATAGAATCCTCATGTATCGGAAGTATTAAGGTAATTTTAATGAGAAAATTTTATTTAATTCCTTTCACCAAAAAATAGCATATTTCGTAAAATTTCACAAAAAAGAGAATACGCTCTTTTCGCAATCGAAAGTTTAAAAGAGTACGTATGGTATCCCTTAAGTAACGGATCTAGTTTTTAAAAGTGTTAACAGGTTAACATAAAAATATTTTCATTGTATTTTTTACATTTTTATCGGTCAAAAAGTTGAAAGCTGAATTTCTTGATGATGAAGCTTTTAATACGCAATTTCAGCTTTTAAAACGAAAAGATTCGTTTTCACCGCTTCATATGCAAAAAATGAAAATAAACACCTTGGTTTTGATAGAATATTTTGTGGCGTTTTGGTAGATATGTATCATGGAAAATAAGATTAAATAAAGCTTAGTTCTTTTAGAAATGGGACAGTTACGAATGCGTGTATCTCAAAAACCTTTCGTTTGATCTAAATACTTTCTATGAAGGAAATGAAGGTAATTTTATGATAATTCATGAAAAAATTTGAAAAAATTATTTATCGTTTTTTTGTAGGAATAAATTCTACTTTATCCTTGGTACCTCCCTTCGGCCAGCGCACACTTTTTTCAGTCATGATAATGATCAGTTTTTCAAACTTATACTTCGTCTTATATGTATTTTAAGTGGCTACATCCCCCTCCTTCAATTTCTGATACTTTTCGGACCAATACTTCTCTTTTAAAAGAAACTGAGGCCACTTTAGTGAATACAGCTGTTTCGAAATTAATAAACTTGATTATTTTTGAGCCACTTTTTGAGCGTTTTTAATGGAATTTCTGCTGGCAAATTCTGGCAAAAACGAAGTAAAACCTTGAGGAGATTGAACTTAAAGAATAATCAGTTAGGATAGATCGTAGGTTGCGAAGGGTACATAAAACATTACTCTTTTTAGGCTTTTAAAAAGAGTGAAAATCATAGTTTTCGTTTTGAAAATTGTTGTTTTTTTTTCCACAGGAGCAGAATTTTGGCAAATCAGCAATTTTATACAAAATAACCAGCTACTATATACCTTAATATGCTCGGAACCTTGCCACGAGCAGACGTGGCATAGGTCAAACGATGGAGTTTGGAGGATATTTCATAAGTTTTGTCGAAAATCAGAAATCATCTGTCCCATAGCCTCGGAACCAGATATACAGCTTACGAGCTCTGGAACTATCAACAACTTGTTGTTTGAGGTTAGGATTGAATGACTTATTAAGAAGCAACACTTTCAGCTTATCGGAGAAAATTTTTTTTGTAAATTTCAGCGATCTACCCTTAGTTTTTCGCTTGTGGAAAATTAAAATTGCTGGTACGAGACTTGACTTTCCTGATGACCCTTAGCCGAAGTTGCCGATCATATGCTTCACTCCAATGGTTGATTTGAACTTTGTGGACATTTTTGACAGTATTTCCACACTTTTCCACCACTTACACACAGTAGTTCTTTGAATAATCAACGGTTTTGTCGGCTATCAATTTGATAATGATGGATTTTGAATGAAACTGTGCAAAATTATTTTTTCCTTTTTCTCTTGCATCGTAAATATCTCAAAAACGCGTAAATTTTAAATTTTGAAAAAAATAGGTCGGATAGAACTTTTTACAGGCAACAAAATGCTGTCAAAATTTTGAATTTCCGATTACTAGTAAACGAGCTATTAGCAAATGAAAGTGTCCCATTTCTAAAAGAACTAAGCTTTAAGTACGTTGGGTGCAAAAAAACGACAAAATTAGGATAATTTTTAACAGTGCTGATGGAAATAATAAATCGGTTTGTTTATAACCAGTCTATCAACTTCTGATACGGTTAGAATTAGATTTTCCGGGAAAATGGTGAAGGAGAGATAGGGGGGAATTGATATCATTTTCTTTCTTTTAATATATAGTTTGGTAAAATTAAGCAACTAACTGTTATTTACAGTTTGTGAAAGAATGAAATACCACGCTTATATTAAACTAGCTGACCTGATGTGTTCTGCTACGCCTTCTTAGAATCAATAAATTGTGTAAAAATAATTTATTTACATTGTTTTTTTTTCGATATTTTTACAATGAGAGCTTTCTTGCCGTTCCTCCTCTGAAAGAAGGAGAGGTCTTGAAAAAAAAACTCTCTTGTAAAAAATGGTTCCTATCGCTTGAAAAGTTTTAAAAATTATGCGATTAGGCCTCCCCCATTCCCGGCTCTGCACTGTGTGCAATCTCTCCTTTAAAATAAATAGAAACATTTGTCGTACTTAAATACTTTTTCTTTCAAACTTGTTTCCATTTGTTGGAATCGAATCAGTGAAAGGAGGAAGAAGCCTTAAATAATCAGAGAAACAAAATTTTACTCAAATACCCTGTGCAATTAAATTTGAATAATAAATTCTCGAGTGATAAAAAAAAATTGTATGAAAATCTCCCTCCTACTTCCCCGAAAGAAAAAAAAAACATTACTCGTACTCACATGAACTTCCATGAAAAATTTGTTTCTTTTTTGTTTGATAAGTTCTTTAGTAACGCATAAAATTGTATGGGAAACTCCCTCCTACCTTCTCATCTCCCAGTGGAACATTCAGTTGCATGATTATTATCAAACGAAGCATTAAATTGTATGGAAGACCCCCTCTTCTCCTTTTTGTTTTCCCAATCGAAAAGGGTGGAGTCCCAAATAACCATAGAAACCTCTCTAGTACCCAAATAACCACCCATGTCATGTTTGGTTCCATTTGCTTGATTAGTTTTCGAATTTCGAAAAAAATTGTATGGGAGGCCCCTCCCAATTTTCTATCTCCGCATTCAAAGGAGGGAGAAGTCTCAAACCATCTGTGATATATTCTTCCTACTCATATACCCTTGCATGCCAAATTTGGTTCCGTTAGCTTGATTAGTTCTAAAATTGTGCGAAAATTTGTATGGGAACCCCCCCTCCCACGTCCTTTTTCCTTATTGAAAGGATGTAGGGATACCAAACCATTTAAGGTTGGTTCTCGACTTTTTCAAACATGCTTATTTTGTTTAAACGCGGCCCTCTCTTCAAGGAACCTTCCCCGGCCCTCAAAAACCCCTCCTGCCAAGTTTCACGCAAATCGGTTCAGTAGTTTTCGAGTCTATAGGGAACAGGCAGACAGACAGACAGACAGACAGACAAACAGACAGACAGAAATAAATTCTTATATATATACCTCCAGATGAAATTATGTATAACTTGAAGGCCGAAAAAAATGATATTTTCAAAGCTGAAGTAGACTTAATCTTTCAATAATCTTTTTAATGATAAGCAAAAATACAGTGACGAAAATAACCAACCCGAATCGGTGAATTGGCAGAGGTTGGAAACCTTCCAGCTTATTGAAACAAAAGTAGAAATGATATTGACAAAGTTAAAACAGCAGTTAGTTTGAAAAATTATGAAGAATGAAATCGTGATAATATTGTTTCGATTATTAAGTAGAGAATTTGATATTAGAAAGTGAGGGTCGGGGCATTATGCAACAGCAAGTTTGATTGGAACTTTTTTTTTAATTCAACACTTATTAAATTTTTATTTATATATGATGATGAGATATGTAGTTTCTCACATTGTGAGATAGTTTTTTTTTTAAGTTTTCGATGCTTTAAAAAACTTCACCCAGTATGACGGATTGGCTAAATGATATCACCTACAAACTTTATATTGCCATTATTAAATATCCCATACACAATGTAAAGGATGTAAAACTAAAGGGTGATAAGGTCAAAATTTGGTCAATATCAACTTGACGTATTTCTTTCAATTTTGCATTTAAAAAACCTGAACACCCCTCATTTTGAAGGTGTATGTGTGTGTGTAGAATGTTGCTCTTATTTTGATTTTGGAATTCACTCTTCACTTGTCAAAATGCCGTCCAAGGAAGAAGAGCAGCGTATCAAAATTTTGCTCGCGCATTACGAAAATCCGAGCTACTCGCACGCAAAGCTGGCAAAATCGCTAAAAGTTGCCAAATCAACCGTTACAAATGTAATTAAAGTGTTTGGGGAACGTTTGCCGATAGCCAGGAAGTCTGGATCGGGGGGAAATCGAAAACCAGAAACCGCTGAGACGACAAAGAGAGTTGCCGGTAGTTTCAAGCGAAACCCTAACCTCTCGCTCCGAGATGCCGCAAATAAGCTGGGTGTATCGTCTACAACCGTGAATCGAGCCAAAGAACGAGCCGAACTATCGACTTACAAGAAAGTAGTGACTCCAAATCGCGATGATAAACAAAATACGACGGCCAGAGCGCGATCCCGGAGGCTGTACGCGATGCTGACGAAGTTTGACTGCGTGGTAATGACGACGAAACCTACGTCAAAGCCGACTACAAGCAGCTTGCGGGACAGGAGTTTTATACGGCAAAAGGAAGGGGAAAGGTAGCAGATATTTTTAAGCACATGAAACTGTCAAAGTTCGCGGGAAATATCTGGTTTGGCAAGCCATCTGTACCTGTGGCTTGAAAAGCAGCATTTTCATAGCTTCCGGGACTGTCAACCAAGAAATTTACGTAAAAGAGTATTTGAATAAACGTCTGCTGCCTTTCCTGAAGAAACACGGTTGTTCCGTAGGGGAGAATGAGGATACTTGATTCCTTAGCTGTATCTCGAAACTGGAATGTCTTACAAAGATCAAATGTTCTTGAAAAATGTGCCAAAATGAGCAAAATAACAATGCTTGTAGTTTAAAAAATTTTAACAAAAAAATTGTTTGAGTAATTGAACTTTGTTTGAAAAATTTCACAAAATGTAACTTGAAGATCTTTTTTCATCACTTTAAAATGTTCCTTACATGGGAAAATTATGAAAAAATATTTGTTCCAATGTATCAATCGTTCGAGCGTAAAATGAACTTCATAATGCCATATTTTCAAAGCAATGGAAAACTCTCAACTTTTTTCAGAAAAAGTTTTCTAAAATATTGATTATGGGTACAATTGATCCCCTAGAGTTGGGTACAATTCATCCCCCTTCCAAACGGCATATTCTTCTTCTGAATTGATCGTTATGATTGCTGATTACGAAAAAACTAATATTTAACCAAAATCTAATATTTATCAATCAATTATCTGAAGAAAAGAGCAAAAATAATTAATTTTCTCTTAATTATAAAAAATAGCGCCTTTAAGTATGCAATGTTAATTAGCGTTGAGACAAAGTGATAGAATTTTCTTCTTATGTCTACTATAAATTGTGAAATGAGAACAAACATGACCAAAATAGTCAATTAACATTCTATCTTGGGGTTTTGTTTGATTTTTATACAAGGATTAGGGCTTCCTGAATAAAAGATCAAGTTTCCTTCAATAGGGGTGATTTCATTTCATTCTTCTAGTTCATCAACGGGTTCAAGTATCGATCTAATTTTTGAAGCATAGAAACGGGAAGTTTCAAGCTGTGAGAAAATGTTAAAGACGGCGAGTTGCTAAATTTTTCCAGAAATATATGGTGAAAATAAGAAAAGGGGATCAAGTATCCCCACTCTCCCCTACTGTTTTGGCCGGATTTGGCATCTTGCCATTACGGTAAAAAGGCCATGAAATGGTACACCACCAACAACATGCAGGTGGTTCAGGAACCATCCCAACACGCCAGAGCTCCGCTCAATTGAGAAATACAGGGCTATTGTCAAGCGGAACCTAAAGAAGACCAAAAAAAACTGCTAAGGACGAGCAGCAGTTCAAGGCAAACTGGCTTTCTGCGACGAAGAAGGTGGACAAGGTGGCTGTACAAAATCTGATGGCAGAGGTTAAGCGTAAGGCCCGGCAATTCGGATTTGGAAAATCGGAAGCCTAACTGAATATTTATGAGAATTTTATACTAATTAAACTTGAAAAAGAAATTTAATTTGATTTTTAAATAAACTATTTCACCGATTTACACGCGTTTTCCCTTGACCAAATTTTGACCGTATCACCCTTTATCATTCGAACAATCATCAAATTTTTTTAAATAAATATTTTTTAACCCAGTTACCAGTGCGGGCTAAAAGGCATCAAAATGCTTATCCATGATTCACCTTTTGAATCTCGTTTCCATATGCTGGAAAATGATTTTTTTGCATATCGCGTTTGATAAAGCTTAGTTCTTTTAGAAATGGGACAGTTACGAATGCGTGTACTTCAAAAACCTTTCGTTTGATCTAAAAACTTTTTATGAAGGAAAAGAAGGTAATCTTATGATAGTTCATGAAAAAATTTGAAAAAAATATTTATTGTTTTATTGTAAGAATAAATTCTACTTTATTCTTGGTACTTCCCATCGGCTAGCGCACACTTTTTTCAGTCATGATATTGATCAGTTTTTCAAACTAATACTTTGTCTAATCTGTATTTTAGGTGGCTACATGCTCTTCCTTCAATTTCCGCTACTTTTCAGACCAATCCTTCTCTTTTAATAGAAACTAAGGGCAATTAAGAGGATACAGATGTTTCGAAATTAACAAATTTGATTATTCTTGAGCCACTTTTTAAGCGTTTTTAATATAATTTCTGCAGGCAGAATCTGGCAATAATGAAGTAAAACCATCATGAGATTAAACTTAAAGTATAATCGGTTAGTATAGATCAGCGGTCGGGGAACCGGGGTAAATTACCCCAAATGGGGTAAAAGTGAAATTCTTGGGGGTAACAGAGATATTTTGTGAGTGAAAAGTGTATGTTTTCATTTTGCGATTTTATGAATTGGTTGATTTTATTTCGAAAGTAAAGAATTTAGCGACATATGCAGAAGTGAATATTTCCATCTGAGGCATTCAAATAACACGCTTTGAGAGCTCGCTCAGTGTTTACGGATGCAATACATATACAATCATTCATTCAAACCATTCCCTTTCATACGTATTCTTTCCGAAAAACACAATTCGTTGAACTGTGTCGGTGTATGGAGCGAACGGAGAACACTCACGTATGATGCATGGTTGCCATATGAACAGATTTTGTCTTAAAATTACAGATTTTTGAATTTTTTTTTCGGTACAGATGCTGTACGTACAGATTTCCAACTTTTATACAGATTGGTAAAGATTTTCATCATTCTCCATAAAGATGGTTAGCATTGAATTTGAAGGATGGTCAAACCGATAATATTTGATTTTAATAAGACAGAATTAATAGACGGTGTGAACAAGTATAGAATTTTCCTAATACAAAATGTTGAGAAATACAAATTTCGATATTGTTTGATAAATCATATGTGGTTTAAACACATATAATGGTTCAACATTCAGAATACACAAATGTTGTTTTACGTCCTCATAGAAAATAGCTCGTGGAATTGATGTCTATGATAAAGTGAATGAATACTTCAATGCACATAATTTAAAATGGGAAACTGTATTTCTGTATCTTTGGATTGAGCTCCAGTTATGCTAGGCCATATTGATTGTATTTCGGCTTTCGTAAAAAAAAAATAATCCTAATATTCAAGTAACTCAGTGTATGATCCATCGCCAGGCTCTTATGGTAAAATATTTAGAACCTACACTGGAAGCTGTCATGAATGATGTCATCAAAATTGTTAATTTTATCAAGGGACGTGCACTCAACCCGCGGCTATTTCGTGAACTATGTCAGTATGGAGAAGCTGAATATACGGACCTACTTTATTATACAGAAGTAAGGGGGCTCTCTCGCGGAAATGTACTAAATCGAATATGGACTCTCAAAAATGAAGTCGAAATTGTTATGATTGGTCAAAAAATATTCTTGCAGATAAGTTCAAAAACTCTTCCTTTGTTGCATATCTCGCTTATTTAACGGACATTTTTGAAAGTATAAATATATTGAACAAACAATTGCAAGGAAAAATATTGATATCATTTCAGCGGCAGAAATGATGTCGGCGTTTGTAAAGCTTAGTTCTTTTAGAAATGGGACACTTTCATTTGCTAATAGCTCAATTACTGGTTATCGGATATCCAAAATTTTGACAGCGTTTTGTTGCCTGTAAAAAGTAGGGGAGAGTGGGGTATCGTGGGCCATGGGGAAACGTGGGCCACTTTTAATAACTCAGATGTGTGTTGAGATAAAAATCTCAAACCAACTGTCATCGACGTCGCTTTGCGTGAGCATGTATTCATATATGTTGTTGACTGAAATACGCATCATATGCTTCTTTTATTTATCAAGCTAAAAAAAGGTAGAAAAATTTACTTACATAATTAAAAAAACATCCGCTAATTTCATCGATGAGGAACCTAAAGTGCATAACAAAAATATGCTCATACGCTTATGATCTTAGTTTTGTCATGATCTTTCACGTGGAAAAGGAATTTTTGATAAAACATCAATAAGTCAAACAAACGCAACCAATTTGCAAATCATAGCTTGTGGAGAATCGTGGGCCACACATCTTGAATCACCTATATTTTTATGTTTTTATACACATTCAGAACTCAAAATACGTTTTACCTATCTGTAAAGTTTTCGTATGCCAAATGAAGAGTTGTGAAAAATATTTTGTCCATCCCATATAAGAAATTTTGCCAAAACGTTCGCGAGCCAGGTTTCGGAATCCATGCGATCATACACAGCTCTCTTTTTTATTTCATCATCTGAAATTGCTTTTAAATAACAAAATGAATTAGGAAATCACAGTTTTGGGTCAATTCATAAACTTTGCATGTTATTTGGTCAATTTGGATTTGGTGGCCCACGATTCCCCACCATTTTTCAAAATCCAAAAAATATTGCTTTTTTTCAAACAGTCAGAATTTGGGAAAAATAACTTTTGAAAAAATTTACAAAAATACCTTATGATACCTTGAAAATGTAGAAAACCATACCATTTTTTATTTTCATTTTATCTTTTAAAATAAAGAAGTTATGGAACAACGAAAAAAAGTGGCCCATGATTCCCCACTCTCCCATACTATTCGACCTATTTTTTTCAAAATTTGAAACTTACGCGTTTTTTGAGATATGTACGATGCAAGAAAAAAGGGAAAAAATTATTTTGCACAGTTTCCTTTATAATAAGTCATTATCAAATTGTTAGCTGACAAAACCGTTGATTATTCAAAGAATTACTGAGTTTTTGTGGCCGATAAGTATGCAAACACTGTCAATAATGTCCACAAAGTTCAAATCAAGCATTGGAGTGAAGCACATGATCGGCAACTACGGTTGAGGGTCATTAGGGAAATCAAGTCTCATCCCAGCATTTTTAATTTTCAATAAGCGAAAAACTAAGGGTAGATTGCTGAAATGTCTTAAACAATTTTCTCCGTCAAGCTGAAAGTGTTGTCTAGTAATGACTCATTGAAACCCAACCTCAAACAACCATTTTTTGCTGGTTCAGGGCTCGTAAGCTGTAAAGCCGGTACCAAGGCTATGGGACAGATGATTTATGATGAACGACAAAACTTATGAAATACCCTATTTTAAACAAATTCCAGCGTTCGAATCCTATACCATATCTGCTCGTTGCAAGACCCCGAGTATATTAAAGTATGTATTTGCTGGTTATTTTGTATAAAATTATGATGATTTGCCAAAATTCTGCTCCTGCGAAAAAAACAAAAATTTTCAAAACGAAACTTTGGTTTTCGCTGTTTTTTAAGCCTAAGAAGAGTAATCTTGTATGTACTATCCACAACCTACGATTTATACTAACCGAATTCTCTTCAAATTCAATCTTATGATGGTTTTACTTCGTTATTGTATAATTTTGCAAGAAGAAATTCCATTAAAAACGTTCAAAAATGTGGTCCAAAATAATCAAATTTGTTCAATTCGAAACAACTGTATCCACTAAAATGCTTCCAGTTTCTTTTAAAAGAGAAGTATTAGACCGAAAAGTATCAGAAATTGAAGAAGGAAAGTTAAGCCACCTAAAATATAGATTTGACGAAGTATAAGTTGGAAAAACTAATCAATACCATGACTGAAAAAAGTGTGCGCCGGCCAATGGGAGATACCAAGAATAAAATAGATATTTCTCTAACAAAAACGGATTAATATTTTTTTTGAAATTTTTTCATGAAATATCATAACATAACTTTCATTTTCTCCATAGAAAGTATTTCGATCAAACGTTTGGTTTTTGAGATACACGCATTCGTAACTGTCCCATTTCTAAAAGAACTAAGCTTTAGAACAGAACAAGATAGCTTCTTTTTCAAGATTAGCATTGTTTTTGGAAGATGATGAAAATATTTCTATTGAAGACATCAAGGATACTGTCAGTTGGATTGCAGATCCTATTAATTGTGAAATTGCTACGCTACCAGAAGAACCTTCAGGTTTGTCTGGCAGAAGCAATTCTCGAACTTCGGTCTAATACGGAAGCACGCATTCTATTTGAGAACAAACCAAATCTGTCGACTTTTTGGATGTCAAAAGCTGCAAAGGCTTTCAAAATTCAACATGAAGAGGTGGTTAAAAAATTACTGCCCTTTGGAACAACATATTTGTGCGAACAAGGCTTTTCCACTCTAATTAACATAAAGACGAAGAACAGATATCGATTAAACGCCTAAGACTGTATTCAAATCGCCCTTACATAAAAAGATCCCAATTTTGAAGCAATTGTTTCGAACATGAAAAACATCATTTCTCCAAAACGTAGAAAATTGTTTTAATTTTTTTACCTTTTTTTAATAACATTTTTGATAATACAACCATTATTGTTATATTTATTACAATTATTATTAGAATGATATTTTTTTATTATTTGTTACAGTACCCTAAATGGTTAACCCTCAATTGATTTAAATTTGTTATATGTATGTCTTCTATTACTATTATCATCGTTATGTATTACAAGTTATTTTTTCTCAATAAACTTAATAAATGATGTTTGAATTAATTTTTTTTTATTGTTTTCTTTTCAAAATTATCATGACGGGTTATGAATAATATAGTATGAAGATACTGAAAAAAATCGATTTTGTTTTTTTTGCTCTTCGTTATGGGGTAATATCAACATAAATAAAAATGTTTTGAGGTAATGATTCAAAAAGTTCCCCGACCCCTGGTATAGATCGTAAGTTGCGAAGGGTACATAAAAGATTACTCTTTTTAGGCATTTAAAAATAGCGAAAAACCATAGGACTTATGAGTAGAAATGATCTGAAAAATTGAGTTCGTTTTCATCTTCTCTCCCGACGTGTCGTTGAATGATAGTCAAAATTAATTAACAATTAACTTGTTTGAAATACTGTTTATTCGCGTTTGTTTAAACAATTAATTGGTGTTTAGTTTAATAACATGCTGGTGTGTGGAAATGTGTGTGGAAGTGATTATATCCGGGCCCCGGGCACAGGGGGAAACCAAAGGCAATCGTTTGCCACCTTCTTTAGCTGTACCTACTAGAGTGTATTGGGATGTGCAGTGATTTGCGAACGAAAAATAGATTACAAATAACCGATAGTTTCATCTAAACAAGAGACTATCTGCTAAAGCCGGTTGATTAAATTGTGATAGTGTTTATTGAGAAAAATTGTTTTGGGAGGTGCCATATTCGGCGTTTATTTACCTACGTCGAAATGAGGTACGCAAAACATGTACGTACAAGAGGCGCGGATCATAGTAGGCGAGCGACGTCACTTTTGCAGAAGCAGAAACCGGGTGAGCCAGTTCCAATCATTCTCTCTCTTTTCTCTACTACCTCTTTCTCACTCATCATGATTCAATAATAAATGAACACCGTTCAAGTGGGTGGGGGATTTTCTTGCCAAAGACACATGAACCATTAGGGAATAATTCGTTTGAGTTTAAAGGCTTGCGATGGGAAACTCTACACGCTAGAAACTATTAAACCATTTATGTTTCAAAAATAACCATTTTTGACCTTGTCCCGGGAAATGCCATTTTATGAGTTCTCCATGAGAACTCATAAAATGACTTTTCGGGGAGAAGTAGAAATATGGTTATTTTTTAACTGTAAGAAAGATTACCGAAGAAATTGAAAAATGGTTATTTTTAAACCGTAAGAGCTGTTTTGTGCGATTTGTAAAATTGATTACAATTCTCGAAGGAATTTGGAAAAACGTCATTAGGATAATAATTTTATTTCTTGTACATAATACTTATAAACATAATACTTTTTAAGCAGCCGAATCAACTGGTAGCAAAAGTAAAATTCCCCCACGAGCGCTACCGGGATGGATGGATGGAAACGAGCTCTTGCGGGATGGCCAATACAATAATCACTAGTCTGCTATCCTTAACGGGGTGGGGGTGGAGGAGGCGGGTCTGGCGAATAATCTTTGACTCGCTGGTGATGTTTTTCATACATTCCGGCCCGTTCCAGCTCCTTCTGGATGGTGTGAAGCACAATTTCTTTTGTACTTCCATTGGCTGTGGCTGGTAACGATGGACCGGTGAGTGAGTCCTCGTCCTGTTGAATGTTGTTGGTGTATCTGCCGTGCCTAAACCGGCGTCATCCAATCGGTACCCTGAAATTTTTTTGTTTATGATATTGGGATCGACAAGTTATTAGAAGAAATAACTTACCTTTCTCCATCTCCTACAAATCCTAAGTTTCCACGACTTCCAGAACCGATTTTTCTGGAAACTGGATGCTGTTCCGCGGAAGAACAAATTTTGCTTAATGGGCGTCCGGCTGCAATTACCGCTTTCAAAATGGCGATATCAAATTATTCAACCATTTTCTGGTTTATACTCGAAAACTACTAAAATGGTTAAAATTCTTTCTAGAAAAAATGTTGAAAAATAACCATATTGGCGGTTTTGAAGTAAATATTATAAAATGGTTATTTAAAAACCGTAAATGGTTATAAAAAAATGAGCGTGTACAGTAATATGATTTTAATATCATGTCCGAGATTATGATTTTTTCTTAAGATTTTTGTTAATGTTATAGTTGCTCAGTCCGCAGTTTTTTTTCTTCTCTCTGTCGATGTTCGATACACAAAACATTAGGATGCATCACCCAATTTGCTTGTCTTTTGTCCTCTTAGATCAACTAATAACATTTCTTAGAAGAACCTGCTTCTAACCCCACTGAGTTGCGCTGTTCATTCTTACCGTCGTAGTTTTGTCAGGACGCGGGGAGGTGATTTGAGCAAGGGTTGGTGAATTTCACCACCACCACGTGCACCAGCAGATGTGTTAATGCAGTTTAAAACATGATTGGTACCCGGTAGTAGCATGTCGAAGGAGTGAAAGTTCATTTATTCCAAGCATAATTCCAAGCACAATGCAGCCGAAAAAGCCAAAAACTCATCGTGACTCAAGGGTAAAAATTTATGTACTTTACACACATTTTCGGCAAAATGGGCCGATTCACGATGACGTATTCTCCCTTTTGTGGTGACAGTTCGCATGTCCTGTTTACAAAATTTTACGAACGAGAAATGGGGTGCGGCGAAATTTTTCGTTTAGCTGCATGGTCAAAAAATTTTACTCAAAACTCAGTTTAAGGATAGCAAAAAACCAAGTTCCATTTTGTGAATTAAATTTAGCGCATTTTTTGGTTTCTGATGTTTATCTCCTTGGAAATGAACAGAAAGATGAAAATTCGTAAAAAATTGAGAAGGAGGCTTGTTTATTAAAATGTTTCAACATGTTTTTAAAACCCTTCTTCAACAAATTTGTTCTGGACCAACCCACTTTGAATTGAATATTCTGGGAAAGTGCGTCTACTTGAAACACAAAATCCAATCAAATGTCCAAATGTGGAAACTTCTAAAGAATTCGAATGTGCCGAATCGATTGTCCGGAAATTTCTTGTGTTATTTTGACCGGAAGCTGTAAAACAAATGCACATACTTATACGACAACACTATTCAGGGACAAAAGAACAAAATATGAAAAATTCTCCGGAAAACATTCCGAAAGAAAAGGCTTCACTATTATAAATTTGTACGATATGATATTATCGAGGAATAAAAATAACGTCAGTTAAACCACTAATCACACTGACATGAGACTTATAGTACTAAATTCCTCTCAGTTTTTGGCTAGAAGCCTCCTATTGTCGACATTGCGCGGCAGCAATTGGAGCATGAAAATTTTACTGGTATCGACATTTCCGTTAACTTCCGAGCAGCGCCAAAAATCGTAATCGAGTGTCCAGTCAGTGGTCAGTGGTTTAACTTTTAAGTTTAAGTTCATTTATTCCAGCTGGATTTCAGCTGGATTAACAAACAAAATGATTGGTTTTTCATTATTTGATACTTAAAACATCTAATTTTCTTTTTAATTTTATTTATCCCAAAATTGAGCTGAGAACTTTTGCTAAAAACGCGTGAATGAGAATTAAATGAGGACCAAATGTTTGCTTTGCTTCCTCAGCGCGTAGAATTGGAAAATAAGGAATCAAAACAGGAATCGCGAAATGTCAAAAACAGTGAGGCCAGGCAGTGCGTGAATCGACCTATACATTTTCATCGATCTTTTTACATAACTGCTATTTTTTCAGATCTTGAAAACTGTTCCGATCTTCTTTTTTTCAGGCTGAGTGATGAAATCGACATTTTTCTTTTTTAAGGCGCTGCGTTTTTTGAAATAGTCGAACTGATAATCAAAAAATTGTGTATAAGTTGTATCTCTTTCTTGTCGACAGTAAAATTAAACCATTTCATTCATCATGGGCTTTAGTTCGTTCAACTTTTCATGAATTCCTCAGAAACATACTTCGGCAATTCTTATGGAAATTATAGATGCAATTTTCATAGACAAGCAACTCAACTAATAAAAATAAAATTAGCCATGTGATAAGTTGATTGATGAAACTTATGAAAACTGGTTTTTGATGTACTGTATGGAGTATTCTATAAAAGTAGTGTTGCTCATCTAGACAAACTTTTAAAATGTAAATATGACTTTGAAATTATTTTTTTTTGAGTACCTTTAAAGTTTGTAATTAGGTTTTTAACAAAATTCACAAAGTATAAAATATCGACTTGATGACAAAAGACTTGATCGACAAAATTTACTGGCCTTAATATTTTTACTATTTTAACAATCAATTCAAGTCCTCACAGGGCTTTTCTAGATGCAGCGGCAAATTTAGTTTGTTTTACATACAGTATTTTAGGAACATCGATAAGGATCTTCATTTTGCAAACAAACTGGGACGCCAATTTGAGTCCCCCCGATGTGAGTTCGAGCCTGGTTTTGTATGGCTTGTTGTTGGAGTTTTTTCTTTAATTGTTCATGATGAAGTATGGTGATTTATTCAATTTCCAGCTATCGACTCGGACATCGCCTGAAATATTCACCTCTGCACCGGATTCTTTTATTTTCAGATATTCATGGAATTTACAGTTTCAGTTATTGGTATACTTGGAAATTGTGCCAATTCTCTTTCCTCGAATCTCACTGTTTACTATTTATTTATATCGCAATTAACGTCTGAATTCCATGTATTTTCTCTGCCAAAAAATTAATTCAAGTATCGTTTAATTTGGAAATTTGAAGTTAAAAGTGAAATATCTTTGTATAAGTGCTCGACAGAAGTTTGTTATGTGTTTTTGATACTGTTAACTTTATTGAAACCTCGTTGGGGAGCCTGAAGTTGTGTTTCGATCATGATAAGTTTCCTTTCGATTCAAGTGCGCACCCCGAAATGAAGAAAATCATAGAAAAGCCCATCCAAAAATGTGGTTGGCGGAGTAAAATCTAAAAAAATCAAGCTGAAACTGTTATTGATTGGGATTTTTCGTGATGAACAATAAAGCACGGCGGCCGTATCATTTGTGGAAGATACGATTGTTCTTAGAGCAAAGCTTAGCGACAGCTTTTGGGAGGGAGAGTTTTTGTGTTTGATGAATTAAATGGAGAAAAATATCATACCGTGAGCCTTGATCAAATATTTTCGAAAAATACCCAAGCATGAGTGTCAGAATCATTGCTTCCCCGGCTTGAAAATGTATTATTCGGAGAGTGAATCCTATCAATCCAGTGGCATTAATTGCGTTGAGTGTTGCATCCTGGAAAAATGAAGGGGTCTACATACGTGCAAAAAGTGACATTCCAAAAAAAGACATGTTGGCGGAGCATGAGGCGTCGTCAAACGCAAAAGCCGCTAGCCAATACAGGGCTACTAGAAGGAGGCAATCATCATCAAAGCAAAGGTTGCTTTGGTTTGCATCATTTGGTGAGGAATTTCCAATTTATTTTTTCCATATTCGCTCTTCACGTTTTTTTCTCTCAATGTCAGCAAGGTTTTATGATTTCTTAATACAACACAACTCTACAGGAAAAATTTAGGAAAACACATCAGAATGCTTACATCAGAATGAAACGAACTCAAAATACAAAACTAATAATTCCCATGATGCAAAACACCAGCATTGGCCGTATTAATTATTTCCAAATTTACCAATGTGCCTTCTTGTTCAGACACTATTACTATAGGGTAGAATACAAAAAGTTTTATGAAGGCCCATTTTATTTAAATCTACTCTACGTCACTTACATATATTTTTAGCCAATAATGGAAATTACCAGTATTTTGGCTTAACAACATTTCATAAAATAATTGAAATTGGATGCAATGATTTATTTAGGACGTGTCTGATTATTTGGCCTTGTCTGACTGTAATAATCACCTTTCAAGGTCTCAAAAGACCTTGAAAGGTTTATGTTCTACTAATTTTTTTTTTGTTCTTCTTTACTTTCAAGAGCGAGTAAAGGCGCTATATCCTTGGTCGATGACCAGAAATGATGGAACACGGAAATCTAAAACAGTTATAGAGTTAAATTTTAATGATTGAAAATGTTAATGTTTAATGCAAACTTTTGCCTTGTTTAATGATTTCTGTGTTTAAAATAACTCATTTCCAGCCGCTGAATGATGGGTCACTTCATTGGTTCAATAATCTACAAGGAGCACTTTTTAGCGTGCTTCCAACGAAATGCCCCTCGGAGCGTATGGTACTGGTGGTCCACGCTTCTTCTTTCCCCTTGTTCCTGACATCTCTGCGTTCTCTGCTCCACGGTAGGCCCGACCATTTTATGTTTTTAATTATTTTAATGTTTCTATGTTAACATAATTAAAAGCATGAACAAAGACAAGAAGAATAATAACATGTTTTTATTATTCTTCGGGACTCAGACTTAAGTTCTGGCTGTGGAAGTACGATTAGTGATTAGTGATTAGTGAATTCCATGTATTTTCTTTCCTACAGCATGTGCATCGCCAACTTAATGTAAACATTTATTATAACATATTTTTATTCATTTATTTTAACAATACAATTTCCTTGAATTATTTTTAGTAGGACATGGTCATGTTTAATGTTCTTAGTTTTTGTATTAAAAATGAATCTATCATTTTCGATATTTTGTTTCAAATATTTTACTTCGAGATTTTTTAATACTTCAAAATTGTTTATTTTAGATCGGATGGAAATAAATATGGCTATGATACTGATTAAGGTCGGTTACAGCTAAAGGTAAGCTTAGTGTGTCTTGAGGTAAGTTGGGTATAAAGGTGAGGTTATTCTGTTGTATAACTATTTCATTCATTGATTATATGATATAAGAACGTTCAATCAGTTGCCAGCTGGGCAGGTATCTACACGTATGCGGAATACCTGTCGAAGATTCATAACATTGAGAATGTTATGAATTTTATACGGTTGCGAAACTGTTTGCTCGTTCTACAAATAAGACATACACATACACGAAATTCATTCATTACATGACAGTTCACACGAAGCCATGGTGTCGGGTATGTGCTAATTTGCATTGAAGATTGGCCGAAATTATAATCTAAAGAATGCAATTTAGCGCATACGTTGGCGAAACTGCGGTGAATCCGTGCACCCATGGTGGATTATCTACATACATACATACATTTAAAAATAGCGAAAAACCATAGTTTTCGTTTTGAATATTGTAATATCTTTCTGCAGGAGCAGAATTTTGGCAAATCATAATATTTTATACAAAATAACCAGCAAATACATACTTAATATACTCGGGACCTTGCCACGAGCAGACATGGTATAGGATTCAAACGCTGGAATTTGTTTAAAATAGGGTATTTCATAAGTTTTGCCGTTCATCGGAATTCATCTGTCCCATAGCCTCGGTACCGGCTATACAGCTTACGAGCTCTGGAGCTAGCAAAAATTTATTGTTTGAGGTGGGATTTGAATGACTCATTACCAGGCAACACTTTCAACTTATCGGAAATTTTTTTTTTGGAAATTTCAGCGATCTACCCTTAGTTGCTTTTTGAAAACTAGAAATGCTGGTATGAGACTTGATTCCCTGATGACCCTTAGCCGAAGTTGCCGATCATATGCTTCACTCCCATGCTTGATTTGAACTTTGTGGACATTTTTGGCAGTATTTGCATACTTTTCCACCACTTACATACAGTAACTCTTCGAATAATCAACGGTTTTGTTAGCTATCAATTTGATTATGATGGATTTTGAATGAAACTGTGCAAAATAATTTTTTTCCTTTTTCTCTTGCATCGTAAATATCTCAAAACGCGTAATTTTTAAATTTTGATAAAAATAGTTCGGATAGTACTTTTTACAGGCAACAAAATGCTGCCAAAATTTTGAATGTCCGATTACTAGTAAACGAGCTATTAGCAAAAGAAAGTGTCCCATTTCTAAAAGAACTAAGCTTTAATTACAAAAGTTCATCTATCCAAACATTAATTTTTATGATTTCAGCTAGTTGAATTTTTGTAGTATTTTTACCCCTTGATGTATGCAGCACCTTTATGCTTTTTCTTTAAAAACTTTTTTTCCGGATTTTTTTTTCAAATTTAATTTAAAAATTAACCAAAAATTACTGCATTTGGTGCTTTATGCGATATGTCATCACAAATATATAAAAAAAATAACAAATTTCAAACGTTTTCATTTGATTTTATATTGAAAACAAAGTTTGTTGCAACTTACCCCCTTTTCTTGGTAGGGTGAAAACCGATTGTTTTTGTAAATTAAAAAAAATGGTGAAACCAATAATGTTTCTGACTTCGTAAATCAACCTTAAAACTTTTGATGAAGGTACAAGCGAAATGATTACCACTGTACGTACAGTAAGTTTTTAGGTGCCTTTGAAGTTGAAAAGTGTTGCATTATGCCCCAGTTGACGGTACATAGCTAAGAAATCAGGTCAACCCAGGAATCTAGTCACCCCACTCCCTTTTACAGTTAAGCACTATTTTCGGACATCTCTACATCAGACTGATCTCGGCGAACAGGAAAAGAACTTCATTTCATCCAAAAGTAATTCTTTGTTACTGGCATTCTTAAGCAGATAAATGCAAACGAAATGAACTAACTGAAAACTTTTCCTAAGTAATCGTTCTTCCCGGCAGCTTGCAAACCGTCAACACTTGATTGTTTCATGAAGACCGGCGCCTAATTCAACTTCATCCCGGTAATCTCAAGAGTAAAATTACTTTCAAACGGGCAAGAAGCCACAAAATTTCATTGTCAAGTACAATGACAGTTCAATTTGCTCGCTATCATCCACAGACCATTTCCTTCGGGGGCCAAAATAGATCAGCACTAGAGCAAAAAAAAAAAAGCTTCCAGCTCCTCTGGACGACAGAAGTCGAAGCCCTCGAAGGTAATCCATCCGATCCATCACAAGGCAGAATAACATAAAAATTCACTTTAAATCGAGTTTCATTTCGTGCTGATTTTTTCTTTCTTTCAGTTTTCTCATCCCTCACTAAGAAAGACGGAAAAGTTTTCTGCATTCGAAACTTAATTTTGCCAAAGCCAGATTAGAGAGAACGCAATGGCTCAAACAATAGGGCAACGCCTCTCCTCGGTCCAAAGCCAAGCTCCGAAAGTCGTTATCTTTATGGATGGGGGACATTTCGCAACAACACGCCTCCAACTCCAACTTTCGCTGAGAATGTTCTGTGTTCATTGACAGCTCAGGCCTACGTACATGCGAAGAATCCCCAAAAGCGCACTTTTGGGGTTTTGATCCAACAGTACCGTCGGGGGAAAAAATGGAGCAATATCTCCTCCTACCAACGTCCATTCGCCACTTGTCAACTGGCGTGAAATGACGACGACGGGAGGATAAAAAAAATTGTAAAAAATGTACAGTCCATACGCAAAGCTGGCTGATGAAAGGTTACTTTTTAAGACCATGTCGATGATAAGCCATGACTGAAACAGGCCCCTCCAGCTTTCTCTCTCGGCTCTCTGAAGGACTACGTGGCAATCAATTTCGAAAAAGAAAAAAAAGATTCTCAAGCACCATTGAGCCCCGCTGTGATTTGGCCTGGAATCAGAAGAAAATGAGCAGTGAAAGTTCCGGAAGTCCTAGGAGCTATTCATATACTTGGATAATTTCATCTATTTTTAGCTTAATTTTGGTCTGAGGACTGGTTTAAATTTGAAACTTTATATCAACAAAATTGAAGCCAAATAAGAGTAAAAATTATGTATCCGAGTGAAGACACATACCAGCTTGAACCGAAAAAGTAGGGCTAAGAAGGGTAATTCCGAACAAACGCCGTACGCGCCGTTAGGGTCATAGTAGGGTCTCAAAACTGATCAAACGTGATAGTCTGTCATTTTATTGATAAGTTACAGTTATAACTTGCAAACCTAACTGTATAAATTTTGTAGTTACATCTATTAACAAAATGTATGTCTCTGAGAAACGAAAATAGTTTTCAGACGCGTCTTATCAATTGACTCCCTCGTCAATGTGAAAGGAGATGAAATGTGATTTTTGAAACTCTTACGTTTGATAATTGATGGTTCATGTGGTGTGATATGACTTTATGTTGGATAAATTTCCACCCACGCACAAAGAAGTGTTCATATTTACCCCATACTTTTCAAGATGCAGGGTAAATATGAACACGTATTTTCTCAGCATTGGTTTATGATTAAAATTTACTTTTTACTTTCAAAATCACGATAATCATCCAAATCTTGAAAATAATCCTAAATCTACTTTATATATTTTTTAGAATTGTGGATCTGTGATTATATGAAAAGATGCCTCCTAGCTACGAAAAACTGAAAATAACATGTACGCAACAGTAAATTTAAAGAATCAATAAATCTCACTACAATGCACTGTTATGATGTGGTTTCAATCTAGGAATAATGGCAATATCAGAAGTCATCACAAAACAAGAATCGTTACAGTATTCATAATTATCCCATAGACAAGAGGGTGATTATGAACAAGCGTTTAACGCCCACAAGCTGGAACTTAAAAATTAGAAAAAATAATCTCAAAATGAAGGAGGAAACCATTCATTCATTTTGGTTTCTTTCCAGAATTTGTAACATTGTGAAATTTTCTATCGCGAAGTGGCGAAAAGCGAATTTAGAAAAATAACACAAGGAATCAAAATTTACATTTTTTCGAGGTACAAAGAACTTAAGAACAGATTGAGTCTAATTTGGAGGCGATGATTTAATATATACAAATAGTTTTTTTTATAGCAGCTCTTGTTTTCAAAATAACTTTGGAAAATGGGTGAAAATTCATTTAATCAATTTGTGCACTTTTTGGACTTCTCTGTAGAAAAGTACAAAGTAAGGTCGTATTAAGGAGAGAGGGGGGCAATGGGAGGCAATCGCTCCGCCCCCCCCTCCACCCCCCCGGCTCAAGGGGGCCCCTTAGGAGAGAAAATAAAGATTTTGCTCTAAACAAAATTAAGATTTTGCTGTATTCCATGCACCCGCTTTAAGGTGAAACAGATATTTTCAGTAAAAATTCTCTCAGCACCCTTCTTTTCAAATAGCTGCAAAAGCATACGTTAATTTTCAAAAGCTCTAAAATATTAAATGTTAAGCCCCTCGGCTCAGAAGGCTCTCCAAAGAATTCTTCTTCAAACTCCCAAAAAAAAATCATTCAGATAAAGGTAGTGTTGGGTTGGTTTTTGGCACCTTTTTTAAGCGAATCTGAACCGTATTTGTGGTTTAAGAAGTAGCTGAAACTATAAACTTTATTTAACATTTCTTTGTAAAGAGAAGAGACTATCATCTACTTACAATTAAGGGTGTCTTAACCTCGCAAATAAAAATCTACAATAGCGTAAGTATATGGATCGATCCGCCTAAAGGGAAGTAGAACTGTTTTGCATTTAACTAAAAGAGTAATTCTTATAAGTGACTTACTTATTTGAGGGTACAATTTGGTTTTCATGCGTAGAAACCTCCATCAATCCTAAAGCATACGTGTGCATAAATGTCACATAAAAATTATATGGATCGATATCCACCTAACAAGGAAAAGGATCGTTATGAATCTAGCCACAAGAGAAATTTTCATGATTCACTTACTATTTTGGAAATAAGTCTGAATTAAGACGCAGAAACTAGCTTAAATCCTAAAACGATCCTAAAGCACAACGTTTGCTCTCAAATGTGTGACAACGATGATAATCCAAAATTCTATCAACCGTTTTTCTTCTCTTTTTCTTTGCATAATCCTCACTAAGAAATTTCATTACTTCTACTGCAGTGTTGCGCGCTCTCAGATATTGGTGATATTTTCCGAAGTCGGACAGCTATGCTGTAACAAGTAGCTTAAAATAAATTGAGTTCAATTTGTTTTTTTAACCCGGC
This sequence comes from Uranotaenia lowii, assembly GCF_029784155.1. Lineage (NCBI taxonomy): Eukaryota > Metazoa > Arthropoda > Insecta > Diptera > Culicidae > Uranotaenia > Uranotaenia lowii. The sequence continues at coordinate 266,449,279 of NC_073692.1, forward strand.
AAGATCTTAGTTTGTTAAAGTTATCCACTTTATTTTGAAAATCCAGGCACTTTTTAATTAATTCGGAAAATCGCCAATGCAATGGGGGGGGGGGGGGGGGGGGTGCTTGGATTTTGCTTTTTGGTGACAAAATTTTTCAAAAAACATTTTCGCTTGCTTTTGCATACATTAATAATTATAAAAATGAAAGTAATAACAAGATTATCTATTATATTTCCAGCTGAATTTCCCTGAACCTGAAGATTAAGTGCAAGTTATTTTATCAACAATAAATAATAAATCATTAATAATTTATTTCATTATTCAAAACTTATGGAATAAATTAAAATTTAGATTATTCAAAGAACGCTATTTTTAAATTGAGTGCTGGCTGATTTTGTTTTATGATTGTGAGTTTCACCTGTTTTGTGTTTTGTTTTGAGCAATTTCGAATGTAAGTTTCGATTATGAGTTCTGCATTATAATTCTGAATAAAAATTTTGAATTTCTAATTTGAAATCGATTTCTGCATTCAAATTCCAAACAAAAAATCCCATTAATTATGAATAAAACAGACAGATTTCTTAACCAGAAATCACTTATTTGAATTTTGAAGCTTTGATTTTCTACATGAATTTTTCTCTTTCATTTATTTGAATTCAACTAGTGAATCTGAATGAAAATTCCGAATGATGAAACTCTGATGTTTCAATTCTGGATTACCATTATGGATCTTTTTAAAGTTTCAATTCTGCACAAAAAATAAGAGTAAAAGTTCCAAACTTAAATCGTAAAAATGGTTTGTTATTTTAAAAATTTCTTTTAATATTTCGGAATGATAAGTTTCGAACATGAATCTAATTTTAGTTTTAAATGCAAAACCACGATTCGAATCATTATTTTGTCTCAATGCACCGAGCTGAAAATCAAGAAGAATAATCTGGATACAGATTCCACAATCCAAATACAGGCATCAATTTAGGATTTAAAAAATAAATTGGAATCAGAATATCGGAAATGATTCAAACCTACGCTTAACAAATATTTTTCCGTGTCTATCCGGATAGGTCAAATCCGGGCTGTTTTATCTAAAAATCATGCAAAATTCGGGCATTCGATTTCAAAGTTTACAGCCCAACATCTGGGCAAAATCAAGGCAAATTTAGAAATTTTTCAATTAAAATCAAGAAGATTAAAACTTGAAAAGTTGTTTTTTTTTCGAAACACATCAGCCAGTTTATTTGGATAAACTTTGAAAAAAAAATATTTTGGACGCAAAATACATAATTGTTATCACACAAATTATGTTTTTGCTTTGAATTTGCTTAAGAAGTATATCAGGTATCCATAGTGAGTGTAATCTTATTGAAAGTTCGATATTCGAGACTACGGACTGTATCCAAAGTTCATGCACCAACTTCTTTTGTGAATAACTTTTGATAGCGTTTTTCGAGTACAGTCTTTAAAATCTTTCAAAAAATGAGAAATTTTTCGAAAATTTTTAGTAGAACTGTGGACCTAGAATAAGATTTCATGGTTTTTGTCTTAGTTTTGAGTCGAGATTGTTACTCTTGATTCACTTTAGTCATTCATCAATATTTGATTGAGAATTTATAATTTTGAGTTTAGAGAAGAACATTTTGCTTGATATGTTTTGGATCCTCATGGTACAAAGATATGGAAATTAATTGTTTTAATCTAATGATCAGCTTTCCCGAAGAATAGAAGTTTTCTTATTGTAAGTTTTTCCCAATTTTGCCAAACATGGAAATTTTGAAGTTATTATTAAAAAAATGTTCAACTCAAATTGCAAGAATATTTTTAAATCAGAAGTCCAAACGTTTTGCAGTCCTATACACTATTCTTAAATGAATGAAAATCTTTCATGTCAAATTCTCGAAGACTTTCTTCAACGGTGTCAGAAAATATTGAAATGTTTTGGATTTAAATTTTCTAAAATTGTAATTTTTTTTCAAGCTATAGATATATTCCTGAATCTATGACACCTAGCTGAAATCTGAATCCTTGATTGAATGAAAGATAGTAAATAGTATCGAAAACAATGTTTGTTTATTATGTTTGTTTGTTGGTTCATTAGTTATCAATGATCTATTTTATTCAAAATCGATCATTTCGAAAATTTCCACACGCCATATCACTAAAGCAAGAGTTGATAGACGAAATCTGGCAAATGATTCGAATTTAAGAAGCCAAAATCTTCCAAAAACAGTTGTTAATACATAGGCACCAAACATGATATTCCATTGTGTTATCAATGTACGGTAGCGAAAAAAATGGTTGGAGATACTGAAAGTCAAGTTCCTTAGCGCCTGTGGTTATGCAATATTAAAAAAAATTGTCAACAAAGGAGACTGGAAAAATGTATGAAACTTGGTTCTCTGGTACACGAAAGATTTCGAGGCGACAATTAAAAGTCGCCAAAAATATCTACCACGGGAGAAAAAAGTTATGAAATGAAGAAGACGTTTTCGGTATAAAACCAGTTAAAAGTTGACTTTCAAATCATCTGCATCAAAACTAGTTGTTTCATACCTTTTACCTCCATCAAACGGTAGATTTTATTGATCCCAGAGTGACTTTTCTTGTCTTGTCGTAATCTTTCGAAACATTGTCCATTTTTGTTTTCCATCTATACAATTTTTCGTAGAACAAAATTTGTTTGTAATTATAAAACTCAGTTTCTGTGAATATTTCAGCTAGAAAAAAATTGGGTAATGGAGGGTTACCTTAAGATGCAGTTACACTAGTTATGAGTTGTAATTAATTTTAACAAATCATTTACATTCCAGACATTTACACTACCTACTTACTGCTTATGACTAGTAAAGTTTAAGTTTTTTTTATTGTATCTGTCACGATTCTATCTTGTTCTTAAATAATACTCAGTCTCAAATTTCCCCTTCAGCACACATGAATAATATTTATCTGCTTCCCTGAGAAAAAAGAATCAAAAAAAAAAAAAATATTTATCTGCTATCCAGGAAAATATTTTCTTTCTAAGTTATTTTCCACATAATGTAAACATTTCTTCCTTTACCAAGCATTTACTTTCCACGTCATGTTTGAATAACGTTTCCAACTCAATTTCACCAAAACTGGCTTGGACAGAATGGAGCCTGTGACATCTGGCTCTCGGAAATCCCTGGCCCAGCTTTTGTTGTGGCATCGATAATCCCGAACCGCATCGTCCTTATCTAACCGAGGCAGCGCCAGAATGCCACATTCGAAATCATTCATCGCATCATCGCCGACGATGGCTGACAATAACAGTGTGCCAACAGCAAAATGCCGACGACATCTTCTCACATCCCAATCGGCTCCTAGTGAATTTATCACTGGAAGCTCTACGCGCCAGAAATCTGAAACCAAGATCAAAAGACGTTTTCCTCGACCAAATGACGTGTTTTGCCCCATCGAGAGACCGAGCACAACACGCCTCCATTTTCCGGTGGGAAGTTCGAGGAACCCCAAAACGACAAGCCATAATTGACCATAGTTTGATTCTGGCCATTGCGGTTGTCCTGGGAGCAGCCGTGAGACGATTCGGCGAACCGAGTCCAATCCAACCGAAACCAGAGTCAGTGCGGAAGATACCGAAAACGGCACTAACGATGAACTTCCTCCCCTTTGCTGTCAAAATGTAGACGTCAACGACGCGTCGTGTAGGGTAGTCACACACAGTCGTTTCATTTTGGCAGAGCTTGGACACGCTTTCCGATTCTGCGATGAAGAAATCACCACGTTTGGCAATATTCATCAAAGGCCAACAAACAACAACAGTGAATGAAGGATGTAAGGACGAGGAAAGGATGCTGCCAGCCGTTATGCCAGTCCGTGCTGGTGTCAGTGGCTTGGAATTGCCGTGGTGATATTGATTTTTTTTCTTTGCGGATAAAACAATGTCATATTTTATGACACTGACTTCTGATCTACAAAAATAAATCTGTACACCATTGTATTTCTTTGGATTGATTAGGGGAGACTCCATAGCATTTTCCTGATTTCATCATTGCTTTTTGGACAAAAAATTGAAACTTGCCGTCTTTAGAATTTTCTGACAGCATGTAATTCAAAGCTAAATAAATTAGAACGATACCTTGATCCCGTATATGAAGTATTTTCATAGAGCTATTGACTATTTTTGACCGTTGATATTACGAAGTGTACTTACAACCTTTTGCATTGATTGTTTTGATCGAATGTCTTTTTGCAAATTGATGATTTCAATCTTCATATTTGATTCCATTTGTCCAATACTTCGGTATTCCATTGGAAGTAATATGAAGTAAAGTTTAAAACACTCGGAACCGTAAATATAGGACGGAGGTGCCCACTTGCATCGATTTGCGCGGTAGTGTCCATCGCAGGAATGTTTTTTTTTTGGATTATGGACTCTGCTCTACCACTTTTTACTCCGATGACCTATCAAGTAAAGGGTTAAAATAGTCCAACGCTAACGAATGTTCGGGATGCATCTGTTGTAGTGAAAAAATTTCGGCTAGTAAAAATTAACACTTATTTTACATACCCTGCACACAATTAAAGTCGGTCGTTCTTCTTAGGTAGCTTGAACACTCTGAAAACCGACTTTAATTTGATTTATTAGCGTTTTTCACAAAATTTTAACAAATTTCTAAGCTTTTCATACTTTTTAACAGCTATTTTGCGTCCTTGCATACACGGCAATTCAAAGCAACGCTTAAGATCAATAAAACCAAATTGCACTCGAAAATAAGAAAGTCATTATACGTCTAAATTCAAATAATGTTGTTGGAGTATGTAATAAACCAAATGAAACTAAATTTTAATCTAACATAGAATAAATGATTAACAATATTTTTCAGTCATAGTTCATACGACCTAATAAAAAGAAACTCTAGATTTGATCTTTGTGAGACATTCCAGTTTCGAGATATTCATAGCTAAGGAATCAAGATGCTACAAGGATCAAATCTCCTTACTCTCTTCTAATGGTATTGAGGATTATAAACTATCATATGAGAAAATTTAAACTTTGAATTTCAGTACAATTCAGTTTTTTTTTACTTGAAAAATATTTTTCAAAAATCAGTAGGGAAGAATGAGAATACTTGATCCCTGGGGATACTTGATTCCATAGCTATATCTCGAAACTGAGGGACTTACAAAGATCAAATGTTCTAGAAAATTTGAGCAAAACAACTATGAAAAAATTAAAATAGAAATATTTACATTAATATTCCAATCGTTAGGGTGTAACATGAACTTCATAATACCATATTTTTAAAGAAAAGGCAAACTTTCATCATTTTTCAGACATAGTTTTCTTAAATTTTCAATATGGGTTCAATTGATCCCTAGAGTTCAAAAAGGTTTTTTTTCTTCTAAATAGGTCGTGATCATTGCTGATTATTGCTAATATTCATCCAATAACTGATATTTATTTGAACTGAAATTTTCTCCATAAAAATTTATATCCTTAAATTTTAAAACGGTAAGTTAAATTCGTACATTGAAGCCTTCGGTAACAAATAAGGAACTTCTTTCGTTGTTGGTTAATATCTTTTTTTTGCTCATGAATCAGGGAGATTTTGGTTATTTGATTTGGGCAAATAATAAGTTTTTTTTAAGAAAATCTTAAATTCCTTTAAAATAAAATTAGATCGAAATTAAGCATTTGAAAAAATTGCAATATTAAAAAGTAACTGAATCCATCAAGAAACTACGACATTCCCTGCAGAATTTTAAAGTTTCTCAATCCGTGAATACAGCTCATGAATAATCTATTTCATGAATAAAATTTTGTGGACAGTTTAAAACAAAAAACAAAATCAGTTTTTCATTAAAAGAAACTTGCAAATAAATTCAAATATATTTATGATTTCCAGCTGAATTGTGTGAACAAACTGAATGTGAATCAACATTTGAAATTGTGATTTCGGCTTACTCGATAATCAAATCTATACGTCAACGATCTCCTGCAATTTGAATTCCTTAACGAAATAGTCATCTTGATATTTTTAAAACAAAACTCATTTCTAAGCTGAATATGAATCTGAATTTTGAATTATACATCTGAATCTAAATTTAAACTTGAATTCAAAATTTGAATTTTGATTCTGTATTCCATTTTCAATGCGATTTCTGAAATGTACAAAAAACGTTTTCTATATCAAAATTGCTGGCCTGAATTTATAAACAGTGATCCACAAAGTGAAGTTTGTTTCATGGTCCTCAAGTATGAATCTTTTATTTGGATTCTTATTTGTTTGTTTTTAATCTGAATTCATTGGTTCAATTTTTTATTTGTTATCTGACTTGTAAATCCTTTTCAAAAAATAATTTCGAATGATCTGAGTTTTTAATTCTGGATCGCCAGTTAGTAGTTTTGTTAAGTTGATATTTTTCATATCAAAAAAGTTAAAGAATATCGTATCTAAATGGTGAACAATGGTGTCAGAATGGTATCATCATTTTTTTCATATTCGGGAAACTATTATTTTTTTTGTAGGGATTTTAAACCATTTGCTTTATTCATCCTCACTATAAATATGGAAAATGCATTTCAGTTCGAAAATAATAATCGAATTTTAAACAAAATGCATAACCATATTTGAACCAAAAGAAGGATTCGAAATTTGTTCCGGCCTAATAAAATTAAAAAACATCTCTCTCTACAGCATAAGCTGCCAAACCGTGGCCCGCGAACCACATTTGCCCTGCGAATGTCAATTTGTGGCTCGCGAGCTTTCAAAAGATTCAATGTTGTGAAAAAATAATTATATCTACTTATAAAACGGCGCGAGATCATAATATTTGTAAACTTCTTATAAATTGAAAATTTCAAAAGTCCTGGAATGGATTTCATATTTCCGCTCTTCAGAAATTAAATCAAATAATTTAGTAGCTTTTGAAACAGTAAAAAGTCACTTTATTGGACTTGAAAATCCGTGCAAACTATTCAACGTATATATTCAAAAGCTTGAACTAATAGCCAAACATCACCATAATGCCAAAATACGCTGAGTTTCGGACTTGATGTTAGAATTTGACACAGATTTTGAGTATTTGGAAAGAGTTTTCTGATTTTCTGTGAATTTTGGACACAAATTTCCGTTAACGCAAGCTTATTGCCAGAGTTATTACGAATGGAACACCTCAAAATGTACTGTGATATCAATTAAATGAAAAAATATCATCAGTTTGGTCTGGAAAAGCTCCACAAAAAAAATTGGATGAGGTGAAGATATAAACTTTGTTTGTTGATGAAGGATTGCTAGCGATAACCGGTAATTTTGGGAAAATTGGAATGTCATTCTTTCACCAGGTAACCGGGAAAAACTGAGTTGAATTAGAATTTTAAATCGTCACAATTTTCCATCAAATTTTCCTGTTTTGGATCATGTTTACTTAATGTAGTTCTTATAGTATAAGCCAACATAAACGTTCATAAAAACAAAAAAAAAATACGTTCATAAAAATAGGATTGAAAGGGCTAAAAAAAGATTTCTGAGACACGCCTTAAGGAGCCTTGGGCAGCAAGAATAAATGCCGGAATAACTTTCCTTGTGGATGTTAGTAGGACTGGAGTCACTCGAAACTCGGAGGAAATCAACATATGCGCTGTTTTTGAAGGACTTGACCATTGAAAAGTACTTTTCCCTGTATTTAGTATTACAAAATTCTCTAAATGAAGGACGTAGCAGTTTGCGCAACGTGAGATGGTTTCAGCTTCCAAATCGAATACAAAATTACGCTCATGATAACAAAATCTATAGCATGATGACTCTTCACAACGCACATGCTGATGTAATCAAACTGACTAAAACAAAGAACAAATAAAAAATAGTCTAAGATGTTTTTATCATAGATGTGTTGTAACTGAGGATCAAAAGCTGAAGCCTAGAATCTGATAAATAAATAAGAACACGATTTTTGGAAGAAGTCTTTTCTTCACGTGATATATTTTTGATTATTTTTAGCAACTAACATTTAAGTACAGCTATGGAAATAATTTCAGAAGCCAAAATTTTTACTTTTGTTATTTGACTCGAAAGAAGTTTAAAATTATTGAAATTTTAAAATAGGGTTGTGGATCTCGGTTTCTAAAAACTAATAAAGTTTTTGATAAGCCATGTAACCATATTAAAATATTACATTAGGAATTAAAAACCAGGGAAATCATCATTTTAAACTGAGAAAAACCGGAAAAAATTACGTAATTGCAAAATGAATTGCTAGCATTTCTAGATATTTTGATTAAGTTTCTATTATACTCGTTTAACCATCATTTTGCCATTCGCGACTTTATATCAAAGTTGCAGTTGGCGGACAGTTATTGAAACTCTTCCGGTACAACTGTGTTTGATGTTCACTTTTAGGCTCGAACTCACGAACATCGCCTTACAAAGCAACTGACTTTACAACAAAACAATCCCCGACTCTGGATATAGCTTTTCAAATTAGTAGATCAATTTTATTGATTCACCAAAATAACATCATTTTTATTTGAATAACACAACTGAACGAGTTTAAAGCCGTTATTTTGGGTCCCATAAAAAACAATCTTTAGATTTTTAATTTATGCCCATACTATTTTGCTTATTTCTATCAAACATTGTTTATTGAGTACTGAAAGGTGTTTGTTATTCATCGAGATTTAAAAAAATTCTTATGTGTATAAATTACTTTTTTTTATGTAAATCATCTTCATAGCATACTATGAGCCAATTCCATTCAAACGCTGGAACTTTTCATTTTTTATGTGCGTTTCTCTATTTCTTCTTGATCAAATATGTTGAAAAAAAACTTTAGAAGTATAAAAGGAAAAAAAGCAGACAAGATTTTTTTTACGTAGACAAAATTCGTTTAAAACCAAGCTAAGCCTCAGTATAGATTTTTCGGGTTTATTTAGACCCAGATTCATCATTTCGAGGTAGTTTCACAAGCACCTAGTTAAACGCGTGCTTCCAAAGTTCGAATTTCGCTGAGCAAAGGCTCCAAAGGAAATTGGTACAGAATTTTCTCGAATGCGAGCATGATAGCTACAAAATGTTCATCAAATAGCCTTTCTGTGACACGTCAATCGCATCACTCTGTATTAAAGTTACAAATAGGACCTCAAAAAGCTTTCTATGGACTTGAAGTTCCAAAAAAAGGGCATATCAACAGTAAATTATTGTTGTATCTTGGAAAATCATTGAAGAGTATAATTTATATTGAAATTTCAACTCAGAACAACTTTGAGCTAACTCGCAAAGGATTGTTTTTGAAAAAAAAAATATTTTGTCATATTTGTCAGATTACTGTTTTAATTTAGTCTTCAATTAATCACATTTTTCATATTTCTAAAATGGTTAATCGGATTTTTGTCATATTTTTTAATTTATGACATATTTTTGGCATACTATGACATATTGTTAGCATATATGTCAAATTTTTTTTTCATAATTTGGTATTAATTTTTGTCCTGTTTTGTCATTGTATTCTGTATTTTTTGTCATAATTATGCCAAAATTTTGCCATATTTTTGTGATATTTGTCATATTTTATGATATTTGTCTCATCTTTGTCTTGTTTTGTCATTTTATAGTAATTTTTCAAGAAAAAATTATGATTTTTTAGAAACACATTAGTGGTACTATTCTTATTCCGCACCCTTTTGTCATATTTATGGTCCACAACACCAAATGATTCATCCAGCAAAAGTAAACTATTGCGTGATTTATCCGTTGAACAAATTAAATAAAATTGTGGAAGAAAATTTTTACAATTTTCAATCATTCATACATATTTTAACATTAATTTTTATATTTTAACAAGCAAAACACATAGAGTTAGTATGTATTCTTGTTTCACTCACTGTATATTATGTGTTCATTATTAAAAAGTTTTCACGACAAATTTTTTTTTATAATTTTTATGGAACAATATAATTGTGTGAAATTATAACTTCATATTCAAAAAATGGTGGATTCAAAAACACTGTGGAGTACAATTTCCATTCTTGAATAATTCCCGGTTATAAAGCTGATGTGTAAGGTTGCCAGAATTTTTTCAGCACGTATCCGGACAAACTGGGCAATTTTTATATAAAACCTGGCGAAATCCGGGAATTTGATTTCAAATTGACGACCATGAATCCGAGTAAATTTTGTCAAAGCTCAGAAATTCCTCAACAAAAATCACCAAAAAAAATGTAAGAAAACATTTTTTCATCAAAACTCATCGATAGATTTTGAACCGTATTTTGGGCTTCCAATAAACCTTTCATGATTATTTTTATAAAACTTGCTCGAAAATTACGTTTTGGATGTGTTTGTTGTTTTTTTTTTTTTTGTTTAATTTGTCAAATAAAGTGAATAAATCCGGGCAAAATTCGGGCATTTTTCAATAAAATTCGGGCAACCGGGCCGGGCAGGACTATTCTTAAATTTAGTATTAAATAACCGGGCAATCTGGCGACCTAAATGATGTGTTCTGATGATTTAGTATTTTTTCTGCAAAAATTGTGGAGATTTAACTTGAACTTTGACAAATTTGCCACGCCGAATAATTTAATCAAAAATTTCAAAAATAAGAGGATTTAAACCATTTGTTTGCTTTCTACTTTCTTAATTTTTAAAGTTTATTTTTTTCTTTTTTTTAAACATTAAAAATCAAGCTCTTAATAGGTCTAAGCCTGGACTCATAATTATCCAAATCATTGTTGGTTTTCTTCCTGTAGATCCGCTACTAAACAACCCTACCATTTTACTAGCAGCTGTCTTACTTAGCTATTTTAAAATGCAACTCACGCTGTCCCCCAAAAAGAAAAGAAAGGGTAAATTCACAGAAAGTTTTCAAACGTTAACCTTGAATACTGGACAGTTCTGACATTGATATTCCCTTCGAGTGGGAAAAGGTCAAATCTCAATTTTCGGTTTCCGTGCAGAAAAAACAGCCTAGACAGGAATGGGAGGGTTGCACGCGTTTTTCAGTCAGACTATTAATTTGTGTTTTTTTTCGCTTGGGCCCTCGAGTTGTCCCCTAGCAGATGGGCAATGTTAGTAGCTAAAGAAAATAAAGTTTCTAATGGCGACAGCAACCCGAACCGTTTCATGGGAACTTTCAACACTTGAGGGATTTCAGTTCTTGCTGTGTTTCTAAGTTTTATATTCTTTTTCAAGCGGAATGGTTTCGTAAGATGATTTTCATAATTGCTTGGCACTAGGACGAATCAAACTCTTGACACAACATTTTGTCGGAGTACTTTTAGTTGGGAAATGACGAGGTATGAATGTTTTTGAGTAAAACTAGACTTAACTGAATAGTGAATGAATGTTAATTTTAAATCAGGAATTTCGCATGCAATTCTTGACGTTTTGCTGGATTAAGATTGAAAAAATAGTGCATGTGATAAGGTGTCATAAATATTAAATATTTTAGGACGCTTTTTCATAATACTCAGATATAAATCTCACACATAAATTGATTAAAAAAACAGTGTTCATAAATGCGTATTGAGGTTTAAAAATTCATAAATATTTAGAGAATATGTTGTTGAGCCAAAATCATAGATAATGATACCCTCTATTTAGTATTTTTAACACGTTCTAATTTGTTATGCGCCACTTCATCCACCGATTTTGGCACTAACGAAGAAGCGGGACACGTTAAGTGTTCTCGTTATGCAAAATATGTGGTGGCATGTAAGATTCAGAGAAAAATTAAAAACAAACGAACCGAAATGAAAGAGGAAACAAAAATTAACAAGAAACCGTCTAGCTGTTTGCTCAGGGGAACGAAAATTTGGCCCTTCCACTCGGGCGGTTTTCGTTTGAGTAATGCACTGTTAATTAAAACGTTTGCCGGTTGAAAATTGCCAACCCGCACCCAGATCGGTACAGGGCTCGGTGGGAATTCTAGTTTTAAATATATGCAGTGTACCTCGTAATCGTTCCTAAAGTTCAACGACTTATGTGGTATGTATGTTTTTTTAAATAATGACTTGGAAACGATGCTCTTTTTTAAGAAAAGACTAATACGAGAGGGTTAATAATGAGTTTAAAAATGTTGAAATGTGAAGTAGAAGAATAAATTTAATAATATTTTTTTGTCTTATTTTTAATCTGTAAAAAATGAGTAAGTTGCATTCCGCAACAAAAATACCATTACGTAACAGGTGAATCATGTTAAGGTAATTCACTTTTCGAAGCACAAATGTTCAATTTTCCCAAGATATTTTTTCACGTACCATTGGGAAAGCACTGTAAAGTTCAGTTGCAGTCATTCCACGCGTTGGTTGCAGTCACGTTTTGCTCATAGGAGACTCGTTTTCGTACGTGATTTGCGTGGAATCCATTACCTCATCTTGGAGTCTGCCATTCGTTTATTCAAGGTGCCTAGAACTTAGATGATTTTTTTTTCTCTCGAGTGGGCGTTTTTGAGTACGTGTCAGCTTGAAACCTTAAAATATCTCAGTTATCAAATTAGGCAATTTATCAAATTTACCTGTCATTTTCGTGATAAAGCTGTAGCTTGTGCGGAATGAATATTTTATTCCAATGTACCCAAAACCATTTTGATAAATTCTTGAGCAGCGAACTGCCGATAGTTTCCACCTTCATTGCCACCACCATCATCATTATCATCATCACCACCACCATATCGATACATCGTAAGATTTCAGAAGCAGCATGAAACATTCAAACGAAAACGATCATCTTCGTTCCTCAACTTTGAATTTTTCTTCCCAAGAGATAGATAGAAGAGAAATTTTGAATCACGTCACGTGGCTCGTGTATCTGTATATCATAAACTGGATTCATTATCGTTTTCGGTTCGGTATGGTGGACCCAAAAATATGAAATAATTTTTAGTGCCTAGGTTTCAGCTAGACTACGTAGACTTCAATTCTACTAATCATTTAAATAGGGTACCTTAAGTTATTATTGGTTATTTGAATTTTGAAGATTCATGTCGTGCTACAGCTTTTAATGTAATAGTTTGTTAAAAAAAAAGTCTTTCGCTTCGGATAAAACATCATCCACAGTCACACATGATCGCGAACATGCGAACTGTGATGATCATTACTGGAATCATTTCTCTAAATCAGAAAAAGCGCATACATGCAATCGTTTTAACCAAAGATTCTTATTGCTTAACACAGTAGTCGCTCACTAATGAAATATTTTAGTGAACGAAAAATATACACATCGAATTGCAGACAACGTCCAATTATTTATTTTTGACAACCAAAGCAATAACTTCTATCCCTTAAACTGCCGTTCCAAGCAAATTTGTCCCTTGCGAAAAATCGTTCAAACGAGAAAAACGCGACTGAAATTTCAGTTAGATTTTTAATATTTCTCTCAAACTGAAAAATCATCAACAGTGTTTTCGTAGTAAACTGTTTAAGTTTATCATTTTACAATATTTGATGTCAAAAAATAACATTTCCTACAACAAATGGAAAATTAAATCGAAAAATGCATTGTGTGACACTTTTGCGTAGAATCTGAACGCATGCCGATGTTAATGACCAAAACTACTCATCATTCTTCAAAAACTTAGAAATTTTTCTAGTTGATGAATCTTTATATTTTTAAAAATTTTCTGCTGTAAGTTGCCATTCCTTGGGCCATATTACATCAAATAACCTTTGTTGAGTTACTTAGAGTGTCGAGTTTGAATTTGCTGACCATTTATCTACTATACACTGTCGGCCAAAAGTTTGGGATCACCCGCTAAAACATGCAAATTTTGATCGTTCATATCTCAGCCGTCTCAAAACATATTGCAAATCTTCTGATCTCATTTGAAAGATAATGAGCAATAGCTATTTCGGAGGTATTTTGCCCAGAAATAATGTTTTAGTTTTGCACCTAAAACCTAACCTAAAGTTAGAACATTTTCAAAAAATCGCACTCAATATTCAAAGCCGATTACCTCGCGATAGGGTAAACCAAATTTCAAAACTTGAGTTGCATTAGAATCCGTATTCTATACGTCTCAAAACACAATCAAAAAATTTTGTGCAAAAATTTGAAAATGTACTTTTAATTAATAAAATATACACTAAAGTTATCGTGAAAAAGTTTGGGATCACCCCTAGTATGGTGTATCGGCCAAAAGTTTGGGATCATTCTTTTAAAAACATGCAAATTTATCTCGTTTATATCTTTCTCATCTAACATCGTATTGCAGATCTGCAGGGTGCATTTGAAAGCTTAGGAATTGTTGTTTTTTTTTATAATTTCATACAAAAATTATATTTTAAAGTGATAACCATAGAAAATTTACCTTAAATTCATTGTTTTTTGAAAATTCACACTTATGATTCTGAATTTTCTATAGTTATGAATTTAAAATATAATTTTTGAATGAATTTATGAAAAATAACAATTCCTAAGCTTTCAAATGCACCCTTCAGATCTGCAATACGGTGTTAAATGAGAAAGATATGAATGAGATAAATTTGCATGTTTTTAAAAGAATGATTCCAAACTTTTGGCCGATACACCATACTAGGGGTGATCCCAAAATTTGGACGATAACTTAAGTGCCGATTTTATTAATTAAAAGTACATTCTTAAATTTTTGCACACAGTTTTTTGATTATGTTTTGAGAAGTATAGAATACGGATTCTAATGCAACTCAAATTTTAAATTTGGTTCACCCTCTCGCGAGATGATCGGCTTTGAATATTGAGTGCGATTTTTTGAAAATGTTCTAACTTTAGGTTAAGTTTCAGGTGCAAAGCTAAAACATTATTTCTGAACAAAATTCCTCCGAAATAGCTGTTGCTCATTATCTTTCAAATGAGATCAGAAGATTTTCAATATGTCCTAAGACGGCTGAGATATGAACGATCAAAATTTGCATGTTTTTTAGCGGGTGATCCCAAACTTTTAGCCGGCAGTGTACATATAAAAAATTGAGTATCTTTATGAAATAAAGAGGCAACTTTTTTTTGTCAAACTATCACTCATTTTTGCTCATATTCCTGAATTTACACGAGCAAATGGTTATGAATTTTTTATTTCCAGCAACTCTCTACTTTCTTTCAATTTTATTGGAATGACAAATTTAAAAAATCAAATTGGTATGTGAAAATTGTTGTAAGACTGAAATACTTTAATACTTTTTCTGCTGGCGACATACAATGCATTGCCTTCATCTTGTATTTTCTTTTTCATTTACTTTGAAAAAAAAAAATTACAAATCTAAGGTCATTAAGTGAGAATTGATAATGCATAAGCTTTTGTTTTTTTTTGTATTTCAAGATATTTGCAAAATCGAAGGGAATCTTGCTATCAGAATCAAAATGAAATTACTTGAACAATATTTTGCCTAGGTGTGTATTTTGTTCGTTTAAAAAAATATATTTACAAATGAGTTTCAGAACTGAAATTTTTATTCCATATTGGATTGCAAAATAAAAAATAAGATTTGGATTCTCTTGCATGTATTTTTCTGCTTCTGAAGATCAAAATTAATTACATGATGAAATTTAAAAATCATAATATGAATTTTGGAACCGATTTAATTTCATTCCGTTTCTAATCTGTCACATATTCATGTTATGGAAGACGAGAAAATACCGGTATAAACCGCAAAACAGTAATTATATGTAAAGTATTACGAAGTAAGTGTTAAAATTAGAAAATGCTTCTAAAGATTTTTAAATTAAGTTGGAGCGTTAAATCACAAAAGACAAGTGTAAAAATAAATCAAAAAAGGGATTGTCAGTATTTTAACAATGTTCAATTAGAGTTTTCAGTGCCAAGTAGATAAGTATTTATAAATGCTGTTTTAATATTAAGGAATGAGCGCTTTGGCAATATCAATTGAATTATATCCAGATCTAAAAATTATTCACAAATAAAACAAGGCAACTAAATTAATATTTTTTTTTCAAAAGTGTAAAAGATCTCTTAACTTATTTTGACTTATTATGGACGCTGAATCCAAATATTTGATAATTTTCAGTAAATAGTTTAACGTTATGACTATTTAAAATAAGTGCAATTCAATGAAAAAATTCTAGCACTTTTTTGGAAAAGTTTAGAATATTGCAAAGAATAAGAAAATACCGGAATTTTCGAAACAAAAATTAAGGAAAGAGAATCTCAAATATTTGTTAAACTATAAATTAAAACGCTTTGGCTTTGCATACTTCAACAATAATAATTAATGTATAGAAACCTTCAGTATCAAACAATTAACTACGCCAAACCTTTTTTATAGTGATGTTTGAAATAGTTATAGTTTTGTCTATTCAATTTTCTAAAAATGTAAAATTTATATTTTTCAAAGCGTTGTATCTCAAGAATATCTTGGGAAAACATGTATCATTTTTCAGAGAATGATTAAAAGATTCAAAATCATTTTTTTACATTTCAAGTAGTTGGCTAGTTCTTGAGATATAGATGGTTAATTTCACTCAAAACTGATTTATTACAAAATTCCTCAACACCATGTCTAGAGACTGGAAAACTAGTAATGATCGACAAAATATGACAAAAAAATCAAATTCACAAGGCAATCATCTTCCAAAAACAGTTTTTGAAACATAGACACCAAACATACATATACCTTGTGAATTAAAACGATCCCGTTATCAGTCGAATATTTTCTCGTCATTTTTTGTTGTTTTTGTCCAACACAGTTGGATTTTAAGACTCACACTAATATTACCGCCTATATTATACAATCGAAGGAATTCAAGCAAGGAATTCAGTGGACAAAGTTAAAGGTAGGAGATGTACTGCTTTTCGTTGTTAATGTACATGCTCCCAATCACAATCAGAGCAACTTCCTATCAAATTTATTTGAAAAAACTAAAAATAACAGAAGGAAATTATTAGTTTTGGGTGATTTCAATGCTCAAATAGGGTTAAATGATAGATCTACAGAAGATGAACGGTTTTTAGGTAAGGTCTTAGGGCATGAATTCTGTAATTCGAATGGTGAACTGTTGAAAATGTTTTTGCATACGGCAAACCTGAAAAACATTTCTTCAATTATAGGAAAGGATACTAAGCACACGTGGAGGGGTCCTGACAATCACAGCCAAACAGATCACATTTTGAAACCAGCATGTACAGACTATTATGTAAGGTACATCAGGGGATTCTGGACGTCAACTAAATCTGACCATAAATTGTTGATAGCTGGAATAGTTTTGAAAAAAGGGCTTAAAAAGGAACAGATTGAATCAAAAAAATTAAAAATTAACCTTGACTTACTGAAAATACCAAAAGTACAAGAAAAATACCATAATAAATTCAATGACAATTTATCTAACATTGAAAAGAATTATAACATAAATGACAAATATTATTCATTGGCTAAAACAATTAAAAAGGCAGCACACAGTACCCTTAAAGCAGCAAAAACGCCAAGTACTCCAGTAAGACGTAAAGCTCTAAGTCGTTTGAAGAAAGCTATGAACTGGACAAAGAAACATCCGGATATGCAGATCTACAAACACAAGCTAGTTAACAGAAGACAAGAATATTATGAGGCAATTAAAAAACATAAGGAAAGGGAAATCTTGAATTTTTTTAAAAATCTTAACGATTTTGATGCCAGTGTTCGCATTAAAAAAAACATACAATTATTTGAAAGGATACATAAAATCCAAAAAGAAAATAAATGCCAAAATAAGTTTGAAAACGTGGGAAGACATTTTACAGTCATTTAAAGGCCCAGAAGTTGAATTTTGTAGAGATCATGATTATAGACCGTTACCTAACCCTCCGAGCTGCGATGAACTTAAGTCAATCATTAAAAATTCAGCAAATGGAAAATCTCCAGGTTCCGACAAAGTCTATATGGAGTTTCTGAAGTATACAAACGATGAGACCATCCACATCCTTATAGAAATTATAAAAGAAGCCTATATCCAGAATGAACTTCCATCGGATTGGAACCAAACTGTCCAAATTCCTATCCCAAAAAAAGCAGGGGCAAAAGAAGCTGATGATTTTCGAAGAATATCTTTATGCAACGTAGTCTACAAAATTTATGCGAGATGGTTAGATAGTAAATTAAGAATTTATGCAGGCGATGTGGGTTTACATCAAGCAGCTTTCACAAACAGTAGGTCTACTTGTGATCATATTTTTATTGCTAGGAGAGTAATGGAAGAAAATTGGAATGAAGGAGAAAATTTATTTGTTTTGGCATTAGACATTAAAAAAGCTTTCGATACAATTGATTTGAAATGTTTACAGAAGGTTCTATCAGATCTTGATGTGCCATCTCGATTCATCGATAGAGTTCTTTCTTGTGTTAAGAGTGAGATGACACAAGTTTTGTGGGAGAACCAGCTATCCAGCAGCGTAAAAAGGGGTATTGGTATTAAACAAGGATGTCCATTGTCACCTCTGCTTTTCAATTATGTTATGCAGGATGTTTTATTTAAAGTACAGGATCAGGTAAAGAGTTTAAAATTAATTGGTTTAGGTCATCTTCAACTTCCCCTATTATTGGCGTTCGCAGATGATTTACTCATAATTACTTCTAACCAGGGTGAGTTAGAAGACATTCTGGGCAAATTGGAAGGAGAACTCTCTAAAGTAGGTCTTATTATAAACAGAAATAAAAGTCAAGTTCTTATTAGACATCCAACTGTAAAATTACAAACTTCTAATCATATTTTGCTGAATGGTAAAGAGTTTGAAATTTGTGACAAAATAAAATATCTTGGAGTTTGCATTACTTCAACATTAAATAGAAAAATGACGAATAGAGACAGATGTCGAAGCGCACTGCAAGTATCTAGATTTATAATCAATTTCTGTAAAGCATTTAAACCATCGTGGAATTTAGGTAAATTAATGTATAATTCTGTTATTGCACCAGCAGTTTTGTATGGAACAAAAGTAGCAGTTTTGACCAAGAAGAGCAGACTTTCAATGGCAGATTACGAGAAATTTATTCTTATTAATATTTTCAAGAACTGTGTCAAACCGGCCGGTCTCAAGTTCAACGTAAGAAGACTTTTAGAGGGGAAAACTATAAATAGGAGAGTTAGTGTAGGAAGAATATGCTACTACGGTCACATTAGAAGAAGAGAGAGAGATCATCCACTAAGTATTGCCTTCAATTTAAAAACTAGGAAAAAGAAAAGAGGAAGGCCAAGTTTTACATGGAGGAACTCTTTATTAGCAGACTTCGATAAAGTAGGATCCGAATTTGAAGAGAATTTGGATGATCTGATAGTAGATAAAGAGAAACTAAAAAGAAAAGCTGAGGAAATTTATAAGCATTCTCATAGTGAAATTTCAGATGGAATTTCCTCCGATGAAGACACGAAATCATATAAACACTGGAAAAATAAAAAGATCTAGATGTACACGTACCATGATTGATTTGAAAAACCATTAAAGCGAGTGTGAGAGTGTGTGCTGTTATCGATTATCACAATCGGTGAAAGTAATAAATGAGAGTTATATCTATACTTGAATATTAGAAGAAAAAAAAAATTAAAATTAAAATTAAAAAAAAAAGAAAAAAAAATCATTAAATGAAATTTAAATCTAATAAATTCATTCTTTTCAGGTTCACTATCAGGTAATTGATGTATTTGATCAAATGAACTAAATAAAACTTTTTTGGGGTTTTGGTGGGATCCATCTGGGCATCCAATTGAAGCGATTCTTGAGGAGAGCATTGGGCTACCTCATCTGCACTGAATCGTGAATAAAGGACGGGCTCGTCTCCCCACCCAGCGGAGCGCTCTGCTTTGTAACGGCTTGATTCAAATATTTAATATTTTTATTATGTTCTTTCGATGGAGAAAACCTAATCCTACCCTTATCTAGAGTTGTAAGCTCCTATGCTTAGATCTCTTATCCTTTGTAATAGTCCATTCAAAGACATTTGGAAATGTTTAACGGATGAATCTTGATCAAGTTACAATGCAAAAGTTGCTCGCTGCTACTGGCTGTGCCTTGCTAGCTGGGTGGTAGAAATACATACATACATACATACACACTAATATTACCGCCTAAACTGCTTGAAACTCTTCCACAAAACAATAATAAAAGTTGTAATCCAGTTACAGATTTGAAACTTTAAATCCTAAGTTCGAATATTTCTATTGAAATTTATAAGGAATCTTTTTTAGGAATAGTTTTAATGATCGGAAAATAAATCTTCATTTCATGATTTTTATTATATTTAAAAATAAGTTTGAACATTTGGAAATGACATTTAATGTACATTTAAAAACTAAATTTTTGATTATGTTGCAAATTTGTTACGATTTCTTACAGCTATTTCATAGCTTGAAATTCTAGAGCAAAATAATTAAAATAACATCGCAAAAGCTTCACATCTGGAAATCGGATTTTGATAATTCAATTAAACAATTTAACTTATAATAATAAAGTGGAGAATCTTAATCAGAATTCAAAATAATAATTGTATTTCTGAATAATTTCAAATCACGATTTAGAAAAATAATATGGTATAAGAGTTTAACAATCAGTTCTAAATTCATAGCAATTATTACACAAGGCAACTTATAACAGAATTCACGATATAATTTTGAGTATTTAAGGGGTGCTGCTTTTAAATCTGTATTAAGATTTTATGAGATTTTTTCCAAAAACAGATAAAAATATATTCAACAAATTAGAACCCTTTTTTGGTAAAAACTAGAATCCCGAAAGTATTTTAAAAATTAAGATTTTTATCCGATGGTCACCTTTTCGAAGGCCACGAGTAATTTTGATTTCGTAGAAAAAAGTTTTAGATTTTTAATTTTTTTTTTATTGATTCCAATTCTGCAAAACTTGAACTTGAATTTTTAAATATCGAAATTTCATTAATTTTTAAAACAAATTGAATCTTGGATATTTTTAAAGCCTAAATGAACACGTTTTGCAGTCTTTGAAAAAGCTGTTAATTGATAAAGTTGTTAAATGAGTTGAATTCTTTAATCGTAAATATTCAAAAATTTTTCTTGGTGATGTCAGAAATATTTGTATTTTTGTCTATAAAAAAGTAAAAAAAAATGTAGATATTTGTCTCATCGCTTATCTCAAATGTTAGCTTTTTCAAACGTACAGTTGAATGGATATCAATAAAACTTTGTTGTAAATCTTACGCTGATAAGCGAAGCCCAGATGCGCTTTATTAAAAAAAAGCATATATTGAAATAACTTTGGGAACACTATATTTAAATCTATTCTCAAAGTCAAAAAAATGTATAATTATTAATCAGAATTTAAAATTTAGGGTTTTAAGTAGATAATGGTATAGGACATAAGTTATTAAAGGAACCATCCAAAAATGCAACATCAGGGGATAATAGGCAAAATTGATCCCATTTTATTATTTTCACCAACGCTTTTTGGAAAAAAATATATGCTCCAAAAGTTAGAATGATACATGAGCCCGTAAATGAGCTAAATGCATTTTCACGGGACGATAGAATATGTAATATTTTTAAAGTTAAAAGAGACTTATTCCTTTATATCGTTGGAAAAAATAATGCTAAATCCAAAGATAACAGGTCTATTGACTATTGTTGGCCATATAAGCTTTCAATTTCCAGTTTAAAAGATTCTCACAAATAGAATTCTAAAAGATCCTCTACTACTCCACAGTCATTGCATACTTGATGACGCGATTTTCTTATTTTTAGATAATTTTTTTTAAGAACTTTTCGTCTGATTATTAGTAGTTTATGACTTACATCATTTGACTAATATTAGTATTTTCTTGAAAATTCAAAGAAAAATAAATCTTTTTGGACTATAAGGATCAATTGACTCCTAACATACATTTTGGAAAACTGTTTGCTATTGCTTTGAAAATATGGCATTAGAAGTTCAGTGTAGAAGTTCATGTTATAATTTAACGATTGACGTATTTGAATCAATACTACTGAATATATTTTTTTCCTGTAAGAAACATTCTGAAGCGAATAAAAAGATCTTCAAATCACATTTTGTTAAATTATGCAAACAAAGTTCAAAAACTCAAAAACAAATTCAAATTTGTGTAAGGTAACAGCCAATTTAAACTTTCCAATTTAAAAATTCCGTGCTCAGAAAAAATATCTTGCTTTGAATGTTTTCAAAAAAAAATTGATTGATAAACCAGAGTTGAAACACGTTGAACCAAGTAAAATAAGCTTGCATTAAGTGTTTGTTGAACAGATTTTCAAAATACATCTTTTTGTAAAATATATTTGAATTGTTGCAATACTTGCAAATACTTGAGTCTGTCAAGTTTCAGATATGGTTCACTCGAACACGTTTAATTCATTCAACCTCTTTATGCCGTCTTTATATCGCAAATCGATATTTCGTAACTGCCCCATTCAAGTTATCATCCTTCAACTTCAATCGGTTGCACACACCGATAATGAGCGAAAACTGCTCACGGAGACGTGATTTTTTGTTCTGCGGAAAATCACCTCCAACGTGATCAACGCGATAGCAAGCACCGCAGATCGAATCAAATTCTGTCATCTGGAAAATGTTTTT
Source organism: Uranotaenia lowii (assembly GCF_029784155.1). NCBI lineage: Eukaryota > Metazoa > Arthropoda > Insecta > Diptera > Culicidae > Uranotaenia > Uranotaenia lowii. The sequence goes on from NC_073692.1 coordinate 266,471,749, forward strand.
GTTGAAAAAGAAAAACCTCCGAAAAGAAAAACTAAACACCCATCAATACACATCGTTCTTGGCGGCATTGGCGGCCTCGATATGGCGAAATGGCCTCATCTCTTTCCAAAACGGGAAAAGGAAACGGGAGATTAAAGTGTGTACCAACCTACCGAAAAAAATCTTACAAAAAACTCAAATGATACGATTCGATTCGCACGCATGATGATGAGCCCCAGACTTGATTCAAACGTCAAACGAAAAGTTGTGCCGATAAGTGGTGGGGTAGGAGTAATAAACCAAAGTGTTTAACATTCTCCAGAGCAAAAAAAATAGTGGCTTTAAAGATGTCTGAAGGAAAGTTTGGAGTGTGATCATAAAAAACGTTTTAAAAGAGATTTTTCTACTGGCATCACGAAAATTTTAATAAAAAAAAATGAAAACACCTAAATTTTTACCAAGAATCTTTGTGAAGGAATTAAAAAAATTTATCCATTTTTTCTCAAGGGATTTTAATCCAAGTTGGTTTGTTCATCTCGATGAAAAGTTTTTTGTTGTTGAACTTTTTTCATAAAAACTAAATTTTTTAATGAAATTATAAATTATCAACACGAAAAAGCTGTTCGTTTCGTAGTTTGTGACCACGCCACTCGTTTGGCAGTAGCGAAACGGTTGAGATGGTTGCGATAAATGAAACATTTTGGAAGGGAGGAAACGGACGTAAAATATACGACCGGGGCGCAGGTATCTTGAAACGTGAGTCGAACACTGAAGAGGTTTTGAATGATTCTGACAAGGAATATGACAGGGCTCGACAATATTGTTGTGTTCATTCATCTGTGTAGTGCCAATGAATGAGAATAACGTTCAATTGGACTCTTGAAAAATAATGGAAGAAAAAATACGAAATTGCGAATGTCGATCCAGAACATCAGGTCTTGTTCAAATGGTTGGTTCTTAGAAAATTAACATTAAGGAATTACTCTTCTTAACAATTGTACCAATTAAAATTGATTTTTACTTGTTCTGAAAAAAGCTGTTGGATTGCTTGAAGGATTCATTTTTTTCATCCTAAAACTGATAGTTAAATCTAACAAGATGTTGTAATATTGGAATAAGTATCATGCCAAACTATCGATTGTACCGAAATTTTACCATTTCCACACCACCTCGGTAATGCGTGTGGAAAAATTCAAAATAGCCCGTGAAATTCACTCAATTGGTCATGGCTGAAATGAAGCATGCAAAATCTCCTGTTGATTGGCATGAAGTGGAACGAATTTATGTGCCATATCAGGTTGATTAACAAAAACCGAAGCGAACGATAGTTTAACAGAAGCGAAAAAAATAAGTTGGATGAAATAGTTGGTTAGGGACAGCATAAGGTAAGGTTATCTCATATAAGGTTATTTTTGCTATCATGAGAAAATAAGCTGTATCAATCCAATTCTGTTCTGTTTTGTTTACTGGAATCTGAAAACGATATGAGAATTTGAAAATTTTTCTATCAGCGTATTGATAATAACTTATTATTTATATTTCGTAATTGATTAATTACGGTGATTTTTAATTCAGCATCACTGAATGTTCTGAACAATATACCCTCCCACATATGACGTTGTAATTACGATAAGGATTCCCTGAGGATCTAGGATAAGTGTTCCAATATAAGAAAACAAAAAAAAATCCAATGCAGTTATTTCTCAAGCAACTTTTAAAACAAAATAAAAAAATTGTCTTAAAATAATGAACGGAATCAGTAATAATTTTTCAAAGTCACTAGGTACCGTAAACGTGTACTGAGGAGTGTATTCGAAAAATGCAACACTTTGATTTCTAAATAACTTTTGAATGCATGAATGAAAATTGATAAAAAAAATATTAGTGAAGCTACTTAGTAATGTGATGTGTACGTGTACAAAATTTGGTGCCAATCTTTCGGGTGGTTTTGGAGATAGCGACAAAAAAAGATGCTCATAGACAAATTTTTTTGGGCAGAAGCGAGAAAAATCCAGGAAAGTCCTTGGGAGCGACTCAAAAAAGCTGGAAATCTATTATTCGAGCATAATTCTTGTGTTTAATCGTTTAAGGAGTCCTAGAGGATTTAAATTAAAGTGATGATGATTGATTACATGCAGTTCAGGAATGTGAGAGGTTTTTTCCAGCGCAATCTGAAAATATCAATAAGGGAAGCTTCTTCACATAGCTGACTAATAAACAGGCCTTACTTGATTTCTATGAGGTAGAAAAGCTGCCCAATGGTAGTCAAATCGTGCGCTAAATATTTGAACCGCCTATGGGGAAATATTTTGAAAAAAAAAAAACGTGATGGGTGGAAAAACGAACCCTTTAGTGGATACCTGTCAGGTTTTCAGCCAGAAACTTTTCATTGACAAGTCTCGCCTAGATGTTTCGGAGTTGAACAAGGAGAAAAAGGTGACAAATTTGATGTCTAGTACTTGAGGAAGCTGCAAATCAATCAGTGGTTAATGACGATTGACACGGTGAATGGCTAATTATACATAGAAAATTACCTCCAATTGCAACTATTTTTCCTGCAAAGCACCTGAATAGGTCCCACAAAGTTTATATACTCTGTATTGGTTATATCCAAAATTTGTTTAGTTTGGTTGGATATCCGGGTAGGGGAACTGGGGGTAAAACGGCCACGTTAAGAAGAATCTTTTATAATTCGTAAATGAAGAATGCAATCCAGTAAATTCGACAAAATGTTTGAAAAGGGGATCTTCTTGTACCAATGATGCTATGTAATTTTGGGTGCATAATTGGTACACCCAAAATTCAGCCTCTGTGCCAATCGCGTGTAATCAATTACAACGCATCATTGGTACAAGAAGATAACGCGACCGGTGCTGATTTGATTTGCGTTTGTCTGAAATAAACAAAATTAAAACGTTTTCACGTCCCTCCCTATTGCATCACAAGACGAAGAAGGATGGAAATAAATACCAGCCAACGCCAGGCAGGCAGGTATTTGTGTTGAAATCCCTGAAAAAAAACCAAAACCATAAATATATAAACAGGAACACTTAAACCGATAATATAAGTCTTAATAGTTAAATTATGAAAGGCTTTCTAAAGTATGATTTCCATTTCGTTAGGGGCAAAGTTTGCAGATGTGTGTACTCAAATGCGCCATTTAACGTTTTTTACGTGTACATTGATTTAAGTGTCCCCAAAAGTCTTTGACAGGTAAAAGCACTTGTATTTTACTTCACAGATTGAAAAATGTATTGCATCGCGCAGTGTGCCAGATTTACTGACATTCTTGTGAAAAGTTACCTAAATCTTTATGAAATTCAGGAATTTCAAATATTTTCATTTATATTAAAGTTATGTTTTGCAATTCAACATAGAAACTTCTTTTAAAGTATTGTGATAAAAATTGTACATAAATTTAAACAAATATGAAACATGCACATAAAGATAAGCGGACATGGCGCGCTTTGCACCGCATTGACATTTTTATTTAAAATCGCAAAAAACTATAAATAATTATTGAATTAGGGTTATTTTTTGTTTTTTGTTGAATGTGAAGACCCATGTTCATCATTAAAACAGATGACAGGTGTTTTTTTTTGCTTTCAGATGCCGTAATTCCTTACGAGAAAAGTTGAAAAATTGCAAGAAAAACTCCTAAAACAATTTATTTTCGTTTTTCGTTCAATTTACGTGATATAAATAACTTAGAAGGTCCTTAAATGTTTATGAACGCATGAAATAGAACAAACTGTAAGTAGAACAAACTGGCATTTTCAGAAATTTTGAAAAATGTTTGATTAGTGAAATTCTGATGGTGGCGCATCTTGTCCGCTCTGCGCATTTTTACCAAGTTCCCCTACATACAATTTGTAGTAATTTAGCTCACATAATTGGATCGTTCTTCTAAAATATACTTATAACAACACACAACCTAACCAACCAAAAATCACATATTTATTTGAATGAAGGCTTTAAAAGTTACATTTTCGCTCACGAAGAGAATCAACTGCCCAATTCCTTTGAGTGAACTATATGTAAATACTCATTAATGACTTTGAAATATGCAAATGTGATTTATATGTACGTTCTAAAGAACTTAAGTCACATAATGGGCACAAAAGTGCTCAAAACGGGATTTACTAAGTCACAAAAAGTGCATTCAGGAGCTTTCTTCTTGGCTGGCTGAATGTCTGGTTGGGCGGATGTGCCTGCAGTCATGCTACAAAATCATATCACCACTTCGAGTTTTAATTTTAATTAGAACACCATTTTGGCGTGGTCTTGTGGTAGCGGGTTCGACTCTCACCAGGAAGATTAGGGTTCGATCCCCAAGCCCGGAAAGATTTTTTAAATAAGAAATTTGATACTTGAGTGACCATTCTTATGCGATACTTGTATGTAAGAAATTTAGAAAAAAAAAAATTCGGCAAACTTTGGAACGCGTGGTATCATGGCGGCACCATGTACTGACATTGTAAAAATCAAGAGGAGGTAAAAAAATAAAAAAAAAACCGTTAAAAAAAGGTGCAATTGGGATAGAGAGAGAATTTTTTGATCATTTTACGATTTTTTGGAAGCTGATTTAAAATGCCGATGGAAGCTGAATAGAAAGTCATTAAGATTTGTTTTGGAACTTTCAAGTATCAATAAGATCTTAAGTTTTGAGCTGCATAGAACGCACTTCACAACAATGATAGAGCTGAATAAGCTTTTTAATTATTTTGTTTCTTTTTTTGTTTCTTCATGTACTCTTTAAAAAAAAACCGTTCGATTTGATTCGACCAAAAATTTGGTTGAAAGAACTGTAATTTACCGATACAAACCAATTTATATCCGTCATTAACAAACCTGTTGATAATTTTGGAGATTTGACCTATTTGACATTCACTGGAGAGTATTTTTTCACTGTGATGAGTTCACGTTTACGTTTTTTTTTTTTTTTTTTTTTTTTTTTTTTTTTTTTTTTTTTTTTTTTTTTTTTTTTCTTTTTATTAAAATTAAGAAAAGTTAATACTACAAATATTTTAAACTTTGGCTTTTTACATTTTTCTAACTTTTTACTGCTGTTTTCTTCTCTTGCATTAGTATTTCAAAAATTATATTTGTACTTTTTATTCAACATTTGCTCATTTCATTAAAACGATCTAGATTGTTTGTATTTTTCAATCCGTTTTAAAACTACCATTAGATACAAACTATTTCCGTAACCTCATTTGTTCCATAGACGATATTGATTTAGAACAAGACTTCGACCTAATCCTAATTTCATCAACTTTAATTTGCTTCATTTTCGCTCTCGTCAAAACAGTTTGTGATACTGCACTTCCCTTCAATGCATCACGTTTCACGCCTTGGTCAGAATCTGCGGTAGAACCATCTGAAGTCTCCATGTCGCCAGCAACTTTCCGGCCGCGTTTGCGCCGTTCTTTTACGGTCTGAAATCCCTCCTCGTCAACTGTACAATCGTTTGCACAATCAGCTTTGCTATTTTTCTGATCTAGCGCAGCGTCCAAAACTTCAGCTCCTATTGGAAGCTCCGACTGCTCAGATGAGTTCGGAGCTTTCACGATTGTTGTACTTTTCGAACCTCCTGTCGATGCCACTGGAGGCTGCATCCCCTCCGTTTTCACCGGTTCCTTAGACGTACTTCGATTATTGCTTTCGCCTTTATTCCTGTTTTTCAAATCACGAGCCAACCAACGGTGAATTGGTTCGGTTTGAACATTTGCCGTTACCATGCTGTAAGATGGTCCGCCATGCTGTTGTAACCGCCCATTAACACTGACACGCTTGGGACAATTGACTTTTAAATGCTCATTACTGCCACAAATAAAACATTTATTGATCAAACCATCATAGAAAATTCGAGCTTGAAAATTTCGGACGATGATATATGACGGTATTTCCTTCTTGATCGCCATGTACACTCCGCGCACAGTAGTTCAGATGGGATATCCAGTTTCTGCCGCATATCGCTCCCGGATCATACGCTGGATAGTTCCATACTTGTTCAAAACTTCCGATATCTCGTTATCTTCAATCTCAGGCGGGAGATTGAAGATCCGAACATATTTGAACGCTGTTGTATCCGCTGATAATGTAACTTGTATTGTCTCTCCGTCGCTGTAATCGAGCTCGATCGATGATGGCAATCGAAAAAGCACAGCTTTCAATTGTTCCGAGGACTTGAATTTTACGAACACGCAATATTCTTTTGGCTCCTTGTACATAGCCAACAAAGTCTCCGATTCCAAACGCAGTTTGACCTGCATGAACCGAAACATTTCCAGCTCAGAAGGCTCTCTTTTTCCTAGTCCAAAAAGTATACGCATGGTATTTGTTCTTGCTTCCTCCATTTTATCAAACTTTTTACGATTCCGATCAAACCACTTTCTATTGTTCAAGTCAAGGTCGTCGTAGCCAAGCTACAATACGACACTGAGCTCGCGATCCAAATCGACTGTTCACTTTGACGTTTGAAATGAAACTGTTCACATTCACGTTCGCGTTCACAAGAACTGAAAACCGGACTTTAGGCAGAAACCGCGATGAATAAGTGCAACCATTTTTATAAACTTGTATGAAGATTATATGAATTGTATGCATTGAACAACCAATATAAACTGTTATTAGCTGTAGTTTTGCATGTGTGGTCAAAAAGAAGTGTAGCTTTAAAACAGTATTAAATTTAATCAAATTATTTCGAAAACGCCTACTAACTGTTATGATGCGTGAAAATGCCCGCTTAGAGAAACCTAGAATCGGTATTGCTGAATAACTGATTCCTCTGGCTAGTCCAATGTTGTAAGTATGCTATACTTGAGTAAAAATAATAAAGGTAAAATTAACCAGATAAATTTACCTACACAACCAAATTTTATAAATGTAGACCGTCAGTTCCACTACAATGTTGTTTTTATTCTGTTGAGTTCTTCCGAGGATTTGGCTTGTGTAAATGGTGTTTAAATAAAACATTTAAAATTTTACACAGGTTTCTGGAATTTTACTATCCGAGCTTTACATCTGTTGTTATTTTTGCAGTCTCTGTAAATGCCTCTGATGCTATTTTCTCGGCTTGATGTTATTCCAATGATATAGAACTATTCATCTAATTGAAGCATTAAATAAATTTTTTAAGAGTTCATATTGATTGCATCCTTTCGAAAAATTGTTGTCACTTTTAGAAGAGCTTACTAGAAACAGTGCCGTCAATTGCGCCTTTGGAAAGTTAATAATCAAGCAATAGATGGCACTGTTTTTCGTAAATTTTCAACGGCTTCTTTAAAAGAGAGCCTTTGCTATTAACACCAGTTTCAGAAGATTTTTTTTCGAGCTTGTACATCTGTTTATTTGTGATTAAAACAAATTTACTCAGGGTATATAAAATAATTCCTATTTTGTTTTCATCGTAACTTTTAATGACGATGCAAGTATATGCATCTATTTTTTCTTGCATTCGATTATTTAGACATTTTTATTAGAAACCAAAAAATATACACCCTTAGATAAAATCATGAAATTACTCAATTTTTACACTTTTTAGTGAATCGTATAAAAAATGAAAAATATTTCAAAAGGAGTGAAAATTTATGTAGCATTTCTTTCATAGGAAAAAAATGATTTGAGTATTATTGGATCTGAAGTATATTTTTCAGAATTTTCAAAGTCTGATGTCTGTGAAACAATAAGTACCGTAAACTGGGGGAACTTTGATCACTTTTTTCATTCATTTTTGAATATTTTGGAAGGGGTTGCTTTTTCGTTATACCTAAAAGCTTTTAAACCCTAACTGAGGTGAGGAGTTTTAAACATGATCATGGATTGCAGTAAATTCAAACGACATTTGTGGTTATAATTTAATGTTTTTTACAAAGCCAAACTTCGAGTTTCGGGGTAACTTTGATCACTATGGTTTTTACGTATCTCAACATCTTCAAATTTATTGTTTTGATGCCATTAAGCACAGAAGGCTCAAAACATCGATAGCAGTAATTTTTTGTTTAAACTCAATTGAATTTTTCAACGTTTTCTTTCAATAAACAAATATACTCGAAAGATGGACATATTTGCTGCATACATTAAGGGGCAAAAATTATAAACATTTTTTCAATATTGTTTGGCCTCGAAAACAAATAAAATTTCACCTTCATGCGATTCCCTAAATCCTCGTACTGTTCCCACGTTCTTTTTTTCTTCAAACTTTACCATTTGATAAGATTTTTAGCCATTTTTCCTATACAGGCTTTTTCATGGAAAATGATCGTTTTTTTTTCAATATCCTAAAATTATCATCGAATGACCATAAAAATAACACTTAAACTTAACCTAAACCAAGAAAAAAGTTGAACTTTCACATTTAACAACCCATTTGCTCCTAAATGCTTGAATTTAATCAGGAGAGATGTTTGTTTGTAAGCCTTCAAAAAACCAGATATTTTAAGATTTTAAAATTATATTTTAAGTAATATAAAACATCTCCTAATAAAAACCAAATTCAGCTTATTTTTAACTCAATTTACAGGCTTTCAAACGTAGTAAACAGTTTTCAGATATTTTAACTTTATACTTAGTTAATGATGATTATCTGCAAAAATTTCATGTTGATCAAAATTACCCTGCTGATAACAGTTCCCCCAGTTTACGGTACTGGCATATGACAAATATCATTACGATAAAGCTAATTATTGTTTTTTTGCCTCCTCAAACCCTAAAGTGCCATGGTGGAGAACCAATATACATACATACATTATGTAATCGAGATATCATTTAATCATAACAAAATGATGATGACATATTTTGTCACATCTTAAGTTAGTTTTTCAAAGGTTACGATACTCATAGAAAATTTAAAAAGACCAGTAAGAGATGTACAAATTTTTACATTTTTCGATTCCGTAAAACACTTTACCCAGTATGAGGGATTGGCTTAATGATATCACCTACAAACTTTAAATTGCATTTTCTATCCTATACCAACACTGTTTGTGTAAAAATATCTATTAAAAAATGTATGAGTTATCAGTACCACTTTTCCGTTCGTCGACAACTTTCATTTTAAAAAGTGAACACACACATATAGAATCTCAGTGAAACTTCATGTTTCTTTGAAGAGATCTAAGGATATAATGGCTAGCATCTTACTAATACCAACACCATCAGCCCACAGAAAGAGTACTATGTATGTCATGTCCGAGACTCAATCTCATTCTTCCAAGCTGTTGATTTGATTACATGTTTCCAAATAAAAAAATATTCTCATTCATTAAACCATTTAGTACTTAATAAATTCATTTTCTAGATAGTATCAGTCTATTTCCGAGAAACGTCCGCGAAAATCACTTTCCGCTTTTCCGCTCATTAATAACGGCAAAAACTTGCAAAAGCTTGAGCGACTGAAATATTCAAAACTTTTGCCCGTTCAAGTTCGGTTGCATCTCACATTTCCTGCCATGTTTACAACAGCATCCTCGTTCATTGCAAATGCAAAGTTGCATGAACTTCCTTCTTGAATGAGTTGCAAAGTGTGTCTAGTGGTAGTGCAGATATCTCCGATACAGTAGTGGCATGGAGGGCATCATCATCATACCAACCAGGGCAGAGGGATCAAAAGTGAAAATGAATGGATTGGGGTCTCGAGATGCCTTTTGGCGTTATGGTAGTTGGTTTCTGCAGTTTTTCCTTAGAACACGAGCAGGAAAACATTGTTGTTCTGAAAATGTACAGTTTAGACGGGCGCAGCAAAAACCGTCACTAAGTAAGGGTTGGAAGAAAGTAGGGTGATTGAAAGTAGTTTTTTTTACATATTTTTGTTTAGTAGCTATCTTGCTCCACTCTTCATCGGGAAAATGTAGAGCACAGGAAAAATGTAGAGCAACGTTCGTAGTGAAAATTGTCAGCATTGAAAATATTCGCAGTAACCTAAAAGATGTAGAGGAATTTCAATGGAAATGTGGGAAGTTCTGCACATTAGAAATCAGATTCAAATACCGGCAGGGTTAAGCGATTCAAACATTTCAACTGAATTTTATTTGGGAAGAAGTCAGCTCAGATATTTTTCAATTTTGAAATTTTATGTCTTTTATACATTTGAAAATGGAAGTCTTTTCAACTTTTTCTTTATGCAATGGGTAAACATCTTCCGTGGTGGCGGTCCAACTTGAATTGAACAGTCCGGATGGAGACCCACCCAAAAATATGGAAAACTTTTCCCATCATTTAACTTTCAATGCTCTTTATTGAAGACTTTTTTTTTCTGCCATTGCCGTCTGGCTTTATGAGGCTTGCCATGTCTTTCGTATTTTTTTCCTATTCTTTATCCGTGGAGACTGGAGAGTCACGTCTTTAGGTTTTTTTTTGTTATAACGGTCGCCTTCTTCTGGTCAGTCTAGAGAAGATGTCCAAGGGTCTTTCACAGACTACGAATAACTTTGTTTGAATATTTTTTTTTTAGAAAAATATATATTCTACGAACTAAATTAATACTAAATAGAAACTTCATAAAACAAAATTGAAATAGTTGACGGAATAAGTAACCTAACTTAAAGTAGATGCTATCGTTCAGTCTAGATTCCAAAAATGAAACTTTTATTGACAGCTCTGTTTTGATCTTTAAAACCCTCCAAAAAAAAAAACCTTCCCTCCGATAGCCCTACTCCGACTGAGGTCCTATTCGGTCGAACGTGTCCTGTCGCAAGGACGCAGGCCAACCAAACGTAGGCAGGCAAAGTTTTCATTCGGTGTGTCCAGATTTATGGCCCAGCTGACTATCAATCAGGACCACGTTGTGTTTTATTATGTTGTTGTTGTTCGTTTTACCCAAACCAAGACTCGGCGCTCGGCAGGACGTTCGTAAAGTTTTTAATTTGTTTGCGGTTAAATTGAATTTTTGTGTGCCACTCTCGTGAAATTACGTTGAGTATGATTGAATGATTCCGCGCCGCCAGGAGATGTTGGGGAGCTTGCGCGAATGTCATTCGATGACTATCGTTTTAAATTTAGTCATAAATTTTTGGTTTAAGAAAGACCACTGATAAAGGTTAATCCTGAATGATTTCAAAACTCATTCAAATCAAATTCAATATGTTTTCGGCAGTTTTAGTTTACTTTGTGTAAGGTATGTACTTTGCTGTAGCTTGTGTTACATTTAAAATCGTACATATTTACGATTGCCGTTTCATGTACTATTTACACCAACAACTGAAAAGTTTGAAAGTGATACATTCAGTTACGATATGTTTTACTTCTGTGTGGAAATTTATGTTGAAATGGAACACTTTCCATCCAAATATTACATAAGAACATCTAAACTAAACTTTCCTTGATTGAAAAACTTTTAATTTTTAGTGATTTCTTGGCCTAGTTTAAACAAAACAATTTTAAATTCATGCTATAAAGTAAACATTTTTTCCAAAACATTCGATAATTTTAACAAATTAGACGAACTCTTTACAAGTGAACTGTTTAATATTCATGTTGTTCATGCATTACTTGAAAAACTAAACGTTTAGAGAATATATAAGGTCATTTAAAAAATTTTTTTTGTTAGAATTAGTCAGCTTTTTATGAAGGCATTCGTCAAAGACAAAGCTAATTTGTTTAAAATCAACTGATATAAGGCATTTAATTCCATACAACACACCACATTATCTTAGACCAGTGGTTTTCAAACTTTTTTCATTCACCGTCCCCTTTTGATGAATTTTCGAGCTCCCCACCTGAGCATTTTTTTTAATCTTAAAAACAAAATGATGATTTTGACAGTAAAAAAAACAATGAGCTTTTGGCATAATGTTGTTGTAAAACTAAATTCAGAATTTATTCTGGTTTTATAATTTCCAGAAAAAAATACTTAAAATTCAAATTAATGTTTTGGAAATCCAAAATCTAAAATTTTAGTTATCAAATAATCTACAAATACAAAATATACAAATAACTAACTGCTAGGTCGGTGACAAAACGTTGAAAGTAGTATAATTTTTTATTAAAAATTTCTAAATTATATGTGAGAAACATAAAACCTTCAAATGGCTGCAATATTAACGACTCTTAAACTTTAAAATAGTTTCATGAATTGAATTTTGACAATTTATATTTATAACCAAATAATTTTAAAGTTTTTCGATGACAAATGGCACTATTAAATTTTTGAATCGATTGAATTAAAAATGGACAAAACCGAACGTAAAACGTAAAGTTCTCTTGGCTTAAAATTCAGAATTTTGTAATTTTGCTTTCCTAGAAATCTATAACAGAGTCACAGATAACGCCTTTTTACACAGGTTTCTTTCAAAAGTTGTTTTGTTCAACTTTTGACGTAGAATTACGTGTTACGGCAACACTATAGGGCATAGATCGGCAACCTGCGGCTCGCGAGCCGCATTTGGCTCTTTTGATGTAAAGCTGCGGCTCTATAGTTCACTGCAATAATATTATATATATTTTTGAACAAAATATTCATAAAATCGTTCTTAAGCGATAATTGAGTCTTTTGACCTGGCACACAGATTTACATAGGTTAAGACGAGAATCTTAATTGTCATCCGCTGTACTGCCGTTCCAAGCAAAACTGTTCCATGTGATTTTTGGGTAATTTTCACTTTTTAGCTGGAAACACTCTCTATTAGCGTTAACTAGTATACTTTGTTCTGAACTTATACGAAATTTTTTTCAAGGTGGTTGTCACTATGTTGATGTCACAGTAGAGAAAGTTCTATGAAGTATGCTAATATTATCATTATTTTTTTCTTAAAATGAATTTTGACTGTTGAATATAACGTTATTTATTTTAAATAATACTAAAATAGTGGTTGAAGGAGAAGCGAGAAGCCTTTAGTAATTTGCATAGAGCGGATTTACCAATACTTTTCAGCAGGCACTACTTACACGATCGTAACTACAAATTTTTTACGAGCAAAAAGCGTATTTCTTAAACTACGGTTCAACTGGATTGTTTGGGTAAAAAATAATGCGAGCTTTTAAAATGATAGAAAAAAATGTTTCGCTCAAATTTTATATTTGTTGTAGGAAAAGTTAGTTTATTTTTCCAGGGAACATAGTAAAATGATAAACTTTGACTGTTTACTACGAAACGGCGATGAATTTTTGGCTTAAGAAAAATACTGAAAATATAGCTGAAATTTCAATCGCGTTTTTCTTGTTTATACATTTTCCACATGGGACAATTTTGCATGGGACGGCAGAGTAGGAACAAGCAGAAAGAACGAAATGACGAAAAAGCAGTGTTTGCAGTACAATTTTACAATTTTTTGCTTTTCACTTTTTTGAAGCATCAACAACAGATAAAGATTTCATCTACCAGTACCCGTAATGGCAAAGAATGACTGTTGTTTTAAACCAACAAATACCTCAATCAAATTATTTATTTTCAAAACATGTGTATATTTTTGAATCAGTCAGTTGATAACAGGAAAAACAAAGTTTATCATCTAAAAATAGAATTTTGTTTTCAAACAACGTAACCCTCAAAAAGCTTTCAATTTTAAGCACTCGCAATTACTTTTTCGCCGTCAATGAAAATTGGTCAGTTAAGATTTCCAAAATCGTTTAAGATTTAATCAACCATTTTGAAAAATATTTACAACATTGACGCTTAACAAAATAAAAGTTTTGGAAAATACCTTCTCAATTGTATCTCATTTATTTGAATTGAGAACGATAATTTTGATGTATCTGAATATGGGTACCTCATTAGCATTTCAGACTGCCCGGTGTTTTGGGCTTTCCCAGATTTTCAAAGAAAAATTGGGAATGCCAGGTCCGGTCCGGTTTCCCGGGTATGGAAGAAAAAAGATCTGGTTTTTTAGGGTTATTCACAAATTTTTAAAAAAATTCCCAATTTTCAACTTGTTTTAGCGAAATAAATTCGCATAGGGTGAGTGCTCCTACTTTGGACCTAGAGCCTACTTTAGTCCTAAAATGCCGAAAATTGTAAATAATTCATTTTGCTAGCCAAGGATAAAGATACTGTTATGTACACAATGAACTCTTATTCATTCTGAATCCAACCATACCACTTTTGGCCATATAAAGTCTTTCTGATAAAATTTTTAACGTTTTTAAAAATGTGCTTCTTATTCAGTGGTAAATCAGACTGCTCAATTAGTGGGATGTGTTTTGAGAAGTAAGAGTGAATTAGGAAAAATCACGTTTTTTCAGGGTCCAAGCCAAAGTTTAAAAAGAAGTTACTTCCACAGTGAAGAATATGAACCATACTACCTATTTTTCCTAAAATAAATGAAAATCAATGGAAAACCCGGAAAATTTGTAAAGGGTCCAAGTATAGGAGAATTTCAACTTTGATGTTCCATTTTTAGACCTAAAATCAAAAAAGCTTTGTTTAAATACCAAACAAATCAATGAAGGTGCGAATTTTCAATTGGGCCATAATTCAGAACCAATATGGAACATTTGTAACATTTTTTGTAAGCTTTACGCATATAAACTACAAGTAAATAAACATAAAAAAGTTTCAGCTATTGTTCTGCTGATAGAGCTGGCGAGGAGTGAGATTTTTAAAATATTCATAACAGAAATGTAAGTTTTTTGATCGTTAAAAAACTGTAAAACTTTTCTATGATTATATTTAATTAAAGATTACATGTATAATGAGTTTGTATATTTATTTTCGAGAATACATACTTTTAATAAGAATTCAAATTATAGGTCCAATTAAAGGTACCAGTACAGTACCAAAATAGGAACAGTAGGTTCAAAGATGGAAATTTTGATCATCAATATCTTTGCAAATATTTCAATAATGGCGAAACCTTTGTGGAAAATTCTCATTGAAACTTGCAGATAAGATCATGAACTATAAATAAATTTCTTGAGAGATATAAACCTTCCGTTTGTATATGAGAAAAATATGATTATTGAAAAACCACCGCTTAAAGGGTCCAAAGTAGGGCAACTGACCCTACATTGTTTTAAATTGTGAGATAAGATTTTAACGCCGATGGTATGCCTTGGTACCAATCATTTTTCATGTGTTTATTTTTCAGCTTTTCGTTCATGGAAAATACGTAGATTTTGACTGAATTTGCCCCAATATTCCCAGCTTTTGAGTTAGAAATTTAGAACCAAAAGTCCGCATTTGTCCGGCCTGGATACGCAGATAAATACAAAATTCTATAACTTAAGAATTAAGAATTACAATCTAAAGTTTGACAGCTTTACAAACTCGAATCAGCATTGAGAATAAATTAAAATTTCAATTCTGAAAAAAATCTATTTGAAAATTTATTCACGGGTTAAATACTTATAATTATTAACTAAATTGACCTTTACACCCTGAAGCAGTATGTATCTATTTTTAAAAAAAGTAAATCTTTGAGCCTTTAAAAACCTTTAAAATTTTAAGTGTGATGCCTTGAGCCAAAATATAACAAAAACTCATAAATTTTGAACGAAGTTTCCGTAACGGAATTTTTTTTTTCATTTTCGATTAAGATTTAATCACCGTTGATTTGATTTTATAAATTTTTGTTTTTAAACTTCCAAAGTATCCTAGAACTGATTTTGCCAGCCTAAATCACATTATTACAGATTTATACAAGTCAAACCAAATTTTTTTTGCAAGTAATCTAAGCCTTAGCAATCATTGATGCATAATATACAACGTGTTGAATTTCATTTTTCATTCAATTTCACAATACCAAAGAATCTCTTGTGACATAATATGAGTTTTTTAAATTTTTCAGATGCATACAACTCTGAAAACACGTTTGCTTGATGTCATGAATTTTTAAAATTTTACTTGTTGTCAGGAGCATAATTTTATAAGGTTAAAATTTTCAAATCAAATTTAAGTTGAATTTTACCTCAACTTCTGGATTTTGGAAAGTATTAGCTAAATATGGGGAATGTCATTAAAAAGCATGTTAATTTAACGAAAAATTATTTCCCTTTGACGAAAAAATTATAAATATTCTGCATATGTAAATAAGTTCAAATCTTGCACTTCACATCATATGAAGTATTCATTTAAGCTTGACATGAATTTAATTTTTTTATACTGTTCTTAAAATCATTAAGAACCCATGTACTTAATGATAACCAGAAAAAGGAAAAGAAAAATCCAAGATATAGAAAAAAAAACACTAATGGGTTTAAAGTTATTTCCGTAGATTTAATGTTAGTTGATCATTCATATATTTGGATTTTTTTATTTTAAACAAAAACTATAAATCTTTAATGTGACTCTTTAAAAGTTTGAAATTTTGAAAATTTAAAGTTTTTGGCTCTTCTGACTCAAAAGGTTGCCGAACACTGCTATAGGGGGACAAATTGAAATAGCCTCATTAACGGACATCACATCTCAAGTATTAGGACGTCATCACCAAGCCAAAATAAAATAAAAAGATAAGGTGCCGTTCACTAATTATGTAAGCACATAGGAGGGAATCGGATTATGTCACATGGTCTGATTATGTTGGCTGGTCGGATTATGTCACATGGTCGATTCTGTTGCACGGTCGGATTGAGTTGCATGATCGTATTATGTCACAAGATCAATTATGTTGCATGCTCAGATTATGTTGCATGATCGGTTTATGTTACATCATTGAATTCTGACACATGGTCAGATTATGTTGCATGATCGGATAATGACGCATGGTCAGATTATGTTGCATGGTCGGATTTTGTTGCATGATCGGATTATGTCACATGATCTGATTTTGTTGCATGGTCAGATTATGTCACATGGTTAATTATGATATATGATCGGATTATGTTACATAGTCCAATTATGTTACACGATTAGATTATGTCAAACGGTTGATTATGTTGCATGATCGGATTATGTCACAAGGTCCAATTATGTTACATGATCGGATTTTGTCACGTGATCAGTTTATGTCACACGGTCGTTTATGTTACATGAACCGATTATGTCACACGAACGTTTATGTTGCTTGATCGGATTTTGTTACATGGTCGAATTTTATCACATGGTCGAATTATGTTGCATGGTAAGATTTTGTCACATGGTCTGAATATGTTGCATGGTTTGTCACATGGTTGGATTATGTTGCACAATCGAATTATGTACCATTGATCGAATTATCTCATATGGTCAGATTATGTTGCATGGTCCGCTAATGTCACATGAACTGATTTTAATGCATGCTCAGATTATGTCTCATGATTAGATTGTCACATGGTTTAATTCTGTTATATGGTTGAAATTTGTCATACAGTCAGATATTGCCATTTTGAGAATGTCAAATGTTAATCATAAGGAGAATACACCATAAGTTCACTTATTCTATTAAAGCTATACATCGACAAGAAAAAAATATTGCGTAAATTTACGTTTAGCGGCTGTAGCTAAATTACTACCTCCTCAACTTTTTTTTTGTTTTGT